>NC_132993.1:1217121-1520151 GCF_048564905.1 Vicugna pacos | reverse complement strand
ATCACAGCATCATAACTGCAAACCAACTATGCTTCAACAAAAAGAAATTTTTTTTAATTTTTGAAAAAGGAATTAATTCCTTCGGGCTTTTCAGCCCCTTCTCAGGACCAGAAGACTCCCCACAAAGTGCTCCGGGGACTTCAGTCCTTTCTTTCTTTATTTCTCTTTCTGTTTTCCTAAAGAGCGCGGCCCGGGTGATGACAGCAGGGTGTTCCAGGAAGTGAGTGGCTGACTGCAGGATGGCTTCTTTCAGGGGCCTGACCCACAAAAGCCCCCCAGCAGCCCCAGAACATGAGCAGACAAGCTCCCTCTCTTCAGTGGTGCTGATGGTGACATGAGCTGGGGCCGTCCAGGAACTGGGGCCACAGGGATGTGTCACTGGCCACTGACCAACAGGACTTACTCACCACAAGTGCTAAGACCTTGGAAAGGACATCCATTCCCGAGTAGTATTTCCTCCAAGGCTAATTTTTTTTAGTTGAAGTACAGTCAGTGTACAATGCTGTGTCAGCTTCTGGTGCACAACATAATGTCCCAGTCATACATGTGCAGACATACATTCATTTTCATATTCTTTTTCATTATAGGTGACTACAAGATACTTAATATAGTTTCCTGTGCTATACAGAAAAAACTTGTTTCTAATCTTTTTTTACATGTAGTAGTTAATATTTGATCTTGGAACAATCGGGTTTCCCTCCTAAGAAGCGCAATGGAGAGAAAAAAAGAGCAAGCTTTTAGACAAAATAAATGAGAGGAAGAATCGAATTCAGTCTCAACTAATTTCACAGATTTTTTTGATTTAGGGATTTAAAGAGGGCCCGTGGCTTCACGTGTTTGTCCCTGTGACTTTAGGCAAATCCAGCTGACAACGACCAAGCACTTCCTTTGTCCCCACATCAGTCAATCTAAAGGGGACACCACGTTTACTAGCAGCTTAATCTATTTACCACAGATACTCCATCACATTCTTTTCCTCCATCAGAAACAAAACAAAAAAGCCTTCAAAAATCTCACAGAACATTCCCAAGTCATCAGCTGGCCCGGCGAGCCAGGAGATGGCTGCATGCATCTTAGCTGCACAAACTCGCCTCAGTCAGTTCCCTAATCTTCCTCCCTCTGCGAAAACTTAGGACCAGAAGCTGGCATTTCAGGTCCTGGTCTCCATTTTTGCAACTTTGCATCGTGCCAACAATAAAATACCAATGAAGGCTCACGTCGATCCAAAGAAATCCCTTCCTCTCAGAATCAGCCGAAAGGAGAGCAACGTTAAGTTCTGCAGAACACTGACCGTAAGCTTAGTTAGACTTGATGTGTTTAATAAGCAAACAGTGGCTTGCAATTTCATAGAATAAACCAAGTTTGCTTTTCTTTAGCTATGACAGAGTCGTATGAGGAAACATCTGATTCTACCAAAGTGACCAGCTGCATGGAACAGTTGATATCAGATTTGGAAAAGAAATATAGTATAATTTAAATACTTATTTGCTTATATTTTACTTTAAATACAGAGTAATCCTTTAAATTGAATTTAAATGTAAAACTCCTATAAAATAAAAATGCATGATCTCATAAAATCAAATCCGTCTTTAATTGTAATAATAAAAATTACCTTTCAGTAATGGTGCCTCTGCGTTACTAGCACCATAAAATAGCACTGAAAAGCCAACCTCTGCCACCTTAGCAACTACTTCTCTAACACTTCTGGAATTAAAAGAAGAAGCTCTGATACAGACTCTGATTGTGCCCTGACCTGGCAGAATCCCATCTGGAGTGAACCCCGACCTGGCCCACCGGGAAGTGGTGAAGTGACATCAGAGTGAAGCCCTGCTCCCGTGGGCTCAGAAGGGGTTACTCATTCTAACTAGATTCCAGAGTAAAATGGCAACATCAAACCAGGAAACTTTTTCTAAAAATCTGTGTCAACTTTGGACTTACTCCTAAAGATGGAATTACATTTTGTTGTTTTTCACTGCACAGTGAACAGCATTTCCCAGGATTACAGTTACTGCTAGCTTGTGGATTACGGGACTTTAAAGTATGCTCCTCATCTCTGAATGCATCACCAAGCAAGCCGAGGAGGCATTTCTACTTCAAGATGAACTTTATTTCCAAGAAAATCTCCTATTTGTTTAAATCTTCAAGGCAACACATGTTACTTCTGTACCTCAAGGGAGACTCAGCAGAGTGAAAAGGCAGCTCATGGAATGGGAAAAAAATATTTGCAAATCTTATGTTTCATAAGGGATTAATATCCCAAACTCCTAAAACTCAGCAACAACAAAAGCGAACAACCCAATTCAAAATTCACCAAAAAAAATTAGACTATTCAAAGCACATTCACCCTTTCCAAGGTTCCAACCTTTTTACCCACCCAATTATTGAGCAAAGCTACTTGCGAAAAGCAGGACTAACTAGTGCCTCTGCTTTAAATCACTGGCAAAAAGCTGGTCTCTGAACTACCTGGTCCCTACAGCGAGAGGATGCTCTTAATGAACGAAAATAAAGACAATAGGGAACCACGTGGTGATCCTCAGGCGGGGGACCCAGGGACGCCCAAGTCTCACCCCTCGCAACTACCGTCAGTCCCCACGAGCCCCTGCGGAGTCTGTGTGGGCGGCAGTGACCAGTCAAGTGGATCTTCACTGTGTCCTTGGCCATTGGCCCCGACCCCAGTGCACAACCTAGTAAATCCGGCTGGACCGCAGTGCCTTTTTCCCTCAACTACTCTGGAGCAGATGACTTTAAACCACGGCTGCTTATTCATTCTCTGCCTTCACCCTCCGCACCCCGAGGCTCGGGACCACAGCCTCGACGGCATCACTGCGACACAAGACAGGCCGGCGCAGTTCCGCCCGCTGGGCCAGGACCGCAGGTCACCTACCGAATGCTTGTCGCCGCCTCTGAAACAGCCTGACTTTCGCACGTGACTTTACTCCCAGGAAGGAAAGACGACCTTTTCCATCGTCCCTGGAGACGAGGGCCTAAGTTCTGGCCGCAGGTGTGGGAGCCCACGTGCTCTGGGGAGCCTCCCTCGGGTGCCAGGCGTCACCTCCTTGTTCTTCCGTCCTTTCCTTCCTCGTTGGTGTTATCACGACGGCTGGAGCTTCGGACGCTGTTTCAGACCCTGAGTGACCTTGAGGATGTAAGCCGCCCAGCAAAGCCGAAGGGGAAGGATCCCGAGGTCAGACTGTCCGGCGGCGCTCCGGGGCGGCCTCCGTCTGCCCGATTTCTCGTGCGTTGAAGTGGCTCTGGTCGTCTGCAGGGACACATACCCAGCCGGTGCTCCGCGCCACCCGCCCCCACGCGGGACAAGCGGAGGCCGCACCAGCCGGGCCCGGGGCGCGCGCGGCGGAGGCGCCGCTCCGGGGAGCCGCGGGGCGACACTGAGCCGGGGTCTCGGTGCCCCGCGCCTCCCCCGAGGGGTCGTCTTCTCCTCGGGGCGGAAGCAAGGCAGCAGAAGGCTGCGACGAGCACCTCGACATCTTCTGGAAGCGGTCACTTGCCTTCTGCAGCTCAAGTTAGCCTTCCGGAGCGCAAGAAATCCTGAAGGAATGGTCCTAGACGAGAATCCTGACAACGTCCGGAGGAGAAGGTCACTCCAGGACCAGGCGACGCTCGGCAGCGAGGTCACAGCAGTGCGGCTGGACAGAGCGGCGGCAGCACCTCGGCGCGGGACACACGTGCGGTCACCACGCGCGCCCGGGGCCAGGGCATCCGCGCCGCAGCCCGGGGTCCGGACCCAAGTCCCCGCGCCCCCGCCGCCGTGCCGTCGCGTCGCGTCACGTCACGTCACGTGCAAGGGGGCTCTGAGGGTGGGTGCGGGGGGGCGTCACACGGGCAGCGCCTGAGCATGCGCGGGGCGGGAGGAGCGCCGAGGCAGGAGCCCCCCGCGGTGGGGTGAGGGGCGCGGGGCCCGGCGGGCGGCCCCGGAGGCAGAGACCGCGCGTGTCGCGTCGGGGCCCCCTCGGCCAAGGCTGCCAGGGCGACGGAGCCGCGGAGTGAGGTTCCCGGAAGGGAGGACCCCGCCGCCTGCTCACTGGTGTCGTCACTGATGGGCCGAGTACTTCATCCTTTTTTTTGGAATGTGCAGTATTTTTGCGGCGATGTTAGCTAAATGAACTCTCTTACCTAACGTTGGAATCCAAACGTAACTTACGAATACTTGTATGACAAGTTCCCCCAAAACCCAAGCCCGACTCACACGGCGTCTTGGGAAAGGCCCCCACGGCTGGCAGCGCCTTGACAGGGAGAACCTGCTGGACCCCCGCGCCGGGAGGCCGCGCGCGGACAGCGTCACAGCCGGACCGCGGCCTGAAGCGCGGCCGCGAGCCGCCCAGCACCGCCGCGGCCGGACCGGCGCCGGGCTCGCCGCCTGCCTCGCAGGGAGCAGGGGGGCGCGGAGGGCGCGGCCGCCCGGGAGCCGCGGAAGCGCGCCCAGGCCGGCGTGTGCCTGCGCGGCACCCGAGCCTACGGCGGCGCCGACACCGGCGCACAGGCACCGTTAACGCGGGGCCATCGGCACAGAAGAGAAGCGTCTGCCCTCCCACGTCGGTGAGTGAGGGCTTCTGCCTGTCCGTCCGTCCGTCTCTGCCTCCCACAGACACGTTGCGCAGCTGCCCTGGACTGGCACGCTGCGTCGCGCGAGCGGAACAGGACGCAGGCTGTAGCAGTAACTGCTGGACTGGCGATCCGCTGGAACGTCATCGTCCCGAGAAGTTCGTCAGCGCGGCTTTGCCCGCGTTGGTAGAACTGCCGCTTCGGAAAGTCTTTTCTTGGAGCGATACTCCCACGGACAGTAGGCGGGCCCTGCTGCCCTCTGGCCAAGAAGACGTCTTCAGGATGCGTCCGTGTCCGATTCCGTGCCCTCGCTCAGAGACTGCCAGGGCTCGGCGGTGGTTCTGTTGAGCTGACTCCCTTAACCAAAACACCCTGCCTGCGATGTACGATATAAAAGCAAACAAGTCCCAAGTCTTAACAAGCAGGGTATTCGAAGTCACCCAAGAAGAGAGAAACCAGCTGCCCCCGAAGTCTCCCCACGCGAGAGCACCTCAGACCGGGGCGACGGGCGGGGTCGCTGCCGCGCCGGTGCGTCACGCGGACGTCGTCACCGGCTCGCACTCCTTCCGGAAGCCGCGTCACTGAGGTGTGGCCGCCGTGCAGGAAGCTGCGCGTGCTCAGTGTACGCCCGGGGCAGGCACCCCGTGCGCCAGAAGCAGCAAGCGGGCGGGCCGTCCTGGCAAAGGAGCAAAGGGAACAGGAGGAGACGGTTTGAGACCTGGGGTGCGGAGGAGGCAGACGGTACCGGCCCGGGAACCATGGTAAGTATTTGGCTTCTAGTCTGAGTGAGATGGGAAGGTGGTTTTTGTAAAGTAACACGTGTTCTGACTTTGCATTTGAAAGGCTCTCCCGGGCTGGTGTTTTGAGAAAAGACAATATGGAGAGAGAGGTGAGAAGAGCAGTTAGCAGGCTGTTTTCAGTAAAAGAGAAACCGATGGGGGCTTGGTCCGCAGTGGCGGTCTAAGAGATGGCAAGACGAGGGCGGATTCTAGGTGCATGCTGAGATCGAGCCACCAAGGAGATGAGCCAACGGTGACGCTGAGGGTTTTAGCATGAGCGACTCCAAGAAGGAAGTCGCTGTTTGATGCTGCAGAGAACTAGCTGGAGGCAGAGGCAGTGGCGTGGGGAAGCGGGAGCTCCGGGCGGGACACGCCGCGTTGGAGAGTCTGTTAGACGGAAGTGCTGGACGCCTCACAAGCTAAGCGTCGCCTGGGACTCGGTGATTCAGAGGAGAGGCCAGGTTAAAGACGGCAACCTGGGAGTCACGGGCCGGCTCTTCCATGCTAAGAGACTAGGAGGATGAAACTAGGGGGAAAGGTGCACGGGGAAGGGACAGGCTCCAAGGCGGGAAGAGGCCGGGAAGACAGGAAGCCCCGGCAGGGCCAATGCGGAAGCAGCCATCCGGGAAGCAGGAGACGAGCCCAGAGTGGGGTGCCGGAATCCAAGGAGAGACAGTGTCCAGGGAAGAGGACCACCGCCACCCGAGGCTCCTTGCAGGTGGGAGAGTGTAGGGCGAGAATCAGTGACCTCAGAAGAGCCGTTCTGGCGCATTCGTGGAGATAAGATGCCCGACTGGGACACTTCCAGGAGAGAAGGAGAGGGGAAGAAACAAGGAAAGTAAGAAAGGTAACACTCCCAAGAATTTCTGCTATAAAGAGGAGCAGAAAATGGAACTGGTAGCTGCGAAGGGATGTGGGCCAGAGGGTTTTTTTACAACAGGTCTGTGTGTTGCTGTGAGTTACAGAGTAGAGGGAACACTGATGATGCAGAAGACAAAGGGGACACTTGCAGGATGTCCCCAGATACACACGAGGGGCTGGCACCCACGGCTGACCAGAGGAGCAAGCGTGAGGCAGCACGTGCCGCTCCAGGCGCGGCAGATGTGAGCTGGTGGGCGTTCTCTCCTGACGGCGTCTGTCTTCCCAGTGAATCAGGAAGCCCGGTCATCTGCTGAGTGCGGACAAGCAAGGTGCTGTGGGAGGTCTGAAAAAAGAGGATAAGATAACTACCTGGGCAAGTGGAGGACACGGCGGACCGAGGACAGGTGCTGGATTACTGGCAGCACTGAGGGCCTGGCCCAGGGGAGTGAAGCTGGGTCTCGTGAGTCTAGTGGTGTGTTTCTATCCGACCGTGATTCACTTGCTTGAGTGCAGACGTAGAACAGACTGAGAGTTGGATCTGACCCGTGCTGGGTGTTTCCCAGGGGAGTGCCACAAAGGGAAGGAGGGACATGGGCCTTCAGGGCATCCTGAGGGGTCAGTCACTCTTAAATATGTATCTTGGATTAACGATAGCGCTTAAAATCTAAGCTGGCGGAGGAGGGAAGGGTGGACATGAAGGGGGGTGAAGGCACTAAAAACAGGGCAGGATGAACAGATGCTGGTTCCCAATGGAGAGAAAGGATCCCTAGGGCTGGAGGAACTAAGAGTGCCTGGAGTTAGGGGTAGTGGTTGGAGGGCGGGTGCCGGGGGTGGAGAGTGCACCTTGGGGACGTCGAGGGCGGGGGGTGACCACAGCAGTGGGGCTGGGATGGAGCAGAAGACCAAGTTTGGAGAGAGGAGACTGGGGAACTGGGAAGTCAGGTGGTCAGAAGAGTCATCCGTGTCAACGCCATAATGGTCACAAATTATGACAGCCATAAGGTGGAAGGTGACAGTGAGCTAAAATCTTGCTGAAAGAGAATAAAAGGCATTCTAAAAAATAAACATATTTAACAGTGATCAAAGTGAAGATTTCAAAACTGAAAAATATAATCATTAATATAAAAAAGGCCAGTGTGTTAAGCACCACAGGAAAAAAGGACATTATCGCACTGGAACCTGGAGCTGTGGAGATTGCCTGTAATACAGCATAAAAAGATGGGACGTAGGAAGAGCGATTTAGAGAAGGTTAAGATGAAACATGTGCCCAACAGAAGAGCTCCCCACGGAGGGACTGGAGAGAAAGGGGGAAAAGGGATTTTTGAAAAGATAGGGGAGTCAGATCTCCAAGAATCACTCAAAGCATAACTTCTCAACTCAAGAAGCACACTGAGTCCTGAGTCAAGTTAACAGAAGTAAATCCAAACCTAGGTAGACTGAAGTGAGTGTGCAGAACACCCAGAACAAAGGCAAGCTTTTCAAGCAACCAGAGAGAAGAGACAAGTAATCTACAGGGAACGAACCCGAGACTGACAGACGCAGCTGCCCAGGAGAGACAGCATGTGCGGTGGGACGACAGACCAGGAATGACACTCCCGGAACCTCTCAGACGCGCCCCTCCCTTCCCTAGCCTGCCCGCGTCTGCGCATCTGTGTCCGGCGAGTCTCCTGGCCTCTCCTTTACTCACCTTGACTCCTCCACCATCACACCCAGCCCAGCCCACACAAACCTGACAGTCTGAGCGGCACACACCATCTTCCCATGACCCCCTCCGCTCAGATGCCTGCCCACTCAGGAATGAGCTGTTGGAGTAGTTCGTCTGTGCCAGGCACTGGACGAGCAAAGAGGTGGCAGACGTGACCTCCATCTTCAAGAAGCCCCAAACCTACTGCAAACACAACTGTAGCAGACAGACAGCTAATAAGAAAACCTGATGTAGCATAAAGGAACGGTATGCAAGTTGTGGCAGACATGCAGAGACAGACTTGGGCAGACTATCAAATGCTTCCTCGGCTCCCACGTCACCTTTACTTAGGCAATCAGGGCACCACGTCCAAGCCCTCACCAGACTCCCCACCACAGCCCACTGCTCTGACTCTGTTCGCGTAGGCAGGCGAACCACACCACCTTTCTCTTCCCCGTGATCGCGACACTCCTGCCTCTCTTCTCTGCCTCGCCGGCTCCCCCACACAGGTGCACCTGGGTGAAACTCTCAGACTCCCCTGCCTTAGGCCCATTGCTCTCCCTGACTTCCTGCTGAATTTATAGACACTTGATTGTTTCTGATTGTCTTGTGTGTGTTAACTAAGTCTTCTTGTTTAAAACATTAGCCCCTGGAGGGTGTGGAGGTACAATATGCAACCGGAAGATGCGACTCCTTAGTTCTGACCATGACTAATTTCTTTACCCCTGTGCAGTTTACTTAATTTCTTCTCGGTTTACTCTTCTATAAAATAAGGATGGTGGGCCAGATAACCTCTTAGACCTGCCTCCGCTTTCAGCTACAGTTCAGGGAGCATTTCTGTCCTCAAATCACTGGTATGAGAAGACAGTAAGCATTCAACAAATACTTGTTCGTTGATCTTTGTCCTGGAAGGTAGGGAAACACTGGTCCATGCTGGGGGAGCTCTTGCATGGCCCCAGTTCACCGAATGATACGCATACAATTCCAGAGGTAAGAGGCACCTGACCAGACCTCTGGCCACCCTCACGAGAAGGCAAACCAGGAAGTGTTTCTAATGCCCAGTCAGTCGGGGTCTGTGAACTCTGGCCCAGGGTGCTCAGGTCAACTCCACATCACTGTCTCGTGCTCAGACTCTGAGAACATAGCATGGGTTAGAAAACTTCACTGGTTAAAGAAAACAAATAGTCTGTATCTCGCAAATTCTGCTTTTAGGTAAGTCCTATTAACAGCATTACGGAGCCATTTTGCAGTATGCTGTATATACGCATTTACGTGCGATATAACGTGTATGTGCAATTCAAACTGTAATAATTCTACCTAATAAAACTGAAAAACGGAAAAAAGCCATTTTTCTTGGCGTGAGTGTTTTGTTTAAAATTCAAGGATTTCTTCCCACGAGATATAAAACGAAGCATCTTAGCGCCTCTAACTCTGAGTTTGTTCAACACAGAATAAATACAACACAGCAGAATGAAAATCAACTGAGACAAATTGTTCAGAATTACCTAAAATTGTACCTGTGAATAGTAGGTACGCAGTAAATATGTGTTCCTTTCTAGTATCTCTTCCCGTCCTTCAAAGATTCCCACTGTGAAACAGCATCTGTTTCACTGAAGCACGAGCTTCAGTGACACGGGTGAGCCGCCCAGAGCAGGACGGCGCACGTCCTCCACCAGGTTCAGTGTTCAGTCTTCCGACGCTTAGGACACGAACACCCGAATTATAGCCTGATGCCCATCTGAGGCACACGACTTACAGGAGGCAAATTAAAGAGAAAGTAGACATTTTGTTTCATCCCCTGTCCTAAAAGCCCCTAGCTAGGTATGCAGACCGCTCCCTGCATCTGCGCTGGTTCAGAAGTTGCAGGGCGCACCATGTCCCAAATGTATCGGAGCCTCCGGGGCCCCAGCGTGCACCCTCATCGGGGGGCTGCCAAGCCTGGCTTCCGTCCTCAGATTCAGGACATTGCACAGGCAGGGCTGAGAGGCAGCCGCAAGTGGGACTGGGGGGCAGTGAGCCCTGGAGCCGGAACTGGCTGCCTGTCCGAGCACCTCTGAAGAGCATCCGGGCTAATCCCTTCCCCACTGGCCAAGAGGACAGCGTCTAGCTGAATTCAGTTCAGCCACGTCTGTGGACGCTCCCACTGTCTCGGGTACCATTTCAGGCCCTAGAGTATAAAGCTGAATAGGAAAAAAGTCCCCTTCCTTAGAGAACCCATAGTCGGGCAGAAGTATAGTCACCTAAAATCACCGAGGCGACCGACGTGTTGAGAGTTTGGACAGTCCTGGGACAGGGAGTCAGGATGCCGAGCAGGCTCGTTAGAGGAGATGGCCCTGAGACTCAGCAGATGAGGACTCGTCGGGGAAGCGAGCCTTGGGGACAGCAGTTCTGACTGTAGCTGCGTCAGAAGCACCCACAGAGCTTGCTGAAGGACAGGTGTCTGCATCTGTTCCCAGACTTCCGGTTCAGTGGGTCTGCAGAGGCCCAAGAATCCGCATTTCTAACGGATTCCCAGTGATGCCGGTGCTGCTGATCTGGGGACCAAGCCTGGGAACCGCAGCGGTGAGAGGAGAGCGCGAGCAAAGGCAGGGAGCCCCAGGTGGCCGGCCGGCAGCAGGGACCAAGGCTGCGTGCTCGGCATGGGCCCAGACCCCAGGGAGGCCCGGCGCCCCAGGACGGCAGGCCCAGGGCACTCCCGCCGTGGGCGAGCTGCAGCCATCTTCCCTCTGGAATGACAGGCGCTCTAGACAGAGACTTGCTTTCCCCACCCTCAGTGCTGTTGCCCAAATTGCCACCCATGGATTTATGCAGCACCTTTCCATCAGCAGACATTCCACGTAACATGGCTTCTGACCAGGGAGCTTGTCTTTCAGCAAGTAATGTGTGGCGGTTGGCTCCTGTCTGTGAAAGTCACCGGTCTTACCATGTTTTCCGTTCCCCTGAAGCAGCTGGCCGAACAGAATGGTAGAATGGCCCTTTCACTGCTTTGTTACAGCACAGGTATTTAGGGACACCCTGCAGGGCCAGGGGAACGTCCTCCCAAATGTGGTGTACGCTCTGAATCCGTGAGCAAAATAAGGTTCAAAGTTCAGTTCAGGCACCATCCCAGGAAACCTTTCCTGAGTCAGACTCCCCAGATGCCCACGTATTCAGACTCAGTAGGGTTCTCATGTCACGTCCTGGCCTTTGTCATCATCGTTGCTACACGTCACTAACACTATCCGCCTACGTAGTTTCCATCCCCCACCCTGAAATGTGAAGTGCCCGAGGGCACAGTGCCTGTCACACAGCAACAGCTGAGAAGTGTTTGTTAGATTGGTTGCATCTAGCGTGGTAATGTTTATGCTTTAACAAACTGACTTGCAGGTAATTCTGTAGCATCACAGAAAGATTATAAACACCAAGCAGATACATGGGGTTCAGTACTTCACCCTGCTACTTCATTCAAGCAAAATCGGGACAGTTAACTAGCTTTCTTCCGAACCACAAAATCTCTGCACCAGTGCCGTCTACACCGTCAAAGTACTCATGCACACAAGCCACAGGTTCTGCCTTTCTCCTCAGTATCCGAGGCGACAATATGTAAGATACAGAATATTCATCTTTAGAGGTAGCGGTAGTAGTAAAAAAAATCATAAAGAAAATATTACGTATCAAGCTTGTAGACTTCAGCTAGAGCAGTAACTAGTGGAAAATCTGTAGCCTTCAATGTATCTGTCAGAAAAGAAGAAAGCTGAAAATAAATAAGCTAACCCTCCCTCACAAAAAGGAAGGAAACAATGTAATGTAAAGCAGAGAAAATAGAGAAATAATAAAGGGCTGAAATTAACAAAATAAAAACATTAAATAAAGAAGGTCAGAGGCCAAGATTTGCTCTTTGAAGTGATTAGTGTAGCTAATACGTTTCTGACATTGAACAAGAATTCAGAGAAAATGAACCAATATCAGGAGTGAAAAAAGGAAACCACTGAAGACAAAGAATTATGAAGATAATGTTACAAACACTATACCTATAAATTTGAAAATTTAGAACATTTTTAATTCCTTGAAAAATATAACAAACTGACCCAAGAAATAAAGTGAAGCCTAAATTGTTCTATAATAATTAATGAAATTAAATCAATAGTTTTTCCCACCAAAGAATGTCACAGTCAGATGGCCTTACAAGTGACTTTCATCAAACTCTCGAGGAAGAGAGCATTAATCTGTTAACAAAGTAGGAGTAGAAGGGAAAGACTAACCAGATACAGAATGTCTACCTAAATCTGCATCAAATGTCGTCTCAGTGGTGACACATTAGAAGTATTCCTTTCACTACCACAAATGAACGGTGATGCCCACTATCTTCTAGTCAACATTGGACAGCAGGTGTAGTTTGCAGAGTAAGAAAAGAGAAAGAAATTAAAGGCAAGCGAATTGGAAAGAAAGGGATTTCATTATTTACAGATGCTGTAACTGTCCAGAAGATCCAGAATATTCAGACATTATTAAAAATTTAGAGCTTGCCATACAATCCACATACAATAATCAATATCATTTCTTGACCAGAGACGGAAAAGAAAATGAAAAAAATTAAATACCATTCAAATAGCAAAAAATCTTATAACTAGGTATGAGTGTGACATTAGATGGGTAAAACCTGCATAGAGACAGTTTATAAAGTTTTACAGAAAGGCGTTTTAAAAGAACTACGAAACACAGAGAGACATTATGTCTATCCACAGAAAGACCTAATACCATGATGCCTTCTCCCCAAACTGGGTGTACCAGGTAACTCCAGATATATCTAGGCTGTATGAGATGGTGGCACAGCTATAGACAATAAAACAATGGAAAAGAATAGAAATCCCAGAATTAAACCCATACATAAATGGAACATTGATGTAAAACAGAGACCATTTTGTATACCAAAGAAGAAAGGATAGCTATTTATTAAATGGTCCTGGGAAAATTAAGTATCTCTACTGAAAAAAAAACTCAGACTGGATCTCTATATTCTATCATACACAAAACTCAAGTCCAGGTAAATCAAAGGCGATACATGTGACTGCCTTCATGATCCTAGGATAAAGAAATAGTTCCTCAACAGAAGACAAAAAGCACTAACCATAGAGAGAAAGTTTTATAAATTGGGCCACATTAAAATGGATTCTCTTCATCAAAAAATAATATAAAGAAAGTGAAAAGTAAGCCACAGACTGGGATGTTAGCCCGCCTCTAACTGAAAAGGATGTGTATTTAGAATATATAATGTACTACATACGAATATACTAGGAAAAGGTAAATGACATTAGATAAACAGAAAAAGACATGGTCAGGGATTCCACAGAAGAAGAAATAGAAAGTTATCATATGAAAAACTGTTCTACCTGAGTCCTCAAGAAAATTTAAATTAAGACCATGATGAAGTTACGTGTTACACGCACTAGATTTCAGAAGCTTAACAACGTCAAATGTCAACGACACTGTGGATCAGTGAGAACTACGTACCCAGCTCCTGGGAATCTACATTGTCATAACCCCTGTGAAACTACTACAAAGAGCATCTTGACGTTGTTTTGTGAAGTGGGATGTTTGCACACCTTAGCTAGGAATTTTATTCTTAGGTATGTACCCTAGAGAAATTCTTGCATCTCTATACGAGGAAGTATGTGTAGGAACATTCACAGCATCCCTAAGTCTAATAAATAAACTAGGAAAAACCCGAAGCTCATTGAATGGAGAATGGATAAATAATTAAGATATAATCACACAGTGGACAATTATGTAGCAGGAGAAAATAAATGACCTACAACTGTGGACAACAGCATGGAAGACTCTTAAAAAATACAACATTAAAAGAAAAAAAGTCCTGGAAGATGATACTCAGCATGATACCATTTGTAAGAAGCTGAAAAACAAGGGGGGGACATGCACATATGTTGTTCAGGATGTGAAACACACAGAATAAAGCTAGGTAACCAAAGCAAGGCAATTATAAACACCAGATTCAGAATGGTGGTCACCTCTGTAGGAGAACCCCTGGAATAGACTAAGAGAAGTACAGAGGTAGGTGCAAGGCAGTGGTGGCCTTCTACACTAGGGTGTGGGTTCAAATATTATCTTGTTAAACTTTCATATACATATACATACACACACACACACACACACACATATATATATATATAAAATGTATATAAAACAGGAAGAAGCTCTATCTTATCTGATACCTAACCCAGGCAAACAGAGTAAAACAAAAAGAAACCACATACCAATTTCCTTCATGAACACAGATGCAAAAACTCTCAACAAAATGCAAGCAGGTTGAGTCCAGCAATACATAAAAAAGAATAATACTCCATTATCAGGCGGGGCTTATCCCAGGAATGCAGGGTTGCGTCAACACTAAAAAAGTCAATGAATGCAATCCATCATGTAAACAGACAAAAGAAGACTAACCACACGACCATATGAATTGGTATAGAAAAGCACCTAACAAAGTTTAACATCAACTCATGATAAAACACTCAGAAAACTGAGAATAAAAGGGAAATCCCTTAACCTGAGGGGCATCTATCAAAAAACAAAACAAAACAAAACTAGAATTAACCGTTATATCTAATGGTGAAAGACTTACTGCTTCTTTAAAACAAGGGAAACACCCTCAGCACCTATTCAACATCACGTGGGAGGTCCTGGCCAGCTCAACATGGCAACAAAATAAAATAAAATAAAAGGCATGCCAAAAATTTGCCCTATTCTCAGATGTCATGATTATAGAAATCCCAAAGAATCCACAAAACAAGTCTGTAAAACTAATAAGTGCACTTAGCAAGTCTGTAGGATACAAAGTCAACACACAAAAGTCATATTTCTGTACACAAGCAATAAAGAATTAGAAAAATTTTTATAATAACATTTACAGTAGCTCCAAAAATGACATATTTAGGTATAAAGATAAAACATATTCTGAAAACTATAAAACTTTGATGAACGAACAGAAGGGAGATCTAATTAGATGGAGAGACATACAATGTTCATGGACTGGAAGACTCTCTTCTACCAACCGACAGATTTCATGTAATTCTAATCAAAATCCCAGCAGGACTTTTGTGTTTACATTCAAACTGATTCAAAACTTGATATGGAAAGACAAAGGATCTAAAATAGCCAAACAACTGTGAAAAAGAAGAGCAAACTTGGAAGACTCCCCAACCAGTTTTAAGAATTATTATAAAGCTACCGCAATCAAGACAGTATGGTCTTGGCAAAGGAACAGAAGAAACACGTATCAGTGAAACAGAATAGAGTTCAAAAACAGACCCACACGAACGTGGCCATTTAATCTTTGATAAAGAGGCAAAGCCAACTTGAGCAAAATGGAGAGTGTTTTCAACAAATGCTGCTAGCATAACTGAACACCCATATGCAAAAAAGAAAATTAACCACCATCCTGACCCAATACCTTATATAAAAATTACCCCAGAATGCATCACAGATCTAAATGTCAAATGTTAATCTACAAAGCTTTTAGAAGAAATCATAGGAGCCATCCTTGTGACCTGGAGTTACTACAATCCATGGAAATAAAAATTGATAAATTGGACTTCATCAAAATTAGGAATGCTTGCCCTGCAAAGGCACTGCTAAGAAAACAAAAAGATTTGGTAAATATTTGCAAATCACTTATCCAGCAAAAGACTTGTATCTAGAAAATACAAGAAATTCAAGCAACTCATTTTTTTTTAATGGGTAAAAGACTTGAATAAGAATATACAGATGGAAACTAGTACCCAAAGAGATTCTCAAGATGATTCTCCAGTTGGGGAAGTTCAACCCACGATGAGAGAGCACCACATGCGTTAGCAGGCTGGCTCCGAGGAGGAGGAGGATAAACTGACAACGCCACGTGCTGGTGAGGATGTGAAGCAACTGGAACTCTCCCACAGTGCACTCCGGGGCACGGTCTGACAGCGCTGGACGAACGCTCTTTCCCACTCTCAGATATTTATCCAAGAAAAATGAAAATAGATGGTCACACTAAAACCAGTACATGGACATCTGTAGTGGCTTTCTCCATAGTTGCCAAAAACTAAAAACAGCCCAAATGCCCACCAACTTGTGAGTGGATTAGCCAAGTAAAGCACACCCACCAAATGCAAGATATCTCAGCGATGAAAAGCAACTCTGGATGCATGTCAAACACGAATGGACCTCAAATGCAGTATGCCGGGGAAGCCAAGCGCAGAAGGTCACGCGTGGTCTGAGTCTGTGTGCACGACGTTCTGGAGCAGGCAAGGCTAGTGGGGCAGACGGCAGACGGCAGACGAGGGCCTGCCGGGGTCCGGGATGAAGGGAGGGGACTGCTTAGAAGTGGACGGAAGGAAACTCTGTGATGTGGGTATGTCACACATCTTAATTTGGGTGCTGGTTACATAATCACCTGTGTTTGGCAAAACACATGGAACTGTGCAATCAAAAAGGTGCATGTGTTTTTCTCCTCAGTATATTTGACTTTAAAAATATTCTAGGTAGAGAAATATACATCTGAAAGAAAGTTGTTGCTTCAAACAGGAAACAAAGGCAATGCCAATAAACACAGGTGCGCCTGGATGAATTCTGACATCCATCCCATTTACTATTTTGCAGCTATTAATATGTCCGTAATACAGAAACTTAAAGTGCCTACCAGTACTTAACCCTCCAAATACGGGCTGAGCAGCAGAGCGAAATTTCTTCTATGAGAGTCATAACCTAGAAGAGGAAGAGTTAAATACACCCCAAAGTCCGACATCCCAAACCTCTTTCTTTTACCTTTTTTACTGATCTGAGCCATTGCTTGTTAAAACCAGAGAGGAAATGGAAGCACAGAGCATCCTGGAAAACAATTAATTTATCGCACAGTATAATCAACCAAGCTCAATAAAAAGAATCTGAAACCAAATGTTCAGATGAAGATTATATGCCTTTGTTTTCCATGCAGTTTTTATGGTGCTTAAACAAGGATTTTTTTTTAAAGCCTCGACTTTCAAAAGGTCACATGTGCAACATTTCCCTAAATCTTTGTCTGGTCTCACAAGGCGAGTTTCCTTAATGCTGCCGCCAATCAGGTAAAAGCCATGCCGAGGGGAAAGTTAAATAAAAAGCTATCTCAAATAGCATTTTTAAAAGGCAAACATCAACCTCGTAAGTATTAAAAGCACGTTCTAAAATCCGCTCTGATGACAGTTGAAGAAAGCCGCTTTTATGTTCGGGGAGCCCTGCTGGGCAAGGTCTTTTAAATGCGAGTGTTTACCTAAAATACGGCAGGGCCAGAACCTGGCCTTGAAGAGGCGCCTTCAGATGGCACACAGCGAGCGCAGCCTTTAACTAATAAATTGTCCCACACCTTTGTCTCGCCCAAGAAAGGCCGAGGTCTGCTCTCTCACAAGAACGCACAAGCCTCTTTAAAGACTTGCGTTTTTCACTCTGCGTCTCTGTACTTGTTGATTTAGAGTTTCTCTGAGTGACAGTGCACATCCCTGGGGTTTTTTCTAACTCTGTCATCTGTGCTACTGAGTGTACTTTGGCTCAGATCAAAGTTGAAAGCTTCTAGAAAGATACACAAACCACAGTGTGACAAATAGCATGCCGTGTTTGACCCAGCAAACAATAAATTACTTTCATCCATCCAGGTAAAGAATCCCATGTTTTCAATGCTAATTCTGAGGTCTGAAATGATAGAACCTTAATACATTCTCAAAGGACGAAGAGCTTTAAATAATAAGGAAAAGACATAACTAAAACTCACATACTGCAGGCACTGAAACTTCCATTGTTCAAAGAACCATAGTTTCAAGCCGCTGTTGCCTGAAACCCAATCGTAAAGTTTAAACTAAGTAGCATTCATTCAAATAAAACATGCCAGTTTGCCTCTGTTTTCTTAGTTGAAAAGTAATTTGTAGGGTGCCTGTGCCCAGCTGGTCCGTGTAAAGTCAGGCTTCCATGCCATCAGCAACACTTCACTACGCCTCTCTCTGAGTGGACTTCCACCGCAAGGGATGCTCTGATGAAGGACCGGCAACCACGTAACCTCGGACCAGAGGCCCCAGCTTTGCCCTGTTGTGACCGCACCACCTGTAACCACTACCAAGGGCAAAAACGTCGTTTTCCAGCGCTTGCCGTCCACTGGGCACCAGGTGAGTACTGTACATGTGGTCCCGAACTGAATCCCACAGAATTACCTAACTTAACTTAACTCACATGTATTAACATAACTTAATCCTACAAAAATCCTGTGAGGCAGGTGTTATTACTCCCATTTTCCAGATGAGGAAACCTAAGGCACAAAGACGTTGAAAATGTTGCCCAAGGTCACATACGTCTAGTAAGTGACAGAGCCTAGATTTGAACCTGAGTCTTTTGATTTCTATAACCCAAGCTTCAGTGCACTGTGGTAAAGACCGTTTATCTTAATAAACACATGAGTTACTATAGTAGTTTAAGAATTGATATATTGATTGTTTAATTTCAAAATCCTTCCTTAATCAAAGAAAAAAAAATCCTCTTTTTTTATCCCTTATTGCGGGGTTAAATTACATGGGTATTGAAACACGGAAAATGATGAACTCAACAAATACTCACTGGCTGCCGACTATGGATGGGGTACTGAGCTGTGTGCTGGAATGCCACAGTTAAGAAAAACAAGCAAGACCGTTTTCAATTCCGAGAGGATTCGGGTTTTGATTTTTTTTTAAATATATTTTTGGATTCAGATGTCCTGCCAGAAACTGTATCAGTAAATTCACAATTGAGCTAACATTTCAAACTCTGACTCAGCCTTCCATCCCCTACAGTGACCCAGGAAAATGAGGTAACACAATTTGTGTGCACTGGGCAGCCGTCAGCAATCGTGGAAGAAGAACAGGGAGACTGCACCCCGCGGGCAGGAAGCAGGGCCGCCTCTGCCCGGTGGCTACAGTGGGTCTCAGAGGGGATGCAACAAGGGGGAAACACTGAGCCAGGACGGTGCCTGGAGCTACGGCAGAGGAACCGCCTCCACTCTTGACTCCTGAGCCAAGACTAGGTTCTCTCACTGGAATTGCTTAGTGATGCTTACATCTCATGGCTGTAGACATCTTTTTTTTTTCAAGTTATAGAAATTCCTACAGAAAAAAAAACCTCTTGATAAGGAATCTAAAGCCTTCATCTTTTCCACATTGAAACTATTTTTAATGAGTTGTGATCATTGGAGGCTACGTAGGTGAGCGCCGGCTCTGTGCGCAGAACCTTCTCTCCTGCGGCCTCCCAGCACCTGGTCTCAAAGCTCCAGGGCACCCGGGCCGCCCTCCTTCAGGTCCTGGGGGTCCTGTGCTGAGCGGGGGCCCTCCCGCCCACCCCTGCCCTGCTCCATCCCTTTAGGAACGGTCTCCCATACCTGCCCCTGGGTCTCCGCACAGCACAGCCCTCACTTGGCAACTCCAGGCCCTCCCACTTCTTCCTGAAGCCCTGACTTGGCCCCAACGCTCTCTGCAAACCTGTCCCCTCTCCCTCCTCCAGGACCCCCTTCCGCAGCCAAAGGTGCTCCCCCCAGGTCCCACACACCACCTACTCTCACCTTACTCTTCCTGCCAGGACACTTTCTCTGCGCATTTTGCCCAGATCTCTCTGTTTCTCCAAGTCCTCACTGATTTCACGTCCTCGCCCCAGAGCCAGAGGTGCCGTCTCCCCCCCCACCCCCTCCGCCACCTTCTGCATCCACCTCCACGAAGCCCTCTCACTGGAATTTCAGTTCTCCGTGCCTGCATTCTCCTTTTCCTTCTTAACTCCCATCTCCGAGGGCAGGTTTTGTTTTGTTTTGTTGGTTTTCTATACCTGTGTTTTATTTTAATAAGTTTTTAAAATAAGCGAATTTGATATGGCTGCTAGATGCAGGCCAACACACAAAACTTAATCACACTTCTGTGTACTAGCAAGATATAATTGGAAAATGAATTTTTAAACAATCATTTTTAATATCATTAAAGTTCATCAAATGAAGGGCAGGGATCTGAATTGATTTCACTTTGTTAGATTTCTCGGCATTACATTTTCATAGAATAGGCATTTAATAGACATTAGTTTAATGGATAAACAATCAAACATGTATTTAAAGATATGGCCGTGTAATTTAGTTATGCTGAGAATAACACAGAAGCAAACATCCATTAAAATATACATGAAAATACTCCCAAACCAAGCCACTGAGAGGATTATAATAAAATAGAACAACTTCAGAAAAAGAAAATTAATTTTTCAGGTATTATTCTCTTATTTAGCATTTCTTTTTGTATTTCTACTTGCATAAAACTACCTCTTTTTCTATTAAAGAAGTTTAAGCTTCACAAAAGGTTTTAGTGTGACATTTGTTCTAATGTGGTCTTTCTTCCCCGTTTGACACCATCAGAGCTGAGGCAGCTGGACCCTTTCAGAATTCGGCCTCACGCGCTGCTGTGTGTACACAGAACGTGACGGTAGCTGATAAAATTCACACACCTGCGGTGCTTCAATACACTCCAGACGCACTCTCGTTCTGATTCATTTTAAGGGTAATAAAGAGATAGTGACAGTTATTATAATAGGATTTCATATGAATGAAAAGTGTACCCTGCACGGAAGACTGCTGCTACCTAAAGGCTCAGAACTAAGAAACCAAGCGCGATCAAAAAAAAAAAAAGATACTTCATGTGGAAACGCCTAGAAGGTTTCAGTAACAGTGAAAAAAACACTGTATGAACGGCATGTGTAACATTTGAAATTTTTCACAAGAACATTTCCATCCAAATTATCTTTGTGCTATGAAAAACATACATATGCAACTGCACGAAAGTAGTTTAATGGCCTCATTGTAAGCCATTTCTCTATGAATTAAGAAATTCCGGACTCATGCGTTATCTCATGTGAAAGTGGTAATGATAAGTTCCGCACGCAGATTAACGAACAGCCGCAGCGAAGTCGGCTTCCCACGCCCAACCAGTTCGCTTGCTGACACAAAGCAAAGGACGGGGCCACGCCCAGGGGCCGCCTGCGCCCGCCCTCTCCTCCCCTCCAGCCTCAGCCTCGCTTTGACTGGCAGCGCAGTCACGCGCGCCCGTGCACACACGCAAACAAAGGCTGCAGCGGGCCCCCTTGCACGCCTGGGCCAGCCAGCCCGGGGGGGAAACGGCTTGTGGGACACCAGCGTGACCCCAGCCGCCCCAGCCAGCCTAGCCCATTCCACTGGGGTTTCTCCTTCAGAAAATTGTTCCTGTAAGAAGTCATCCCAGCTGAGGCCAAGGTGGCCCGCCACTGAGCCCAGCCGAAACTGCCAACCTGTAGGCTTACTCAGAAGTCAGGTGAATCTTACTGTTTGAACCCCGAGTCTAGGGTGGAGAGAGGGGTTGTGATACGGCATTACTGTGACAACAGACAGCCGACAGAAGCATGGAAACACTGAGAGGCTGAACGTGCAGACGGACACCGGCCGACCCCATGTGACAGCAGAACGCTGACCCCCAGTCTGCAGCAACCAGCCCGGGAAGCCGGGCCCAGCCTCTGCAGCCATCGGGCCGCTGGTCAGGACAGGCCTGTGCGGTTCCGTGTGCTTCACCCCTGCTTTCAACTCAGGGCCAGCAGAAAAGCTGAGGATGCCCCACACCAGCCATATACGGTGCCCTGCTTCTCTGTGGCCTATCCCCTGCTTCCCGGAGCCAGCAGCCTCCAGCAGGCACACTGAGCCCCCCGTTTTCACTCTGAAGCCCCCCGTTCCCTCCCCGCTCGGGGCCCTGCTGAACACAGCACTGGTGGCCGGGTCCCCCATGGTAGCAGCTGTGCATTGTCACGTGGCCAGTCTGTCCGTATTTCCGCAACTGCAGACAAGTTCACTGCAAGCTGTGGCAGATACATAACCAAGTGGATGGGCCATAGGATACAATTATGGTTGACATGAATAAACAGTGCCAGGTCGAAAAAACGCATTGTAACATTCATTCACTTCAACTCTGCCTTTTAAAGCTGAGTGTTTTGTTGCAAACAATTCAAGAGTCCAGTGTGTTCCCAAGGGCATCTCTTAGCCCTTCAACCTGTAACCCTTTCTCTCCTGAAGCTCCTCCCGCCAACACCCTCGTGGTGTTCCCCTCTAACATCATCACCTGGTCTGCATCCACCAGCTCTCCAGTCAGTGACAGCTTCACCTGTGACTCCACCACGTCATTTTCATCAACTACATTAATCCTGATTCGTTCTCCAGATTTGTAATCTTAGCTTTGCCATCTATTTGTCTCCTATTCTTAAACGTTTAGTGTGTCCTCCATCCGTGAGACACTGACAAAGGTGCTGAGTCACAGCCGATGGGGGAACGTGGAAGGAATACTTCCACAGAGCTGATTTTATCAACGTTTCAGGAGAGGAATTTGATCATGAAACCAGGATATCCATTCTCCAATGCATTCATAATTTTTCTTACATTGTAGGAAGATCCTTTAGAAATAAAAATTTTGTAGTAGAAAATTTTATCTAAAAATAAAACTTAATATATTTTAAAAATAGCATGTATACCGTGAGTCCCTTTGTCTCAAATTCATTTTACAATCTGTCTGCACTTTTGCATTGGAACCATGGCTGAATGATGTTCTCCAGAGGTTCACGATAATTACCCCTTGGTGGCGGGATTTTGAGTGTGCCCACGTGTGCATACACATGTGGATGTGTTTACATTCTTCTTGGTACGGTTATATATTGTTAGAAATTTTATAACAAGGCTCTATGATTTTACAAACAGTAAGGTTTTTCTTTTTAAAAATCCAAAACTTGAAAATACACAACTAAAGATCTAAAACTATTCATTCAATAACTTGCCAACAAGTCATGTAAGTAAAGAAACCAGGGAAGAGGTCAGAAGTGCATAAACACCAAATAAACAGTAGGTGCTGGAGAGCTGAGAGGACAAGTGGGAAGCTCTGGGATCACGCGAAATAAAAGGTCAAAAGCTAAAAGGAGGCAACAGCAAGAGGGCAGTGACAGGAAAAAACAGAACAAACAAAAACTTGCCAAGATTCACAAATTCTGGTTTTTACTTTGACATGTAAACAGCATGCAACCATCATTCCCATCCTCACAAGAAAAAAAGATGGAAAAATCAACAGTTGCTCTTAGAACGACCAGAAGATCGAGGTCAGAGGGCAAAACCTGAAACCCAGAGAGACCCCCGCCCACTGGGTGCAGAGCTGGCTCTCCTAGGGGGCGGCTGAGGCCTGCTGGGGGCTGGGTGTGGACTAGCTGCAGAGTTAGAAACCACCAGGGGCCAGTCCTTGGCGAGTTCTACCTCCAAGAGCCTGCCCAGGTTCTTGTGATGAGCCCTGCATGAGACCCCTAGTGTCTGTAGCAGCAGGAGGGATCGGATGAGGGAGGAGGCATCTGAAATACACTCAGAGCTCCCTCTTCTCTGTCCAGGGACCCGCCCTCAGGGGAAACCTTCTTATGTGAGCCATGTGACCTGGAGAGAGGATAACTGGGTGGTTTGAGCCCCAGCTGGTCTTCCTGGCTCACATAAGGGAAGGGAGAGAAGAGTGAGGGGCTCTTCTAAAGGTCACAGCCCATAGATGCCAGGCCATTAAAAAATGAAGATATAATCACAAGATGATAGAACACTTCTCCCTCAACACCTTGTCACCACGTCAACAGGGCTGCAGGATAATCAGCGCGTTATGACTGACAGCCGAAACACAGCATCTGTTGGGAAGGGAGTTTCAAGGAAATCCAACGACAGGAGAGGAGAGCAAAACACAGACAGGAGAGGAAGCGAAAGCTGGATACCTATGGCTACAGCAAAGACTAAGGGCAGCACAACTCCTCCTCAGAGCAACATAAAGCCTCCTAACAGCCTGCTTACCTCACTGCCTATGACCCGATGCATGTGGCGGCTTGCACCAAAAAGAACAAGACACGCCAAAGGCATGAAACCACTACTGTCTGAAGAGACACAGCCTGAGAGTCAGACTCCAATGTGGCAGAGATTTTGAAATTATCAAACAGCTTTTTAAAAATCTAGGATTAACTATGACAACGGTTCTAATAGAAAAAGTGAACAACATGAAAGAACAGGTGGGTAATGTAAGCAGAGAGATGGAAACTGTAAGAAAGATTCAAAAGGAAACGCCAGAGCACAGTAAGAAATGAAGCAGCCTGTGATGGGCTCCTCGGGCGGCAGCACGTGGCCCAGGAGAGACTCAGTGAGCCTGAAGATACGGCGATAGCAACACCCCAAACTGAAGCGCAAAGAGAAAAAAGAACGAAAAAGGAAGAGAATATCCAAGAACTGTGGGGCAGTCACCAAATACTTGACATCCATGTAGCGAGAATACTGGAAGGAAGGGAAGGAGGAGAAGAAATATTTGAAATAATAATGGATAAGAATTTTCACAATTAATGACAGATATCAAACCACAGATCCAGGAACATCAAGCAAGATAAATACCGAAACATGTACACCTGAGTATATCATACACAAACCACAGAGAACCAAAGGAAAAATCTTGAAGTCCGGAAAAACCCACCTGCCCTATAGACGAATAGGGGTAAGATCTGCATCAGACTTCGCCTCAAAAATAGCGCAAGCAAGGAGGGAGTGGAGCAAAATATTCAAAATGTTGAAATAAAAAAACCCACTAACATACAATTTTTGTATCTGAAATTACCCTTCCAAAGTGAAGGAGACACTAGCAATCAACAATCTGAAAAGGAAATTAAGAAAACAATTCCATTTACAACAGCATCAAAAAGAATAAGATATTTAGGAATAAATTTATCCGAGGCGGTGTAAGACTTTCACAATGAAAACTACAAAACGTTTTGAAAGAAATTAAAGAAGACCTTAGCAAATGGAAAGACACCTTGTGTTCTCAGGTTGGAAGACTTAATACTGTTAAAATAACAGTATTACCCAAAGTGGTACACAGATTCATTGCAATGAATCCCCTATCAAAATCCCAATGGCGTATTTGCAGAAATGGAAGAATACATTCCAAAATTCATCTGGAATTTCAAGGGACCCGGAATAGCTAAAACAATCTTGAAAAAGAAGTGCAAAGTGTAGTCCCATACGTCCCAATTTCAAAACTTACTACGAAGTACAGTAATCAAAAACAATATGGCACCAGCTTAAGGACAGGCACCTAGACCAACGGCACAGAACCGAGATCCCAGAAATAAGCTTTCCCATCTATGGTTAATTGATTTTTTTCACAAAGATATCAAGACCATTCAATGGGGAAAGGACAGTGTCTTCCCCAAAATGGGAAAAAACAGACGTCCACATGCAAAAGAATGAAGGTATACCCTTGTCTTACACCATGTACAAGCAGTAACTCAAAATAAGTCAAAGGCGTAAATATAAGAGCTAAAACTATAAAAACTCTTAGAAGAAAACATAGGGGAGAATCTTCATGATGTTGGATTTGGTGAGATTTCTTGGACATGACACCAAGAACACAAGAAACAAAAGAAAGCATAGATAAAGTGGACTCTTGAGATAGTGTATCAAAGGAGACCATCAAGGGAGTGAAAAGACATCCCACAAAATGGGAGAAAATGTCTGCAAATCACATATATGATAAAAGTTCCATTTCCAGGCTATATTAAGAATTCCTAAAACTCAACAATAAAAAGACACACCAGGTTTAAAAGGAGCAAGTGATTTGAATAGACATCTCTCCAAAAATAATGTACAAATGGCCATCAAGCTCATGAAAAGGTGCTCAATGTCTTTAGTCATTAGGGAAGTGCAAATAAAAACCATAGTGAGACACCACTCCACAATTATTAGGATGGCTACACTTTTTTTAAGTCAAAAATAGCAAGTATTGGAGATAACGTGGAGAAAGTGGACCCCTCATACATTGCTAATAGGAATGTAGAATCATGCAACTGCTATGCAAACAGTCGTGGTCACATGGAATTACCATGTGACTGAGCACTTTCACTCCTAGTATATACACAAAAGAATTAAAAGCTGTCAAATAAATGCACATAGTGCAGGTTCGCAGTAATGCTACTGACATCAGCCAAAACGCAGGAACAGCCAAATGTCTAACAACAGATGAATGGATACACAAACTGTGGTATACACACACAGTAGAATATTATTCAGCCATAAAAGGGAATGAAGGACTGATACATCCTACAGCATGGATGAACCTCAAAAACATTACGCCAAGTGAAAGAAATCAGACTCAAAAGGTCACACAGTGTATGATTCCATTTATATGAAATATCCAGACCAGGTAAATCTCTGGATTTAGAATGCAGATTGGTGGTCGCCAGGATCTGGGCGAGGACGGATGGGGAGAAATTGCTGTTAAGTACGGGACTTTATTTTCACTGTGGGGTGACTGAAATGTTTTGGAACTAGATGGAAGTGATGGTTGCACAACATTGTGAAAGTACCAAACACCACTGAATTGTTCACTTTAAAATGGTTAATTTCATGCTATGTGAACTTCACCTAAACTGTTTTTTAAATGATAAAGAAATAAGACTTTTTCAGACAAACAAGAAAAAAAAACTGAAGGAATTTGCTCCTGGTAGACTTGTTTTGTAAGAAATGATGAAAGAGTTTCTTCAGAAAGAAGGAACAGGATAGCGATCAGAAACGCAGATCTGCTTAAAGAAAAAGAAGATTGTTAGACAATCTTCATGTTTCATATTCTTAATTGATCTAACAGATTTGTTGTTTGTCCAATACAATTACAAAGGAGCGGTGTACTGAGTGATTGATAGCACACAGACAGGTGACATGAACGACAGCAATGCTACAAGGGATGGGACACGGGCACTGGGGCTACTCATATCCAGGAAGCAGGGCTGTTATCTGAAATTGGGTTTACATCCATTGTAAATGTACATGGTAAACTTTAGGGCAACCACTGCAATAGTTTTTAAAAGGAGTATAATTGATATACTAAGAACAGAGAGAAAATCAAATCATATAAAATGCTCAATTAAAACCACAGAAGGAAGGAAAAAGAGAGAAAGATCAAAAAGAAGCAAAGAACAAGTGCAAAAATAGAACGCATAAATGTGATAAATATGAGTCCAACTATATAAGGATGACTCTACAGGTGAATGGTCTAAATACATTAATTAAAACACAGAGACTGACAAAGTGGATTAAAAAAAGAGTCAACTATACGTTGTTTAAAAGAAACCCGCTTTTACAGGAAGACAATGCTAGATTAACAACAGTAAAGGGACGGAGAACACTAATCAAAAGAAAGCTGGAGAAGCCGTATTAACCTCAGACAAAGCCGACTAGAACAAGGACGGTTGGCAAGGACGAGGGGGGCAGTACATAACGACAAACAGTCACGTCTGCAAGGAGACATAACTACCTCTGCAGTGTGTGTACCTAACAGCAGTGTCAGATACGTGAGGCAAAAACTTCCAGCTCTGCACGAAGAAATAGCTGCATCCACTGTTACGGTGGGAGAGCTCAACGGCCTCCCGTCATTAACACAGATCCAGTTAATAAGGCCACAGCTGAGCTGACCAGCACCACCAATCCCCGAATCTAACTGACATTTAAAGAGTACTTCACTCAACAACAGCACAATGTACATTCTTCTCAAGTTCACATGGAACACTCCCCAAGATGGACCACATTCTAGAATTAAACTAGAACTCAGTAGCAGAAGCGTAGCTGGAAAGTGCCAACATGTTTGGAGAAGAAACTACATTTCTACATAAGACTTGAATCAAAGAAAAAGTCTCAAGAGATTTTTTAAAAATATTTTAAACTAAGTGAATATGAAAATATAATTCAGAAGAAGAAAGGAAAGAATAAAAGAGCAGAAATCAATGGAATTGAAAACAGGAAAACAATAAAGAAAGTCATCAAATCCAAAGCTGGTACTTTAAAAAGATCAATAAAATGTAAATCTCTAACCAAGGAAAGAAGCAAGAAGGTAGGAGTTAGTCATCAGAAATTCAAATAGGGTCATTAATAGATCACCACTGACCCACTGGACGTATAAAAATAGTAAAAGAATGTTATGAACATCTCTACACCCACAAATTTGACAGCTTACGTGAAACGAACCAATTCTTTGAAAGATACAATCTAACAAAAAGAATTAGAAGAGGAACAGGTGATCTGCATAGGGCTGTATTTAAGGCACTGCTTCAGCAGTTAACAACCTGCCCAACAACGTAAGCACCAGGCCCAGAGTTCCTCACTGCCAAACCTTCAAAGAATAAATCACACAAATTCTCCACAATCTCATCCTGAAAAACAGAAGCAGCACCTGACGCCCAAACCAGATAAAGATATTATAAGAAAAGAAAGCTACAGACAATATCCCTCGTGAGCACAGACGCTAATTCCTCAACAAACTGTTAGCAAACAGGGTCCGACGATGGGCGAAAAGAATCACACGCCACGACAAGGAGAGGCCTAAAGGAGAAAACCACATGAGCCCATCAGCAGGTGCAGGGAAAGCATGTGACAGAATCCAGCCCCCGTTCATGATAAGAGCTCTCAGCGAACGAGGAAGAGAGGGTAACGTCCTCAGCGGACAAAGACCATCTGTGAAGACTTGCAGCGAACATCAGACGCAGCTGTGAGAAGCAAGACGCTTGGCCCTCCTGCTGGGGGAAGACGCAAGAATGCTTCCTCGTACCGCACTATTCAGCATCACACTGCAAGTCCTGGTAATAATATGAGAAAAGGAAATAGTAAACATATAGAGATTGGGAAGGAAGACATGAAACTGTCTTTGTCTTCAGATGACATAATTGGCTACGTAGAAAATCCCAAAGAACTAGCAAAAAAAAACAAAAAAAAAACCTCCCAGAACTAACAGGCAATTATAGCAACGATGCAGAATACAATGTTAATATACAGAAGTCAGTTGCTTTCCTGTATACTAGCAATAAACAAGTGGAATTTGAAATTAAAAACAAAACACTATGTACATTAGCTCCAATAAAAATGAAATAATTAGATACCAATCTAATAAAATATGTATAAGATCTATTACAGAAAACTATAAAACTCTGATGAAAAAAATCAAAGATCTAAATAAACAGATATTCCATGTCCATGGATAGGAAGACAATGTGTTTAAAACAGTGGTTCTTCCCAATTTGATCTATGGATCCAATGCTATCCAAATCCCAGGTAGTTATTTTGTGACAATCAACCAACTGATTCCACAGTGTATTTGAAAAGGCACAAGATCCAGAATAGCCAACACGATACTGAAGGAGAACAAACTTCAGGCACCACATCTCCCAATATAAAGACTTGCTGCAAAGCTACAGTAATCAAGGTAATGTGGCATCGGCGAGAGAAAGGACAGATCCGTGGAACAGACCAGAGAGCCCAGAAGGAAGAAAGAGTCTAGACACAGACCTTACATCTTTCACAAAAATTACCTCCAAACGGATAATACACCTACATGCAAAATGCAAATCTATAAACTTCTAGAAGATCGCCTTTGAGAAAATCTAGGTGACCTTGGCTTTGGCAATGGCTGTCTAATAACAACACCAAAAGCAAAATCCATGAAAGAAAAAAGTGTTTTAAGATGGACTTTATTAAAATTTAAACCTCTGCTCTGATAAAGACACAGTTAAGAGAATGAAAAAGACAAGACACAGATCAGGAGGAAATCTTTGCAAAACACGTAACTAATAATCAATTTATAATCAAAATACACAAAGAACTCTTACCATTCAACAATACAAAGGCAATTTGTTTTTAAAAATGGACAAAAAAATCTGAACAGACACCTCACCAAAGTAAATACACAGACGGCAAATAGGAATATGAAAAATACTCAACATCGTATGTCGTAAGGGAGCTGCAAATTAAAACAAAAATGAGATACCACTGCACACCTATTAAAGTGACTGAAATTCAAATAACTTCCAATATCAAGTGGTACCGATGAGGACGCAGACCTTGTGAGGATTCAAAGGTACACTGTGGAAGACCGTTTCGTAGTTTCTTACCAAGCTAAACATAGTCTTCACATAATCCAGTGATCCAAATGAGTTGAAAGTGTATGTCTACACAAAACCTTGCACACAAAGGTTTACAACAACTGTGTTCATAATTGCCAAAACTTGGAAGCCACCAAGGTGTCCTTCAGTAGGTGAGTGGTGAACAGACGATGTACATCCAGACAATGCAAGATTCCCCAGCAACAAAAGGATGTGAGCTATCAAGCCGTAAAAAACCATGAAGGAACCTTAAATGCGTATTGCGAAGAGAAAGACGCCTGAGAAGGCTACATATTGTATAATTCCAACTCTGTGACATTCTGGAAAAGTCAAAACCATAGACAGTAAAAAGCTCAGTGATTGCCAGAGGTTCTGGGGGAAGGGGGGAAAGATTTTTAGGGCGGTGAAATTCTCTGATACTGTAACTGCGGACACATGATATTATGCAGTTGTCAAAACCTTTACAACTATACAAAAGGAGAAGTGAATTCTACACTTCAGTTAATCAGAATGTAGCAACATTGGTTGGTCAATTGGGACAAATATAGCATATAAATGGAAGACATTAATATTGGGGAAACTGTACAGAAATACTCTGTATTATATGCTTAATTTGCCCTAAATTTTATTAAAGAAATAAAATCTATTAATTAAAAAAAAAACTTTTCTGGATTCAATCAGGATGGAATCCTGCATGAACTTACCAGAGCATCAGCTGATTCAAATTTCAGAGAAACTGCGCTCCAGCCGTGATGAGAAACCAGCACACACTCACCTCCCAGGCTTCTGGGGCGTTTCTACTAGTGACCTGGCCCTTGGGATGCTTTCACGCACCTTCCAAAGCTGTTGATTAGGGAAGAGAGGTCACAGGTGTCTGAGGAGAGTCGCCACCACCCAAACCACAGTGAATACGCATCATTGATCTTGGCAGGGTTTAAAGTGTCTGGTGCATGACGATCACAGCGCAGCTGGCGTGAGCATCTTTATCACATCAGCCATTAGATCATAACAGGATACTCTCCTTCCCCAGGGCGATAAAGCAACTCTAAATACCCCGAATTCTGCAACAAGGAATGAATTTGCTCCCTTTTCTATTCAGAAAGCAAGTTTTGAAAGGAACCCTCTGCTACACCCATGACTTTATAATCACAGGCGAGGGACTCCCCGTGTCCGCGCGGCAGGCGCTTCCCTGCACGTGACTCTGCAGCTGCCTCAGCCTCACCGGGGATGACGCGATCACTGTGCCTCTAGTCACAGAAGTGAAAACATGGCTTTGCACTCTGCCAGGAGAGATGGAATAACTCAATCTCTCTTTCATTCCTTTGTTACAAACAAAACAAAACTCTAGTATGACCTCTAGGAAAGGGAACATTTTGGAAAGTGTCCCCACTGGTGCACCTGAATCCTGCAGGACAGCCACTGCGGGGCTAACCCGGGAAGGCTGCAGATTCCCCAGCACCTGCTGGACCCCGCGTACTGCAGGACACAGGAAGGCTGTGAGTTATTTGGAAGAGGGACTCGGGTGGAAGCACGTTTAGGAATAGAAATTGATAATAAATCTAGAAATGTTTGCAGAAAGTTGAAGGCAATACTAAAGATTAAGACACACGACCTGAAGGGAAGGCGTTCCCAGTGAGGTCAGAATGGAGCGCTAGGTTAAAGGAGATGGACTTTGTGCCACTGACTCTGACTCCTCGGGGTTATTTTGGCATCAAGGGCTGTGTTCAGAGAGGCAGGGTAGGACATGCACCGAGTGGGACTAAGAACCTGCCGTAGGTAGCCAGAGAGAGACGCGAGAGTGCACCAGCGCAGACCAGCCAGCTCAGCCCACGCGGACATCCTGCACTACGCGTCCACGCTTTCCCACCCCTAGAAGCCAAGGACCCGTCTCGGGTGTAACAGTGGGAAACCTCATCTCCAAGCAGCGGACAGGCGCCCACTGCCACTCCTTGTGTGTGGACACCTCCCCCGTGTGGCCGAGAAGAACGGACCTGCCGCCACAGTGGGCCTGCTCCTCTGGCTCTGACCCTGGTGCTCCGTTGCGGGGTTTGGCCGCACTGACTCTGCACCTTTGTAAAAGAATGCTGCCTATGGCCTGAAATACAGCCCGTTCCAGGCTCGACCTTCCATTCATATAGAGATAAAAAGTTGCAGAAGAGAAAATAACAGTTATCTTGCTGAAGATTTACAGGAAGGCTGTGAGCAAAGGATGCCAGCACCAAGATGTCTGCAAAACCCCCACCCCTTCTAGGGAGCCTGAACTCCAACTCCGGCAAGACGGCTCTTTGGGACACTAGTCCGTCATCTTCTCAGTCTGCTGGCTTCCTGAATACAGTTGCTCTTCCTCGCCCCAACGCCTCGCCTCTCAACTCACCGGCCTGTCGTGCAGTGAGCAGTACAAGCCTGGACCCAGTGATACCTGCATGTCTGCTACACAAAGTGCAGACAAGATTCTCTCTCGCGTGAACGCTTCCCGCTGGACAGCCAGCCCTTCCCGCCTCTGGCTGCCCTCCTCTGAGAGCTGTGAGCATCACCTCTAAACCGCAGCACCACCCAGGAGGCTGGCTTCTTCAGCACAGGGGGCAGCGGAAGCAGCCTGCTCCTTCTGGGAACGTGCAGGTCCCTCTCTGTGCAACCAGGCAGAGCACCCCCACCCAGCTCGGCCCTCCACGTGCCTCTAATGTCCTCTCCAGTCCTTTCTCTTCAGACCATTCCCAGAACATCCAATTCATGTTTCTGAAAGTCTAAAATAAATAAATCACATGAGTATAAGCAGTTAGGGTAGGGGGCCCCCAAAGAAAGAGAACCAAGCACGGCATCCTTGACACAGAGAAGCCATGTGTGACCGAAGCCCGGCCACCATGCCGACCTGTGAACAGGTCCCAGTAACTAACGATCTTAAGGGGCATGAGGGGTGCAGGAACAAAGGAAAAGCAGTCAAGAAACAATACCTCAGCGATAGGAAGGAGCCCTAGTTCCTCCTCAAGGGATGTACGTGATCTGAAACTTATCTCTAAGTTGTTCTGCAGGAATTAACCCCCACCCCGCTGGTACAGGATGGAATGACAGTGTTGCCCCTGAAAGACTCTTATGACTTCAACCAAATGAGCCCTGAGCCCCGATGACCCTGCCCTGACCCAGGGCTGAACTCTGCTTTGCTCAAGGCCCTCCAGGAATACGCACGTACCCTTAGCCTCATGCCTCCCGAGTCCTGCGGGCCAGGGAGACGCTGCTCCGGGACGCACCCCAGTGTCCTCCATACTTGCTGCGGGGTGCATCCTTCCCCCTCCGCTCTTCGGCTTGATAGTGTCTTTCGGCTCGACATGGAGAACGCACTCCATAAAGGTTTCAGAGGATGCAGACACACTCCACGTATGGCAACTTCTTAGGCCCATCTTTAGACAAACAGACGAAAACGCTGAAAGCAAACATTAAGCTAGACATCACTGAGAGCACGACTGGGGAGTGAGACAGGCAGGTTACCCACGGTGACAAGCCTTCCTAGTCCAGAATGTCACCTTCTGACGAGGGCCAGAAGACACTCCCTGGGGGAGCAGTGAGGGATGTGTCCCTGTAGCATCTTCAAATACCAGCCATGTCAGCCCTGCTCTGTCAGGAATTACAGAGTCATAACTGCAAGATGAAACTTCCATGCAAATGCCTGCAGAGAAATATTCTGTGCAGCCAACAAGAAAGACCAATTTCTTTCAGATCAGTAACATGCAGGTAGTAAAACTATCCCAAAACTGTAAACACTTGGGCGGAGGGAAGGAATTTTTTAAACGGGAATTTTTCTTAGATCTTGAAGAAGTTCAATAAAATACCTTAAAATGGGTATAAAGGTTAGCAGGCACTGTGCTAAGTGGTTCACACATACATGACGTCTCAGTCTCACCAGAGCCCAAAGGTGGTAACAGTATACCTACTGATCACCTGAATCCTTCCTGGTACAAGAAACAGAAAACCAGACCCAAACTGGCTGGAGCATAAAGGGAATTTTCTCATTCAGGTGAGTGAAAAGACTCAGAGCAGGGCTAGCTTCGGGGCTTAAACTACATCACGAGGGCTTGGACTCCGTCCAGATCCCTGCCACTTCCTGTGTAACCCTCCTTCTGAGGTTCACGGATGGCTCCTAGCAGCTTCGGGCTCTCACCTCGTGATGACAAGATAGCCAGCACAGCTGCAGGTTCACATCTTTTCTTGCTCCTACAATCAGGAGGAAGAATTAAAGGAATTTTCCAGTATCTCCGACAAACACATGGAGTCCATCTGATTAGCCCCTGTAGGTCATATGCCCATTTCAGTTGCATGCATCATGCAGCCAAGGCTTCATCATGCACTGAGATTCTCTGATCAGCTGAGGCTAGTTGTATGTTCCATCCCAGGACTGAGGAATCCCCAGACTCTTGGTGGAGAGGGGCGAATGGATGCTGAGGGGAGAAGTAAGAAATGTCCTCTTTATGTAGAAGGACCCCAGAGTAAGATCTGCCTGTCTAAATCCAAAGCTTCCCCACTCTCCTCCATGCTGTACCAACACTTGAGAGTCACAGAACAAGAAAGAAAAACACCATATGATATCACTCATGTGTGGAATCTAAAAAAGAAAAAAACCAGGACACTAACAAACTCATCTACAAAATAGAAACAGACATGAAGACATAGTAAACAATCTTACGGGGGAAAGAGGGTGGGAAGGGACTTTGAGATTTGCAAATATTAACTACTATATATAAGATAGACAAAAAAACAAATGTCTTCTGTACAGCACAGGGCACTATATTCAAGATCTTGTAATAACCTTTAATGAAAGAATATGAAAACAAAAGCGTGTGTGTATACATATGCGTATGTTTATAGGCGTAACTGGGACATGATGCCGTACACCAGAGACTGACATGCTACAACTGACTGTACTTCAGTTAAAACACACACACACAGAGTCGCAGAGCACAACATCCTCAAGGCCAGAGGCCTTTTGTTGTCTTCTAGGCCCATCACCAATTGGAACATAAACAAAGATGACAATATTTGTTGGAAAAGTCTGAACCATCATGTGAAAGATTAACTTAAAATTAACTTAACCGGGAGGGCATAGCTCCGTGATAGTGCTTAGCTTGCACAAGGTCCTGGGTTGAATCCCCAGTAACTCCGTTAAAAAAAAACTAACTTTATTATGAATTTAATTTGGCTCACCAAAAAAACTTAGCCCGTTTTTAGTCTCTTTGTACAAACTTCCAAAAGAGAGGCCATCTTACAAAATTTAATTTCTCTAGGATAAATATTATCTTAAGTGAAGCTTCGGATTTTCTTGTTTCATCAATATAGTGTGATTTATTCCAAAACTACATCAAGCATTTTAACTTTTAGGTCTTTAACGATCAATGACCAATTTCCAATCAAGTAGTTGGTAACTTCTTTAGACCTCACTTTCAGAGAAGTAAGAAACGGGGGGAGTTATATTTGCATTTTATACGGTTTTTGTCCTTTCAGCCTAACTTTATTTCAGTAAAAAGTAAGTTTAAATAGCACGACTGAGTCACTGCCTCAAACGTCTACTGACTTCTGCGTCTGGCCACGATGAAGGGCTGGGGATCAGATTTAAGCTCTTACCTCCAACAACTAAAAAATCAGACAAATTATATACAAGAGGGGTTTTCGGACACTGGACAACAGGCAGTGCAGGGCCGGGTCCACGAGAGAAGGGAGACCAAGTGGCCTGAGTCTCCAGGCCCCGACCCAGGCAGGGCGAGGGGCCCAGCCGCACTGCGGAGCCACAGCGGCGCCCAGGTGAGGGGCAATCCTACCACCCGAGCCCGCGCCGCTGGCTCCGCCCCCGGCACCTGCGCGAGCGCGCCCGGCCGGCGAGCATGCGCAGAGCGGCCTGCGCAGGGCAGGGCTGGCGAGCGTGCGCGGCGAGGCGCCGGGCGGCGCGCCGCAGCCGACCATGCGCAGTGTGAAAGCGCCGCATGGGCGACTAGGCGTCAGTACTGTGCGCAGGGCAGAGCCGGGGAGCATGTGCGGTGGGGCTGAGCGCGGGGCGGGGCCGGCGAGCATGCGCAGTGCAGCGGAGTCCCAGCGCGTCCTGGGGGCGCCGTGCGCAAGGCAGGACCGGGCCGTTGAGCATGCGCACTGGCGCGTGACCGGCGGGGCGGCGGTTGCTGGGCAACGGCGGAGGCGCAGGTCGCGGTGTGAGTGCGAAGGGCGGGTCGGTACCCGGCGCAGGTGCGGCCCCAGGTGGGGTAGGGAGGGGCGGGGCGGCCGGGACTGGGGTCCGCGGGCCTCCAGGGCGGCTACGTGCTGGGGCCACCCCCTGGGAGGGCCCAGGACGTCGGTCTGAACTCCGCCGCGCTGCCCGTTACAAAAGGGCGCCCACGGTTGGCACCCGGCCAACAGGGTTTGAGCTGCTGGCCCCCCCGACGTGCCGCCCCCGGCGTTTTCAGCCCGGATGCCCCGCCGCATGACCCGCCCCCGGGGGGCTGAATCCGGGGGCGCGGGGAGCCGAGGGCACGGCGGGCTGACTGCGGGCGGGCCCGCGGGCCCCGGAGCCAGCGCCCCGGACACCGGGGACGGGAGGCCTGCAGCTCTACGTCTGTTTGTGCTTGTGGCCATCTAGGAGGAGACTCCTCAAAAATTCAAAACAAGGACTTCCTAAGATACGAAGGCTAACAGGACAGTGTGTCGGGTCATCTTTTAAACACTGTATGTTTCTCTTGTGTGCCTGTGTTTTTAACAGGCAACTTTATTAATTAGTTTAAAGTCACTCTGACAAATCGGTAACTAATTACTTTGGCACCACAATGGTATTTTTTGTCACCAAGCCCTACTTCTTTTAACTAATTGTTAACAATGGAATTTACAAAGAAAGAATATTCCTATTAACTTTAGCTCTTAGTACTGGATGCGGATTGTTTCCAACCCTACCACTACCGCAGACTGATCACACAGGTTTGGAGGAGGCGCTAATCTCTGGATATACTTTCTCACTTTAGAATTAAGTTGGACTAGACCTCAAAAAAAATGAAGTTTTACTAAATACTTGAATATAGTTTCTAATGCTGAAATTTAATGACACTATCGGACTTAAAAGGGGCACAGTTTTTAAAAGCCCTTATCTTGACGTTAATCACAGTGGCTTACACTGCAGACACTTGAGATAAAATTGTAGACTGCAGGTAGCTAGCTATGGTTAGTAAGCAATCTTTAAGATGACGTGAACTATGTTCTGCCAGGGGTTGGCATTTTGAAAGCGGAAGATTCTGGTAGTGATCTTTCAGCATTTTAAGTACCTTCTACCATCTCTCCAGCCTAGACTGTCATGATGGAATTGTCCTTCGTGCTCCTCTCGATGCCAGAATTGAAGGGGAACGGGGAGACGTTGCAGTAGAAACTGCCACCCAGCTTCTCAGGGATCTTGGCAGCTGCTCAGCCCAGGAGATCTCACAGCCCCCTCTCCACTGTCCTTACTCTGCTCATTCTGCTTTTCTCACTCTGTACGCACTCTTAGTAAGCTCCTTTGGTGGACAGACTGAATGTTAGGTGCTGACCCATAGACGCACATTTTGGGTTAATTCCTTTCTCATCTTCCCCTCAGTACCACTCCTTGCGTGACTTCAACAGTTTACTGTTTCTCTCCATCCCAGCCCGGCATATTGTGGACTCTTGTCTTCCTAAGCTACACCCTTGTCTAAAAACGAAAGGGTCAGTTCCAAATTCTCCCACTAGCCTTGAGGGGAACGGGATCCAGAAGAACAGTTTCCAGAGTCTCTTCTGTGTGGAAGGACGCGTTTTAGATCCTTTACTAGGCCATCGCCTTTCATACTTCACAGTGACCCTGCGAGGAGTGCGTCGTTACAGCTGTCTTCTGGCAGGAAGCGCGTGCAGGGATGTTGAGCATCTTGCCCAGCAAACAGCAAGCCTGGAGCCCACGCTGGTGACTCATGTTCTGCACGTCCGTGTTCTGGGCAGAGTGGAGTCACCGCCACGGTTTTCTTCCTCCTCTAAACACCTGCCGATTCTGGCCCGCCCTTGCTTTTCCTGTACCTGTAGTGTGGCGAGTCCACTGCCTGTCTGTGGCCTTCAGATCCCAGCCTTAGTGTTACCTCTTCAAGGGGTATTTCACTCACTTTTCTCTGGTCATTGCAGTCTGAAATGCTGTATTCACCTAGAACACTGTTACACTTAGCAACGTATTGTTCTCTTTGCAATGAACATGTTCCGGTGACCAGAGAGCTGAGGACGGGCCGAGTTGGGTCGTGGCCGGCTTGACCCCCCCAGCCAGAGCGCGCAGGCGCCCTCACTGCGGCGCTGTCCGGACTCTCAGTGCCCGTCTCCTCCTCTTCTTCACAAGAGGGGTTACGTACATGCTGACTTGGACCTTCTGTTGGCTTTTTTACAGTAGACGAATTAAAGGACTGTGATCCTTGACGATAAAATGTGATTCAGCCAAGGGACTTCTCCTGAATCAGCATGTTAAAAAATAAGGTACACAATCCTTTTTTAAACATATACCCTTGTTTTACTCAGGACTGTATTTTAATTCAGCTACTTGACAATATAAGATAATAGTTTGCAAACCTTGCTTCAGTGAAGAGCTGTCAGCCGTGTACTTGGTGCAAGTGTCTCTTAGCTGTGTGGCAATTTTATTTTGTATAAGTTTTCACCAAAAAAGGGTATAAAAATACTTAAGTGCAAGATTCTCTTTAGTGTAACAGAAGCAGGCTTTGCCTGGAGTCTCGTCTAATTATAGTGAAACAGAGTGTTCTCAGGCATGCGCAGCTTTTATAGACCATCGCGCACTTATTCATATTACGATTAAGGCCTCAGTAATTAAATGAAAAGCTGTTACCGCGTCAGTAACACGGATGCTGGGCCTGGGCTTCGCTCCCTGGCTCGGGTAACGAGGGGTGGATCACCCTCTCCTCCTAGATCGGTCCAGCGTGCTGTCAAGGCTGAGCATTACAGTATGAGTTTCTTGTACATGACACATTAGATCATGTCCTGAAAGTAAGGCTTTTCCCTGCTTTTCAGGACCGTTCTTCTAAACAAGGTAACTCAGCTGTCATCGCGGTCGCTTTACAAGATCACATTTTACAGGATCTTCAACTTGGAACTCTTTCCGTGGCAGATCCTGCTAAGACAAAGGTACAAAAGAGAGAAAACAGGTCCAGTTCTCTGAAGAGAAATGCGAGAGCAGTGGTAGACACTGGACGTAGAAAGGCTCCCCAAGGCCCTAAAGTGGAAGATCCAGAAAAGGAGTATGTTCTTGATCCAAAACCACCGCCACTGACGCTAGGTACGCCAGTCTCGCCTTTGTGGTTTTGCTTATTGGAGCTAAAGACTCTAGTTGAGATTTGTCGTACATATTTCTCTGTTTCAGAAATTATTTTAATGTGTAATCTCACAGGAAGATATGTGTGCACTGAAGTTTAGAAGTGGTGATGGGCGGACACAGAAAACAAACTGGTGACCAGGGGAGGAGGGGAGGAGGGAAGGTTAGGAGTCTGGGATTAGCAGACACACACTACTGTATACAGAGCAGATGAACAGCAAGGTCCACCTGCAGAGCACAGGGAACTGTGTTCAGCATCTTGTAATAACCTCTAATGGAAAAGAATCTGAAAAAATATATATATACCGATGTGTATGTATAACTGAATCGCTTTGCTGCACACCTGAAACTGACACTGTAAATCAACCACACTTCAATGAAAAATGAGAATTTTTAAAATGAATTTATTGAAATAAAACTGCTAATTAAAATGATGAGGACAATCTGGACGAGAAAATACAGTAATGATAAGTAGACAGTAAGTGAACAGACTGAAGTAAATGCCCGTTAGTCTACACTGATAGAAATAATTGAATAAAAACATGAGCGATGGGAAAGGCTCTTCCTTACAGTGAATGACAGCTCACAAAGGCGGTGGGCAGGGGCTGGAAACAGAAGATCCCCGGCTGGCCAGCACCACAGTGGTGACAGCCACCAGTGGGCGCTGGGCCGGGAGGGCGGGCCGCGCCCTGCAGAGGGGACAACGGCGGCCCCTGGACGGCCTCCCCGCCAAAGACGCACCCCTGAGTGTAACAGGAGGCCCCCGACGCCCCTGGTGGGAGGGCGTCCTGCGTGTGCAGGGTCTGTGTGCGCCCTGGCCGCGCGTCCTTCGTTCTGGTCGCCGCGGAGGCTGTGGGTTTTCCTCTTCATTGCTGCGCTTTGGGGGACTGAGGAACCCTTGCCTGTCCGGAGGGCACGGGGACGCCCCCGTCTCTCTACTTGTCTGACGGCTTGCCTCTTGCCCATTTAGGCCGCGTCATAGTTTAGTTTGCAGGCGGCTGGGGGCACGTCAGTTAGTGCAGAGCCGAGAGCCTTCCCTCAGACGGCGCCCTCCCGCTCAGCTGGCCGTGGCGTCGGCGGGCGCTCGCGCGGCCTGGGCCCAGCCTCGGGGTCGGCGTCTCACCCGTGTAATTCACGTGGTTTGGGAGCGTGTCTTCACAGCTGGTCCCCAGAAATCTCTTCCAAAGTAAGTTCTCTCAGTACATTAACATACAGCGGCGATGTTTCGTTGTGTCTTCATGGGGACGCTCCTTCTAGAACCTTCCAGCCGCCTGCTCCCGCCAGGACCCGGGCTGTCGGCGTCACCCCTGCTGGAAGCATCTGCCCTGCTTGGGAGGCTCGCCGCGCGCCCCCCTGCTCGCTCCGGAACGCCCATCCTTCCGCTGTCGGAGCGCCGAGGCGCCCTCGGTTTTGCCGTCTGCCTCCTACTATGCCTGATGCTCTGCTTAGCTTCCTCTTCCCATCCTACCGTTGACATCCACATTTCTACTAAAAGTCCTTCATTTTCACGCGCGCTTCTTTGTGTCCTGATTGCTCCCGTCGCAGCTTCCTGGTCCCGTTTCGCAGATGTGCCACCTCCCTTTCCGTCCCTGTAGACAGCCCTGTGGGTCGGCGCCGTGGCCACTCCCTGGCCTGGCGGTGGAGGCCACAGACACCGGTGCCCACGTCCCCTCCCCTGGGCCCGAGCTGTCACACTTCTGTCCGGGGGAGCAGAAGCTCTGTCTGATGCAGAGCAGACGCGCTGGGTACCAGACACGCGCAGGTGAGGAACCCGTCCTGGCCGCCAGTATCCCGCACGAGAATTTTTCAGCGGGAGGAGAACTGGATTGATATTCATTTTATAAAGGTCACTGGTGGCAGAACTGCAAGAAGGCAATGCTGGAGGCCGAGAGGGAAGTGTGGTGAGAAATGAGGAAGACTTTGGTCAGTACGTGTGGGACTCTAAGCCTGGACGTCAGTCCTGCCCAGCTCGTGGAGTTGCTGTGAAAATAAAAACACAAAACACCACGTGAGGGGTTGTGATCCCTGACTTCCGCGCACCCGCAGAAAAGCAGGCTTCTCAGCAGGGTGGGGCCGAGCACGTAAGGCGTGTTTTGCTTTCATATTTACAGATTTACAAGATAATGTCGTTGAAGCTGCACCTGAGTACCGTATTCTGCAATCCATCTGACTGTCTCCTCTGTATGTTGTTTCCACTTCAGCACAGAAGTTGGGCCTCTTTGCACCTCCGCCCCCACCACTGTCCTCGGAGGAATGGGAAACCGTGAAGCAAAGGTCCGTCCTGCAAGGGGACTCCACGCAGCCCTGCCCGATCTGCAAGGAAGAGTTTGAACTGCGCCCCCAGGTGTCTAGCGTGAAGCGTAGCTAAGCTGCCCGGTGGGGCCTTCTCTAGTGACGAGACTCGAGCTGCGGCCCAAGAGGCTGGGCTGCTTTTTCCCAGGTCCCCCACCACATGACCCTCCAGCACTGACCCTCGTTTTCATTGTTAAAGCCCGTGTGTGAGAAAGAGCTGAGCACCCTCACTGAACGTGTCATTCACTGAGTGATGCTAACTCCCCAGCACAAAGTTGGTACCAAAAGAGTGTCCGTCCCCTGGCCGTGAGCAGCTGAGGGGAGTGTGGCGACACCTCAGAGGAGCACTTGCATCCCCCGGCGGAGGGATGGCTAAGGACATTTTAAGTTGTTTTGTGAATTGAAATCATAAAAGAAAAACCAAGCTTGCATATCTCCAAAGACCCTGTGGAAGGCTCTTTAAGTGAGGTCTTTGCTTCATCTCGATTCACGAACGTTTCCCGTGGTCAGACCAGTGACCCTGGAGACGACACACAGTCCGTCCAGGTCAGAGGTTTTCTTTCCTAGATCTGCTTTGCCAGATTAAACTGTAACCTCTGGAGGTGAGGGACTCTGCTCTTCCTAGAATTTTTTTGAGTTAATGGCCACCCTATAATGATTTCTCACACACGCAGCATTATGGAGGTTTGCTTTTAAAAATAGCAAATACAGTTAAAAGCAGACTAAAATTTACAGCCTGGGAACCCCAGGCTATACTTACTACCTTGGCGCGTAAACCTTTAACTTAATTTTTTTTTGTACATTTCATCATTGATGAGCTAGTTCATCGTCATAAAACTTGTGTTCTTTACTAATTTGAACTCACGTTATTTTAAACATACTCATTCTATTCAATTCTCCACCAAGACCTAATCTTACGTATGTAAAGGTTGGGTATTTTGAAAAGATTTTAGCCCTTAAAGCACAGAATTGCCTCCTGGTTGATTTAGTGTTTTAGCAGCAAAAGAACTAGTAAAGCCACAAGGAGCCATTCCGGCCCCAACAGCCTCGTTCTCAGTTACGCGATAAGTAGCCTGATTGTTGAGTGAGAACAAAACCTTACAGCTGAATGTCTTGAGGTTGGTGGGGGGGGTGGTCAGGAGGTAGCACACCCACCGTTTCTTCCACTCTGTTCTTTACAAATGTCTCACTAACTTCAGTGTCTTTGTTCTGTTACAGATACACACGTGTTTTGCATTTCTAGGTTCTGTTCTCGTGTTTAGGTTTTCCCCGTTATCAACAATAGCTGGCATTGCCCCGACACTCAGTGGTTTGCGAGGGCTTTGGCTCATCTCGGTGCCTCTGAGGTCGGCATTAGACCCGTTTAACGGATGAGGAAATAGGCAGGCCGTGTGGCCCACAGCAGGCCAGCTCTGGGGGTGGGACCTGACGTAACTCCCAGGGCATTTTAGCGTGTTTACTGCCACTCATCGTGTATTTTTGTTAACTCAAAGAACATTTGCTAGTAACAAATATTTGGGGGCATTTAAAAGTATAACGTTTTAAATCTCCAGAAGTATAACATTACTCAGTACAGATCATCAGGCGTCTGTCGCTGACACACCCTGAGAGGGGTCCAGGAGGGCCGAGTGCGCGGGCACTAAAGGCGGCCGTTAGACTGAGCGGCCATCACTGAGGAGGACCCACCTTCTTGTTTCCAGTTTAGGCTTATTGGTGACAGTAAACTTGGAGGAAAAGTTTTAGAACTTTCTGAATTCTGTTTATTCTGATAGTTCTTCCATTCTTCCCACTTAAGAAGAAAAGTGTACCCTGAGTGAAGGCAGGGGAGAGGGTTCCTGTGAAGCCTGGGCGGCTGCCCCATCAGGCGCCTGGGCGTCTGGGACTTCCCTCTCCCTGGAGGTGGGGGAGGCCCCCGGCCCCCCCCCTAGTCCTGCCCAGCCTCCGTGCAGAGAGGCCTCAGAGGAACCACTGCCTGTCCTTCCTTCAGTCTAAGCTCCTGCCTTTGTCACAGGCCGGGTCACTGGTGGGGAGCTGGAGTCACAGAAAGGGGAGTTTTCCTATGACCACACTTGCCCTGCATTTAAAGTAGAAAAAGTGACTCATATGTCTCTGGGATTTATTATTATTAAATTTAAGGTTGCAGTTGAGGTGAACAAAGTCCTAAGAAGAGGTGTCTGCTTCCCCTTCTCTGCCCCTCCCCGCCGCCTGGCCTGATCCCACATCTCCTCCAGCTTGGCTCTTAGGATCCGCCCAGAAATACACCTCTGTCGGGACTGTTTCATTTTGAAACACACACTCTTTTTCTCGCAAACTTCACATGTCCGTTTGGTGCTTCAGGTTGTCGTTAAGTCCGTTTTTCTTGCTGAGATGAGATTGCCTGCCTGCACCGTGCGAAAGTGAAACACTCCATACGGCAAATACCAAAGCTGTTAATCTGCTTTTTAAATGTTTCAAAGAAACAGCACGGCTCACCTTGTTAAGCAGTCAGAACCTCTCTTTACGTGAATGCATTTTGCTGCTTCTCCTTTAAACTAACCTAAACTTGCCATCCTTTTGTTCCCCTGACAGGTGCTGCTGTCCTGTTCCCATGTGTTCCACAGGGTGAGCACCCCTGTCCTCCCCGCCGCTCCGGGGCGCCTCGTCCACTCTCCCAGGGTCTCCTCAAGGGAGCGCTCGCTTCCTCCACAGTCACCATTTACCCTCAGAAGGGTGGCTTCGGGCGACAGCGCAGCCCACCCCGCTGTGGCAGCGGTGGGCTCCGTGTGACGAGAGCGCCCCGGAGTCTGTACGGGAGTGTCGTTAGGGGGCCGTCCGCGAGAGGGGTGTGCTCTCCCCCCGCCTGCCCCTGGGGCCAGCCCACGGGGCGCTGTCAGAAGCCTCTGACATCCCCGCGTGTACGTGCTTGTGAAGCACCACTTCTGGAGCCGGTTTCCTGCAGGAGGTGCTCACGTCTGATGACACTCCTTCGCCGCACAGCCTGAATTGGCCCAGGTCTCCTAACGGCAAGGGGAGGACCCTGTAACTGCACTGGGGGTGAAACGTTGCTTATAGGTAAGTACCTGTACAGTTTTAAGTGAGATGTTTTTCTCCAGGCGTGCCTTCAGGCTTTTGAAAAGTTCACAAGCAAAAAAACCTGTCCCCTCTGTAGAAGAAGCCAGTATCAGACCAGAGTGATTCACACCGGGGCCCAACTGTTCAAAGCCAAGTGCGCGGCCAGGTGAGGGGCCGGGGCCCGGCCTCTGGGACTCACTCGAGAAGGGGGGCTTCACCTCTGTCCCCGGTGATGTCCCCGACTGGCCAGCTCAGGGCTGCGGGGTTCTGAGGGAGGAACCTCTGTGTCCCAGGATCCAGGCCTGCTGGAGGGGACACGTGGTCAGGAAGTGGTACCAAGACCTGAGGAGGACGGTGCCACCCAAAGATGCCAAACTGAGGAGGAAATTCTTTGAAGAAAAGGTAGGAGCCGACCCTTCACGCTCCCCTGGGTGATTCGCCGGGGCCCGGGCAGTGAGACTCGGAGACTTCCTTCCATTTTAGGCTCTTTCCAAATGGCTGAGCTGCTGCTGCCTTAAACTGGCTGCTCGCCCGGGTGGCAAACACTGGCAGGTTTCCTTTTCTAGTGAAATCATAAAGTTCGTAACATTGGAACAAGGTGAAATTCAACTTTTGTTCAGCCATATGTGACAAGTGTTTAAATAAACTCATCTCTTTGGAGACAAGAATGAACACAAGCCTCCGCTTTCATGTCCCCTGAGAAGTGGAAGGGAAATTAGAAGGAAGGCTGCTGTGACCCCGTGTTACTGTGTAGCTCCTGGCAGCCCCAAAGCGTGAGGCTTTTAGAAAGAAGTAACCTCCGTTCGCACCCTTTCTTCTGCCTGCTTTCTGTCTTTATCTCTGGCCTGTTTGACCGTCTCCATCCCTGCGCCCCGTGGAAAAGGGCTGGCGCGTCTGGGTACTGCCATCCCCAGCCATGGCGCTCCGGGCAGGGGACAGCAGCTGGCCACAGTGTCCCCACTGCCCACGCGGGCTGGCCTCCCTCCCAGGGCTGCGCTGGGACTGGAGTTGCGTCCGGAAAAGACCCCTCACCGCAGGCACCGTGGGTTTGCACTGATGGTGAGCACTGGTGTTCGGGCCCCTCTCCGTGGTTCTGGTTCCGTGACGGTCCAGACTCTACAGTGTTACTCTCACTCCGTGAGCCGTGCTCTGCTGACTGGCCACCCTCAAGTCAGTAAGACGAAGCTCCTCACAGTCACTTTCCCGGCGTCACTGTGCCGGTGCCGTCACTCATGCTGGCCTGGACCTTTTGTGAGCCTGCTGTGTTTAGCCTGCGCCCCCACCTGGACAGCGAGTGATGGGAAGTTCCTCTCCCTCGTGTGAGGGGCCCCTTCTGTCCCGTGATTCTCCCTCGAGTGTGTGAGCACCTCAGTCCCCACTCCGGGTGGAGAAGGGGCGCTAAGCCTCACCCCCAGGGTTCAGCGGCCCTGTCTGGCCTCCGTGGGCTGCGGGCTGCGCCCCGTGGGGCTTCCTTGCGGTGTCCCAGCACTGCACAGGGATCCTTAAAGTAGCGGATTTAGGCTTGACTATAAAGCAGTGCAGTGACGGGTTTTTTCTGATAGCCTTCCTGGCGACGTAGGCAACTGTTTCAGGCGGCGCTGCCGTTGGGGTGTGCGGCAGGAAGTCAGAGCCGTGGCCTGGGGGCCACTGTGCCTCCGATTCATCAAGAAAATAGGCTTCATTTGCCTCAGGAGTTGGACACCATCAAAGGTGACATGTGAGCACAGGAAACACCGTGTATGTCCACGGCACAGAGCTTCGACCAGAGGGTGGGAGACGGCCCCACTGCCAGGGCAGCCTGAGCCTGGGCGCAGCAGCTGTGGCCCCTGGAGCAGCCGGGCGCGGGAGAGGAGTGGAGCGGCTGTGGATGGAGAATCTGCGGTTGTTCAGTGTTTTCTTCAAGCCGTTCGCACCCCTACAGCAGGGACTGGGGAGCAGAGTTGTCTAGGGACCGAGAACGGGGTCCTGTCGCAGGTGACTGTGCGAAGAGCATCCAGTGTTTGACAGCACCTGGGTCTTTTCCAAACTTCCCCAGTTTACAGAAGAAATAGCATATCAGCTAAAATTGCTGACAACTGGATGAGAAGAATATGCTCCCCGCCACTGTTTCTGGGACAGTTCCTCTCCCCCTTCACTGCTGAAAAAGCTTCGGGCTGCCCTCCTTGTTGGGTCTCAGCTCTTCTGAGTTTATCGTCCACTCTTTCAGAGTCCTTGCCCCCGCGCGGCCTGGTGTCTGCAGGCCCTCTCCCCTGTGGGCCTCATTTCCTCGGCAGCCCCCCGGCTTCCGTCAGAGACGGGGCTTCGCGCCTGCAGTCTGTCCTGAGTGGGTCGCGGTCTTTCCCTGGATGGTGCTTCGCCCTCCCCTGCTCATCATGCCGCCTCCGTTCTCAGGCTGATGGGAGGGCCTCCTCTCTCTGCTGCTCGTGGTCCTTTCTGACATGATGCATGTACTGGCTCTCAAGTAAGAAAAGCTCACTGCCTCCTCCGACGTGATCTGAATCACAGATTCAGCAGTCACTTCACTTTATGCACCTTTACTCATTTGCCTGCGTCATCTTGAAATAACTTTCGGAAACACCAGCTGCACGTGCTTTCACATAAAGCAGAGTCGGCAGACTCGGCCAGCCGTGCGCGCGCCCACACTGTCGTTCAGATCGCGCTCCCCCAGAAGTATTTTAGCTTACCGAGGCTAGCCTCATAGTCTGTTGCGCAAACAGGCACTTCGTAATTGCCCGTCTCAATGTTTAAGTCTAGAATCCCCAGCTCTCTCTGCGAGTCTCCTAAATCTTCTCAAAATTTTTTCACACCTCACCCTAGCTCACTCATCCCATTTGGCCATAAACAATTGAAATCTAAACCCAAACCTCATGTAAGTAAATGAGGACTGTGTTTTCTGCCAGACCGTGTATCGGCAGGCGGCAGCCCTCCCGCAGCAGCCCTGGCCCCCCAAACGCCTGTGCCAGTCACGCCAGGGCCCTTCACGACACAGACCACTTCTTACCGTTTATTGAATGACTCGTGCAATTTGATGATTTCTTCTACCTTTTCAACTTGACGGCACCCACTAGCTGAGCTGGGAAACGTCAGTCTACAGGTCTGAGACGCCAGCGCGTCCTGATGGAGTCTGAGGATGGCTGGACGAGGCTACTGAACTTCATGCTGCCCAGGGTTCTGTAGGTATATCCAGACCGCACGGACGTGTACACAGATGATATTTTGAGAACCTATGTCAGTAAATTACCATAAGCTATTGGGTAAAAGGTTGTTGAGGAACTGGATTTTTCACACAGTCTGAAAGAATCATCCCACAGATCAGTTATAGGTCTGGCAGACATCGTCTCAGCCCAGTGACCGAAGTTACCAGTAACTGGACAGAGAGACCCCACGTGCCCGGACGTGCACGGGGTGCACCAGGGCAGAGCACACTGGAAATGCTTCGCCCGAACCCCCTCATGAGAATACATGTCATCCGGCAAATCCAACATGAGGGCTTTCTGTACAACAGCTGACTTCAGCTCTGGAAGGGACTTGATTTAGAGCGATAAAACTGTCGATGACAAAAAAGTTTTAAAAGCAGCAAGAGAAAATAGCTTGTGACTAGCTTCACAAGAAAACGCCCAGAGGCCACACGTGGATTTCTCAGCGGAGGCCTCACAGGCCAGGAGATGATACAGTCAAAGTGCTGAAAGGGAAAGCTGCCAACCAAGACAGCTCTGCCCAGCAAAGCTGGCCTTCAGATGTGAAGGGGAGAGAACGCCCTTCCCGGACAGAGGCCGAAGGAGCTCACCGTCACTAGACCCGCCTTGCCAGAAATGCTGAAAAAAGGTTTCAAGCTTAAATGAAAGCGAGCTAATTAGTGGCAAGAGAAAGTATGAATATAAGGAACACACTTGTAAAACAAAGTACGCAGACGAATTTAGACTGATGTCGTAACACTGGTGTATCAGCTGCCCCAGTCTCTTACAAAGGTGAAAGGATGGCAGCATCAAACGTGGCCCTAGCGACAGTGACTTGTTAGTGAACTCACACTTCGAGAGAGTAAACTGTGACAGCAAAACATGAAAGCGGGCAGTGAAGGTTAGCGTTTTTGTACACAATCAAACTCATCAGTGTAGAATAGACTCCTGTCGACATGAGGTTTGATGTAACCTCGTGGTGACCACAAAGTGAAACCGTCCAGCAGGCGCTCAGAGGGAGGGCTGGGCGCGCCCACCCACTTCGCCCGGAGGGCAGCGGGTGGGCCGGGGAGGCACAGGGGACCGGGGGCAGCTGGGGACGAGATGGTGCTCGGAAGCCCTTACCGACCCGCGACTCTCTGAATGCAGGTGAGCTCGTGTCTCTGATCAAAAGGCACGAATGACCGGATAGTTGGAAAATCAAGGTTCAACTTAAATGCTGCCTAGAAGAGACTCACTTCAGCATTAAGGCCACACATCAGCTCCAAGTGAAGGGACGGGAAAAAGTATTCCACACAAGATGGAGAAAGAGCAGGGCAGGGTGGCTACCCTTCCGTCAGATAGAGTAGACTAACTCAAAAACTGCTGCAGATGGAGAAGGTCACGATACAGTGGTAAGCGGTTAGTTCATCAAGAGGATATAACAAAAATTAACTCAGAATGGACTAGGGACTTAAACTTAAGACCTGGAACCACAAGACCCCTATAGGAGAGCACAGGATAAAATCTCCCTGGAGGCGGTCTGGCAGGGATGTCTTGGATGTAACACCAAAAGCATCGGCAAGAACAGCAAAAGCAAGTGAACGGGGCTCCAGAGAAGGGACCGCTCCCCACAGCACGGGGCACAGGCCGCGAGAGGAAGAGAAGGCACCTACGGGCCGGGAGGAGATGTCTGCACATCACGTATCCCACAGGGGCTTTATCCAAAATACGTAAAGAACTCACACTACTGAAGAGCCAGAAAGCCCAGACAGCGGATTGAAACATGGACAGAGCAGGTGAACAGGCGTGTTTCCCGGGAAGACATCCGTGGCCAGCAGGGGCACAAAAAAGGTGCCAGCATCCCCGATCATCAGGGAGGTGCAAGTCGACGGCACAGTGAGATCTCACCGCACACCTGGTAGCACGCCTGTCAGCAAGAAGCGGAGGAATAACACGCAGGTGAGGATGTGGGGAAAGGGGAGCCCCGTGCACTGTTGGTGGGAATGTAAATTGGTGCAGCCACTGTGGGAAACAGCCTGGAGGTTCCTCAGAAATTAAAAGGAAGAGCCATGTGGTCCAGCCCCCCCACCTCCAGGGCATGTGTCTACCCACAGGAGACGGAATCAGGATCTCTGAGAGGTGTGTGCAGTCCCGTGCAGTCCTGTGCTCCTGCAGCGTTGCGCGCAGCAGCCAAGACACAGAGACAACCCGAGTGTCTGTCAAAAGATAAGTGGATAAAGAAGATGTCGTGTACTTCTGGAACGTGTGGAACTCAGCCACGAGAATAAGAGAAACTGCCACTTGAAACAATGTGAATGAACCGTGAGGACGTAAGATGATAAGTAAGATAAATCAGACAGAGGAAGACAAATACAGTATGATTCCACTTATATGTGAACTCACGGAAACAGCAGAACGGTGGTGGCCAGGGCCGGGGCAGGCGCGTGGGAGGGGCGGTGCTGGCCAGAGCACAGGCTTCCAGGCGCGGGACGCCCCCGTGTGCTGCGGGCGCGGCTGCAGTGACCAGCACTGACCGCACACTTGGAAGGGGCTGAGAGTAGATCGTAAATGTTCTCCTCACATAAAGGAAACAGTGATTCTATAGATGATGCGGGTGGTCCCGAACCCTCCTGTGGCGACCACGTCCCAGCACAGAAGTGTATCCAGTCACCACACTGTGCACCTTAAACTTACACCACATTATATGTCACTTACATCCCAATCAAGTTAGAGAAAAATAGTAATTATAATTTAAACTTTTTTCTGATGAAATAAAAGGTTTAAATAAAATGACTGACATTTTATTTGGGATGTGAGTGAGAATGTGCACTTTCCTGCTGTTCTGTACATGTAATATAATTTCTAACTGCCAAAGGAGTAGGATCAACCACGCATTTGGAATTCCACAGCTTAATTCTAAAGTTTATCTAGAGGAGTATGAAGAACTGATTTTTTAAAAGAAAGATGAATAAGGTTGAACATCCTTGTTAAATATCAAAATATACCTAAAAACTTGGTAACTAAGATTCTTGTGAAATAATAGATGAAGTGGCTGATACAGCAGGAAGTCACCCATCTCAGTATGCAGGGATGCTAGGTTCTCAATGAGGAGACAGTCCAGACCAGCGAAGATGGTTGAGAAAATCAATTAAATGGGAGATGGAGGCATTCACATGAAGGAGAAAAAGACATCACTTCATATCTTATCCTCAAAAAAGTTCCCTGTGGATTAACTACTTCGATACTTTAAGGGGAATAAATAAATTAACAGACTGCGACGTAGACGACTTACTGGGCACCAGGCGCTGCCACACCCTGGGGGCAGGACGGGGTCGCGGCCGGTGGGAGTGGTGAGGTCCTGACCTGCGGCTGAAGTGAGTGGCCAGTGGGTCCCTCCCCTGGGGCCGCTCGCTCTGCAGAAAACCCTGGGAAACACAGGCGACAAGGCCAAATCACCGTCCAGATTTGAGTCTGTAGTAACGGTGGAATATTGACTCACACATGTCTTAAAGTTTAGGGGTTTCCGCTGGTTTCTTGTGCTTTTTTAAAGACGTAATCCCATGAGTAGGATAAATATTTCACAGTTGAATACCAGAACAGCCTCCAAACAAGCACACGTTAGACAGGAAACGCCGGGCACCCTGAGCGAGACCATCGCCTGGGTGGCTTCATAAAAGACTTCTTGGTTTAACAGCATAGACTATTTTATAAAAATAATTAAATAGCATTTTTCTAATGATAAAAACAGTTTTATATCATCGTTCTAAGTGAAGTAAGCCAGAAAGAGAAAAATACCATATAATATCACTCATAGCTGCAATCTAAAAAAAAAAAAAGGAAAAAGAGGACGCTAACAAACTCATCTACAAAACAGAAACAGACTCGCAGACATAGTAAATAATCTTATGGTTACGGGGGAAAGGGGGTGGGAGGGGATAAATTTGAGAGTTTGAGATTTACAGATGTTAGCCACTATATATAAAATAGATAAAAATTTCTTCTGTACAGCACAGAGAACAATATTCAGTATCTTGTAATAACCTTTAATGAAACAGAATACAAAAAGGAATACATGTATGAATGTACACACGACTGGGTCACTGTGCTGTGCACCAGAAACTGACACAACGCAACTGACTATACTTCAGTTTTTAAAAAAGCAACAACAAAAAGGTAATTATCTGAGATAAAGGATGTGCTAAACTTACCGCGGTGCACATTTCACAGCATATTCATGTATCAAATCATCACATTGCACACCTTAAACTTAAACAGTGTTGTATGTCAATTACATCTCAGTAAAGCTGGGAAACAAATAAATATAAAATTAAACAAAAACAAACAAACCTGTGTGTTTCAGTAAAAAAAAGTTTGAATAGATTGTTTTCCTTTACAGACCTATAAAATACTATAACTTAAGCTTGTCAGGATAAAGAGGCTTTAAAAATCTAGAAATCAGAGGTTAAGATATTTTAAATACAATTATAATCTTGAATTTCTATTAGACTCATCTTTACAGTTTTTCAGAACCAGACATCTGAAGTCCAGCTTCAAAAGAATCAGGGTCTGTAGGTTTCCTGGTAAAGCATCCAGTCAAAGGTAAATTCCAAAGCCAAAGTGAACAGTGAGTTTATCACGAATCCTCTGGGCGGGAGACGTCCTCTTGTTGAGGGACATTCCAGGAACGCCCAGTTTCCTGCCCAGGCCTGCCTTTCAGCTCTGCCTTTTGACACCCGTGTCTTCACCCAGTCACCCTCCCCACAACCTAAATGTGCACAAACTTTAGATCAATGAGCTATTAGGGATCCAGTGTTTGAATTTTAGAAATTGGAAAGTTTACAAAGCAAACTGCAGTAACTACACTATCAGAAATGGTAAATTCTTGACTATCTGCTGAACAGCAGTCCTTTAACCTGGAGGGGTGGCATGTGACCACCAGCCATGTTTCTAAGCTGCGTCTCCATTCTGACCATTGGCGAAAGTTAAATGAATGCAAATTCATTTTGTTTAGTTTAAAAAATTGAAATTGCAAATTACTGGAAGAAATTAATCATGTGACACATTCCAACGTCAAAGGCTGAAGTTGCAGCAGGTGCCCCGCCCTCTCCACGACCCCACACAGAAGCCTGTTTCCAGACTTCGTCGTGGCAGAATCGTCAAAGAGGAACTGGAGGCTCCAACAAAGTTGTTACCAACTTTCAAAAACTTTCTATTTTAAGGCCAAACATCATGTACCATCAGGATCATCTCATAAAAGAAAGGCTGTTTCAGCACCAAAGAAGTAGGAAGTACCTGACCACACTCTAAAGGATATTTCTTCACACAGAAACATGGAGTTTTAAAGAACTTCCCTCCATTGAGTTCACTGTTTTCCTTTGCTGGCAGATGCCATGCCTGGGGCCGCTGGTTTAGCTGCCTTCAGGGAAGCAGCAGCCCAATCAATAGAAAAGAAAGGCAAGGAGGGGCCACGGGGACATTTTCAGGCGCAATAAATGAGAATGTGCTTGTGTCCTTCGAAGTCTCAAGCGCTCACCAAGATGGATATGCCTTAATGTGCTAGATTAGATTAGCTCTGGCCGTTCTATTTTTGTGAATTAATCCATCTTACTTGTGAAAGAACCGTGGCCTTGCGTCCTCACTCTTCTGCTGCAGGGGGATGAACGAAGTCTGTCCTGCCTCAGCGTTTGTGCATCTCTTAGGTGTTAACTAACAAACAGAACACAGAGGTCATCTTTCCATGAACAGTAATGCTACCAGACACTGCGACTCTCTCTCCGCAGATTTGCTTTGCTTTTAAAACATCATCAGCACATTACTAACAAGACTGAACCAGAGCACAGGGACACTGTCTTACACTGCAGGCTCTTTAAATGGATTGCAGGCCCGAGGTGGGAACTGAGCAGGGCAGATGCGGAGTTTTGTCCCCAGGAGTAAGTGTCAGGGAAGTAACCCTGAGTCCGCAGTGCCTTTGTCAGGGAGGGCACCGGGGTGTCGAGGATGCAACAGTAGTGCTGGGCGCGCCTGCGTCAAGTCTCGGGGGCCAGATCAAAGCCGCCCGGCGAGGTCACTGGGGCTGCCCTGCTCCTGCGTGTCAGCAGTGTGTACAGAGAGCCCGAGAGTCGCCCAGAATGCGGCGGCGGGTCCTTGAATGCCTTTGATCCTTATCTAGAAATTCTGCTGGCATATGTCATATAATTGAGGTATGGCCTTTTATTGCTGCAATTAAAAGTTTTCAGATGCATTATACTATCTCCACCCAAGCTGAAAGTCCTGACCATTGTTTAAAAAGTGAGGCAGGGACTTGTCAGATGGTGGTTGCCTTTAGGGGCTGCCGCTCCCACACCGCCTGCGGGACGTTTCTCTTACTTTTTTCACTTACATCTCATCAAACAGCGTAATGGTCTTAGAGTTTGTTTAGTCCTTTGACTTCCTTTATCACACAGAGATGGCAAACATTCTGTTGCTAACCTGAAGTGGCTCCAAGCAGCAGGACATGGGGATATTAAACCAGTAAAAGCTTATCAACTGATCCATTGATATGCTGTAAATTCCAGACTTTTCCCTTTGCTTTTGAGGGCGGCCGTAAGTCAACACATTAGTGAGCAATTGCTGACATCAAGATGGATGCTTGGGGAGGCCTCCCGGGCAGACAGAGTTCACCTGGGCGCTTTTGTTAGTGTGTGTTTCTTACTGTTTGGCCAGGATGTACTTGTAAATGACCAGCCATTGCTTTACATATCAGTAACCTGAACTCTTAATTAATTTATCAAATATCTAACATATGAGACTTAAAAGGAAAAATATAAGATACTCACTTTTAATTGAAACTTCCATGTATTTTGTCAGTTTCTGTAGAATTAACATTAACCGGGAGTCTGAACACCAGCACGCGAAGGTCTTTGTGTGTCTGCCTGCTCGTCCCTGAAGGCATCTGACCAGGGAACAGGGAGGCAGCAAACAGCAAGAGGACGCCGGTCACACAAGAATCTGACATTTAAGACATATGTACTCACAGCGACACCCAGGACATTGCTCTGACCTGGCCACAGTTGGCAGCCAGCGAACACACGCTGACTTAACCTTTTACAGCGTTACCCCGCTGGCTTCCCCAAACTTGAACACAAGAAGACAGACAGTCACACCAGCTCACTTGTAGAAGTTTGCCCTAAACGTACACTGAAGGATTTTCCATTTGTTCATCAAAAAGCGAACGTCAGTGTTCGGATCATGAGCCAAACACCGATGACTTACTGAATCGACACTGGACATTTCTTCAGAATCAGTCCACACAGACACTGTCCTTTCTTTTTATCCCCCAGGAAGGACACGGCACCACACTCCTTTAGAAAGTGAACCCTGGGGCACTCATGTGTCTGTGCACACATAATGCACTGCAAACTTAAAGTCAGCATTTGTTACTGAATGCCAAGGGCCTTACCAAGATGAATCGAAGGAACCCACTCGAGGAGATAAGGAGTGCACACAGGAGAACAACGCCAGCGCCCGGCGCTGACGAGGGTCAGGTGAAGGGCCCACGAGTGCCCTCTGGGCTGCAGAGAGGACGCCCTTCCCGCCCAAGTGCGGGCGCACGCAGGGTCCCCAGCAGTCACCGTGCAGTGAAGCCGTGGGGACGGAGAGACAGGACAGCCCCGCGTGGACTGAGTGGGAGAGCGTGGCTGGACGGGGTGCCTCCCGGGAAGGTGGCAAGAGCGAGGCTGGCGCGGGCTGTGGGAGCGCGGCCCGGGGTCGGAGCGCGGAGAGCCGCTGTGTGCCGGCCTGCCGGGCGGCTCCCGCCCCACCTGCCTCCCCGCCGACTTGGGAGCCCCGTGGTCCCCGTGGGGAGACGTGCCCCCCCGGCCGGCCCGCGCCCTGCTCCTCCAGGGACTGTGTGTCCTTAGCACTCACCACGCAGAAGCTAAACAGCAAGTTAAAGGCAAAGTTACTCAGCTTAGGTTAAACAAACTGCACGTTAAGTCTTCAGCCACCACTACATATACAGGGAACGGGAGCTCTTCTCATTTACCAAATGCTTTTCAAGTGAGGAAGACAGCGTGATTGGGAGGAGGTGTGGAAGGGACTCTGTGCACTAGGCCAGCAGAGGGGACGTGGAAATCCAAATCCCTGTGCAGGTATGTGTCCTCGCTGTATCTGCAAAACTGACAAGTCCGTTTCTCCAAGTATTTACCCAGTGCGGCCTGGTCCGTGCACGGAGCGGGTGGTAGGCAGAGCGAAGTAACCAGGAGAACCGCGGGAACCCCCGGGGGCCGGGTCAGAATGAAGCGCAGCACCTCCCGCCCCGGACTGACAGCAGGTGCATCGAGGTGGCGCCAGCCGCCCTGCTGACGGCGGGGGCGGTGGCGCCGAAGACTGTCCTCCCCAGGGCCAGCTGGGGGTCCAGTGCACGGCTGAGCCTAGCACCAGCTCTGCTTCCATCTCAAGCTGTGAGAGCTCCCGTACCGTCAGGACAGGCGCTTTCTGTCAGTCACCCTGGGCCCGTGTACAGGATGCAGTACACGCATGTGCCTCGTCACACACGGGGGCCCGGAACATAAACGCCCGTGTAAGATCATGTCGGTACTTGTGGCGTCCACATTTATGTGGTGGCTCCTGAGTGACACCCAGCACTTGGAGTTGCGTGGTTATTTCTACAGGAACAAAGACTGAAGCCATGTTAAATAACTCTGGCTCTTAAAAATGAATCCGGTAACTTCTCTGATAGCACTTCTCACAACTGAGCAAGCGGCAGAATCCCCTGGGGGGTTGGAAAGCACAGACTGCTGCTCGCACCTCCAGGTCCTGACCCAGAGTCTGCGGTGCCCCCGGGCTCCCAGGCGGCGCTGACCGGCCCTGGCCCGGGGGCCACACCTGACAGTGTTGTCCTGGCGTCACACCCGCATGACTTCTCCAGGCAGCACTTCTGAACAGAACTGATCTGAGCACACACACGCCACAGCCCGGAACACTGTGAGGTCTGGAATAGTCTGTGATCCCTTTTTCCCTGAGGTAATAGGTTTGGAAGAAGAAAGAAAGGATCTCTCCTGTCAGGTGTATATGGAAACCATCTCACGCTTCAAGAAACCCAATTACAGGAAATCTGAATTATAAAAAAAATTAATTGGAAGGCAGTTGTATGCATTTCCAAATACTTCTTCCTTTTACAAAGGACAGGGAACTTGTGTACTTTGAATAATTTATCTAGAGGTTGTCAGGTATTTGAAAGACTGAGGACCAGGGAAAACGAACCACTGACAGCTGGAGCCGGTACGTTAGCACACAGCTGCCTGGCAGGCGTCATTAGACTCCGCAGGAAACAACTGGATTCCTACCTGGAAAAGCTTCTTCCTCCAGACCCCTGTGTGCTGGGGAAGGACGAGCCAGAGAGCCAGCAGGTGACAGCCGCCCGCCTCAGGGCTTCACACGCTCCCTGGCCATTTACCTCTGTCTTCAGAGGTCTAGCACGGGTGCTGTCACTGTAGCCCGAGGTCAGCTACCTCCCCACAGCCCAGACGCGATGTCGCTCTCCGATGACCTGGCTCTTGTGTGTGTCCCCTGGGCCATCAGGCTGCTCTGCCCAGGACGGGAGCCACAAGCCACCTGGGGCTGTCGAGTCTGAGAAGGGAGGCCAGTCTGAGCACGGCCGTGCACGACACACACGGACTTCAAGGCCACACAGGGAAGACTACGAAAGGTGTCGCCAGAAGCTCAGCTGACACCTTCTGAGGTGGTGCCAGCTGGGATATGCTGGATTAAACAAAATACACTATTAAATTTAATTTCACTTCTTTAAAAACTCCTTTTTAATGTGGCTCCTACAAGTTTTACGGTTGCAGGCGTGGCTCACGTTACATTTCTCCTGGACAGGGCCGGTCGGGAGCAGCTGCTTGAGTCTTACCCTTTAGACAGTTGTAAACACAGTGGTGCAAAGGGGCTTTTTCCCAAGTGTATCATACAGCACTTTGGGAAGATACGGGAGAGGAAACAAGACCGAATGCCGCCCTCCCCCCGATCCCTGTAATGGACCTGCTCGGCCCCGCGCCCCAGCCGTGCGCGGTCTTTTATCACAAGGTTCCCTCACAGGAGCGTCACTGAGAGTCTAGATTTGAACCCGCTCTGATAATCCAGATCTTTACAACATAACTGACTCCAGGAGCCTGCTCTTCCTTACGAGCCCATCTAAGGACACCGGCTTCTGGAATCCCGAAGCCCTGGGGACCACGGTATCTCGCACCTCCCCAGGCATCCCTGTGTGCGCTCCTGAACAGCCGCGCAGGACTTACAGGGAGATGCGCAGGTCCCCTGGAACCTGCGCGGTGCAACCAAAACATGAATAAAAGCGGCAGCTAGCTCAGTAAAGACCCTAAAAAGCTTAAGACATTAGATTTCTAATAAACCAGTAACTATAGGACGTCATCTTTTTTAAAAAGGAGTGATGGCATTTTGACGGAAGGGCATATGCAGGAGGGTTAAAGATTCTCACTTTGGAGACTGAAATCAATAGAGATGAGGGAGACTCACACGGAAACTATTTCCAAATTGGAGCAGCGGCCACGCTGAGTCTAGAGCGCGTGTGGTGGGGGCTGGGCAGGGGGCAGTGTCCTCACAGCCGCTGTGAGTGACGGTCTCCCCCGGGTCCTCAGTTCACAGAAATCAGCCACCGCCTGCTGATGTCCTACCACACGGACACAGAGGAGCTCCTGGCCGAGATCGACCGCTGCCTGGCCGTGAACCGCAGCGTCCTCCAGCAGCTGGAGGAGAGGTGCGGCCGCGAGCTCACGGACGAGGACTGGGGGAGAATCCAGATGCAGGTGGGCCCGGGCGGTGGGCGGCCGGGATGGAGGGACTCCCCGGGGCGGGGGGCTGGCACCCGTGGGAACCCGGACCTGCGCCAGCCGCTCTGGGGCGGGGCCGAGGCCCTGGAGCGTGGATTCTGCTTTGATGGTACCGTTTCGTAAACGGTGAAAACACCAAGGCAGGCGCTCCCCACGGTCCCCCGGAGTCTTCCTGCGGGTCCCAGCCTGCCCCCTCTTGCTTCTGTAGGCGCTGTGAAAGAGGGCGCCTCAAAACCCAGCAGAGGAAAGGCTCACCTAGAAAATCACAAAAATAGGAAAACTTATAAAGAAGTTCAGCAGCTACACAGTCAAAATTTTTGCAAAAGGCTACACTTTGTTACTTAATTAAAAGAAAACCTGTGTTACTGATGTTCAGCACTTTATAAAGTATTTTGATCTCACAATGGGTCACCACAGCTGGGTCACGTGCCTTTCCATCTTTCACAAGAGCAACGGCGCCCACGTGTGTCCAGCGCTGTTTCACCGCAGAATGGAACGGCTCTGCTTCGGACCCACGTCGGCCGGGGTATCAAGCTCACTCAGGGTTAGGCCACTTCTGTTAGGATGGACGAATAACCATGCGACTCTCCCCCACTCCCGCCCGCAGGCTCTGCACCGGGGGGCCCACGAGTGCCCCATCTGCCTCGCCGCGCTCTCTGTCAGCGGCGCCCCCTCGGGGACCGGCCCCCAGCAGCCCCGGCGGGAGGCCGTTCTGCTGTCCTGCTCGCACGTGTTCCACCGCACGTGCCTCCTCGCACTGGAGGAGCTGTCCTGGGGGGACGCGCCCCGCCACGCCTGTCCCCTCTGCCGCTCTCACTATCAGAAGAAAATCCTTGAATGTTGAATTCCTAGTCAGGGAAAGGCTGTATAATTCGGGGGGGGGGTAGCTTGATTTTGGACGCGCTGGGAGTCTGGAGGTAAGCACTGCGTGCATTCTGTTCTCCGGTGAAATAAACTTAGTAGTTCTACTCAGGAAACCTAACATTTCCATCTTTCGTTTATCAACCGTAAACTTCAAATTCGTGAGTTTAATCAGTTGAAATAAGTGAGGAGTGGATTAAAAACTCCAGTTTCAGAGGTTCTGTGATTCACTGACTTGCTCTGAGTCCAGCGGGCCAGTTGGGGTTGCTCATAAACAGTAAATGGGCCCTTTTCCTGCCCAGTAACCTGGCGACCTGGCCGCTTCACAGCAGCTCTGACTGGCCCGGGCGTCTGCCTGGCCCCGTGCGCTCAGCCCTCTGACCACAGCTGGTCACTGTGACGCTTCTTTAAAGCAAGTGCTTGAGGCCTTCTGCTGCCCCTAACACTGTTTTGCAGTAACTAACGGTTTTACTTCTATGGGGCAGGTTACTGTTAGCACTCTGAAAACATAAAACCCAAAATGTAAAAATAAAATGTTCAGTGGTTTTAACATCAGAAAACTGTAAACCACGTATTAATGACTCAAAGCCACACGTAACATTTAGCTCACACATGAAGAAACCCACGGAACCTTCCTGCGAGCCCGCTCGTTCCCAGCAGCCAAGCGCAGTGCCGCTGCCCTCGCTGCCAGAACCACGAGACCCCGGATCTCGGCGGCGAACAGAGGCCCGTGAGCTGTGGGTGGAGGGCCGAGGGGCTGCTCCCAGTGGCCCCTGGGAGGAGCGGGCAGAGACGTTTGTGGGCACACTTGTCATGGGCACAGAACAATCCCCTGTCCTGCGGGAAGACGTACTTAAGTGTATGTTCCTATTTATTTTTCTCTCATCCTTTTAAAACACCAGTCTGGTATGTTTTATTAATAAACAGCTACATACATACGTATGTCACTTAAATGAGTAAGTCCACACATGTTGGGATGGAGTTCCCCGTCACACAATTTGTAGACCAGCTTGGAGAATGATCTGAATGAACACTGAGGAAACACTCCTGCTGGGAGATGCAGCCGGGAGCTGGATCACAGACCTCACCTACCGGCCAGAAGGGCCCCCTGGCAGACACCTCTCCCCACGCCCTGAGAGGCAGTCTGATTCTGTGCCCCACCCGTGGAACCCGGGGGAAGAGCCCAGGGGAGCACGGGTCACCCCGTGACAGTAAGAGGCCACTATTGCTTTGTGTGGCCACGTCCCAGGTCCTGTTCCCGGGCACGGTGACTGGGGGGGGCTGCCCAGATCCCCAGCAGTCCTGCCTGCACTGAACCCACTTCTCAAGCTTTCCCACAAATCTGAGCCATCACAAATCCTTCCGGTAAACCCTCTTCCTGCCTAAGTGGGCAGAGTCCACTTCTGCTTTCTGCACCCACATAATCTACTGACACAGGCATCAGTTAATTGTAGGCGACGGGCACTCGGAAAACCGGCGGGCGTGGAGGTCTGGGAGTGGCCATCCTGCGGGATGGCGGCAGTGAAGAGCCCACGAGTGTCAGGGAGGACCCTCACACAGCTGGGAGTCAACGGCAAATCAGGTGATTTTTGTATAAAAAAGCCTTCTGGAATGGCATGCCCATCAAAAGCTTGGGGAGACCAAGTTATGACCACAGAACAGCAGAAAAAGGACCCCAGTGGAGCAACTGCTTTTCTGGACAGTTTGAAGATGACAACCGCGGACACCGCGCAGACCTCTGCACGATCACAGAGCAGCCCCCTTGGGCCTGGTCTGGAAACTGGCCACGGAGCGCGAGGCAGCCCCGAGAGGTGTGAGTCTGGTGGGGGCTTACTCCAGGGAGGAGAGCCCTGCGATGGGTAAGTCCGTCGTCGCAATCCATAAGGCTCTGGAGGTTCTTTCAAGTGTGACTTTACCTTCCCAGGGGGCTTGGTGTCTGGCCTATTACCATTTTGATTAGTACATCCCAGTTCTGCTTCACCTGCTCGGGGACATGCGCCAGCAATGCCTACAAACAGCCAAGTTTACTTCCTGCTCGTCAGACGGGGGCCGGCTGCTCTGCGGTCGGCTCAGCCGGGCTCGGCTGCAGGCTGAGTTGGACCCAGACATGTTCCCTGAACTTTGTGGATCTGGTTCCTGGTACCTGTGACCGGACAGCTCTGACGAGCCAAGGCAGCACAAACTACAGTGGAAACAAAGAAGGGAAACAGACAAAAGTGGGGACGTGGGGGGGCCAGAGGGGGCTGAGCCACAGGCCGCCGATGCCCACACACCCCCCAGCTCGCTGGCAGGGACCCAGAAGGGAAAACCACGTGTTCTGCAATTCCTCACATCCAAGAGCTAAGAAGAGTTCAGGAAGAAACCGGCTTCTCTCTCGTTTTGTGAAAAGTGCCTCCTCTTTTATTGTTTTGAAGTGGGAACTTGGGGGCCGGGGGCGAAGTATGGCTTCCATCTTCCTTCGGGAGAATGGCTGTGGGGAGCCGGCTGGCCGTGGCCCTCCAGGGCTGCCTCTGCGCTCCGGCCGAGGCCACGTGCTCCCCAGGCTGCTCCTGAGCCCACGGGGGTCCGGGCCACACCCCACGGGAGCCCGCTGTTCACACAGATATTGTACGTACTCCCACTCACACACCACCACTCCTCTTACTCAGCTGAGACCGGGCTTCTCCCACAGAGGCTGCTGTAAGACGTAACGAGCGAAACGGTGTCCCCTTTGGCACCCGAGGCGCAGTGGTGAGCTTCACGGGGCAGATTTTGTAAAACATTCCTCATGCGGGCTGAGGGGCTCACACCACGGTCCGCGTACACTGATGCACCTTGATGGACCGCAGGGTGTGGGACAGTCAACTCCATCCTGGGCAAGCTGAACGCCTACGAAGGACACCTGAAGACAAGGCCACCCTGACTCTCTCCGAAGGGAGCTCCAGCAGCCCCAGAACGCGCACCTCCGGCAAGCAGCCCGCGGGCGCGTGCCTCGTGCCACTGAGCAAGTGACGGGTTAGCGAAGAAAGCAGCTGGTTATTGGTCCCGATGATCAATGTTGCCAGACTAATTTTTAAAGAGAGTATCTCTCACTCAAAAGACACTGAATCTTTTGACACTGGCAACAGTATGGTATTGGCATAAAAACAAATAGATCAGTGGAACAGAACAGAGCCCAGAAACAAACCCGTGCATATGTGATCGATTAATTTACATCCAAGGAGCCAAGAATATACAACAAAGGAAGGACAGGCTCTTCAGTAAGTGGTGACGGGAAAACTGGACACCCACATGCAGAAGAGTGAAGCTGGACCTGTCTCACACCACACTCAAGTCAACTCAAAATGCACTTAAAGACGTGAACATCAGACCTGAAAGCATAAAACTTCTAGAGGAATCCACAGCTGGTAAGCTCCTTGATACAAGTCTTGGTGACTATTACTATTTTTTGATTTGACACCAAAAGCAATACAATAAAAGCAAAAATAAAGAAGTGAAACTACATCAAAAAGCTTCTACAGCAAAAATCAACAAAATTTAAAAACCTATGGGATGGGAGAACATACTTGCAAAGCATGTACCTGGTAACGGGTCAGCATCTAAACTACACAAAGAAGTCATGCAACTCAACAGCAAACCCAGATAATCTGATCAAAACTGGGCAGAAGATCTGAACATTCTTCCAGAGAAGACATACAGAGGCCAACAGACACATGAAGCATCACCCAACGCAAAATGCAAATCAGAACCACAGTGAGACACCACCTCATACCTGTGAGAACAGCTACTGCCAAAGAGGTAAGAAGTAGCCAGCGTTGCTGAGGGTGTGGGGAAGAGCGAGCACCTGAGCACTGCTGGTGGGAATGCAAACTGGTGCAGCGACTACGGGGAACAGTACGGAGGCTCCTCAAAAATTAAAAACACAACTGCCAAGTGATATGTAGTCATCCCACTTCTGGGTGTGTGTCCAAAGGAAATGAACTCAGGATCTCAAAGAGACACCTGCAGCCGCGTGTCCGCTGCCGCGTTACTCACAATAACCACGTCGGGAGACAGCCTTGAGGGCCCATGGATGGAGGAACAGATACAGAACATGTGTGGGTGTGTGTGTGTGTGTGTGTGTGTACACAACGGAGTGTTATTCCACCACAGAAAAGGAAATCTTGCCATTTGTGACGTGAATGGATAGAACTTAAAGCTATCGTGGTAAGTGAAATAATTCAGAGAAAGACAAATACCATATGATCTCACTCACATGTGGAATCTGAAAAACAAAACACGAACTCATAGATACAGGGAACAAATTGGTGGCGGGGGGCAGGGTGGTGGGCAAAATGAGCGAAGCGGGTCAGAAGGTACAGGCTTCCAGTGACAGAGTCTGTCTGTCCCGGGATGCGACGCACAGCAGGGACCGCAGTTAACCGCACGGCGCTGGGACGTCAGATGCGGACCTCGTGCTTTCTGCGGGGAGGGGAACACACACCTAACTTACCTAAAATGGTGTAAGAATTTCTAAAACCTTTCCCCCGGGTCCCCATGATAGTGCTATAGGATGAAGTTGTCTACAAGGCCCCATGACCAGAAATAACACTCATGAGGCTAGGCCAGAACCTGTCTCTGCCCAGAGAGTGATCTAAGACCCAAGGTTACACTGACAGATTCTCCAGTAGTTCTGCTGAAAAACAATGAGGTTCTCTGGCCTGCTTATGGAAAGACCTCCAGTTTGTCGAGGACAGAGTGCATTTATGACCATCTCTGTTCAGGTTCGGCCTGGCTGACCCATGGCTACGGGGCTGAGGTGGGCAAGCGGGGACCACGGACAGTCATACTCAGAGCACAGGCCTCCTCCGTCCACTCCCCTCAGCTGCACAGCCACCACCCTGGAGGCACCTTGCAGGCGGGTTAAAATTACTAGTTACATGTTTCTCAAACAAGTAGAATTTTATGGTGTAATTCCTTGTTACATGATGTTTCTGAAATCTAGAAATAATTTAGATGTACAAAAAAGCCATCACAACAGAATTCTCATTCACCCTTCACCTGGTCTCCCCCATGGGAACATGCCATTGTAAAATTATCTAAACCAGAAACTAGCGCTGATACACTGTGTTAACTCATCTACAGATTTGGTCAACTGTCTCTGGGGTGTTTTGTGGACAAGAATTTTGTTTGCCAACAAGTAGCTAATGTCTAAAAGAATGCATCTTCCAAACTGTGAGCTGTGTTACGTGGTGATGTCACCACACTATATGGAAGCTTCCCTGAGAGGAGCCACTGACAAAAGGTCCATGAAATCAAGAGCACATGAAGCATTCTTGATTCCACACACGAGATTAGCATTGGGAATGTGAAAGAGGACAATACTCTCCCAAACAGCTTGAGACACACTCATCAGAGGTCCAGGATACAGAGCTTAGAAAGAGGCATGATTTTTATGGACATGCAGTTTATGAACAAGGCACTGAAATCACACCTGTTGTTTAAAATACAAATTGCCACTGCCGGCAAGGCACCTGGGGAAACCGCGCGGCTGCCCAGGACGGGCTGGAGCTGCACTCAGGTGCTTGTGTCTGACCTGACCGGTGGCCTGAGCACGACAGGCCGGGCACCCAGGCCCTCCGACTGTCCTTGAGGTGAGCTTGTGGTCTGAAGCGGCTCTGATCCCAAACAGCGGTCACGTCCACGGTCCAGTCAGGAGGAGGGGATGGTGCCTCTCCTGGCAGACTTGCTCCTCTGCAGGTCCCACACAAACGTCGGACCTCGGCCGCACGGGCCACGCTACCCGCTGGGAGCCGGGGACACTGGCACCCTGAGGGGAACTGGAGCTGGGCTGCTCAGCGAGGAGGAGACCAGCTGTTGTGTGGGAAGTGAGTCTCCACACAGCCACTGCCTCGTCCCTCCGTCAGCGTGACTCCAGAGAGAGGGATGGCTGGTTACAAAAGTGAAGCCCTAGAGGTAGTGAGGTTTGAGGGGATGAAAACGTTCCAGGATTCCACGGTGATGTTTGCACAACCCGTGAATACACTTAACGTTAAAGAAAAAACAGACAGGCCCCAAATGGCATCACCTTGCTCGAGCCCATGGCCTCGCACCCACGCCACCAGAGGCTAATCCGGATTGACCTCTGTGGCATCCCTGCGCGGCACCAAGGGCAACCTGCCCCGCAGACCCTCTCCGCGTCCCCCGGGGAAGAAGAGGGCACTCACGTGATAAATCCCCTGCTGTTCCCTTCCCCCAGAAATCGTGTCTTGGCCTAAAAATAACCCATTCTCTTCTCTGGCGAAGAACTCCCTTGGCCTACCCTTCTTCCTGCAGAAACCTTCTGCCTTGCACAACCCTCGGGAGCTCCCTTCTAGTCGCCAGGTGAGATGCTGCTCGAATCATAAGTCACCTAACAAAGCCAGTCGGATCCTCAAATTTACTTGGCTAAATTTTGGTTTTGAACACTAGACACCCATGACCTGCATGCTTTGAGAGTGAACTTCATGGTGTGTGATCAGGCCCCCCAAGATAAACTTCTCCTGCTCTCTGCACGCCCTCACCTGCGCCCAGGTACCTGCCTGACCTGCCCCGTAGTCACAGGGCCTAGTCAGTAATGGCCGTGGGCGGCCCCCAGCCCCAGCGGCTCCTGACTGATCCAGACCTTACATCAGGACGGCCCCATGAGGACAGCTTCCCTGATAACCAATGAGCCAACCTGACGTCAGTTCCCCTGGTAACTGGAAACCTGCCTCCCCCTGCCCCATGGCCTGGGGTACGGCTCCAGGACCTCCTTGCTTCTGACGCAAGATCCCCCGCCCAATAGAACTCTAATGCCGCCGCGTCCGGGCTCTCTTTGGTCTCGGGCTGGGTGATGACAGGGTACAGCCCAGCCTGTGGTAGGTGAGTTACGTCTCAATGCAGGTAGTCAGGGGCAAACATGGGCAGAGTGTGCCAGCCACATCCAGAACAACTGGGTTTTGTCTGAATTTCCTGATCTCATTTGAGCTTGAAGAAACTTTCTCCAAACTGAATCACATAGAATTGGAAGTTAAATAACTTCTCTTGACAGCGAGCCCCCAGTGCTACTCCTCTAAGATGTATGGATAAATCACCTAGTTTTGAAATTTTATAATCCACTTTTTAGAGTTTTAGCAATTTCTACTGATTTTAATGACATTCTTTGCAGTGCAACAAGTAATCTGCATATGCAATCCTTTTGCTTCAGTGGCATTTGTAATAATGAATTTTACCTGAACAATATTCAAAGTCAAAAAAAGGTCTTTGTATCCCTTCTTTCAACCAGATTCATTCTTCTTTCAACCAGGAAATGACTTGGTGGTTTGTGTCCAGTATTTTAAAAAATAACAACAAAACAGAACAGAATCTACCAGCATGCATCTCGCACAGTCACGTAAGGACTGTTCTGCTAAATGTTTGTTCACACGTACAGAAGTGTGTGTGTGCGTGTGAGCGAGTTACAGTGGCCAAAAGTCTGAAAGCCACTGACACAGAGGCTCCTGCTTGCAGTGAGCGAAGCAGAAGCGAAGGGCATCTGCCTCCCCAGCACTTCGGACTAGGCCGCCCAGACCACATTCAGGTGTGGCTCAGTCCTTCGATGGAAGAAGTCAGAGAAATCAAATCTAAATAATTTGAGCGATTAAATAAGCTAACAACCGTGATTTCAATTATTGATGCTACATTTTAGGTTGCAAGAAACTGATATACAAAAACTCCCCAACAAAAAGGCAGAAAACACCCACCTCCTCAGCCCAGCGTCGCACCAGGGTCATTATTGCCCCTAATGACACCGGAATGACAGCGGCCTACATGCACCATTAAGTTTTAGCCATGAGGGTCTTTCAGATTAAAAACACAAAAACAAACACACATCTGAGTGCTTGTAAACCAAAATGTGAAATCACTTTTTTGTAAACCTTTAATTTCTGAGATATTTCAAGTCACACTAAAGTATCTCACAGAAACAAACAAGACTGACTTGTAAACAAAACACTGTAAACAAAAACAACTTTCCATGCATCCGAACGTTATTTTTAAAGTAACATCATACCAATTTTTTTAAAGTTTAAAGTCAGTACTGCACGTATGCTCGTATTTTTCAAGAAAATTACTGTGAGAACTGTCCCCTTCTCCTCTACGTACTGTGCGAACCACACAGAGAGCCACACAGGGCTTTCAACATGTAAGCCTGTGTTGCTGGCTGTCAGGTGGTTACTGAGGCCACAGGCAGGTCGACTGTGCTCCAGCAAAGCCAGGCAGGTGTCAATGCCCTGAGGGCAGGTGTACATGCAGCCTGGACGCAGCCGAGAGTAAGAACCACCAGGGATGGGTCACTCTCCTCCAGCGTCAACCCTCAGCACGGCACTGAAGGCGCTAACATTCGTGTGTATGTCTGTAAGTTTCATATAAAGTCTTATATTTTGAGGTCTATTTTTATATAGAATGTGCATAAAGCTAAATAAATATTAAATCAAAGATATGTCTTGGAAAATCAGTCAAAATCATTACAAATGTTAAATCTGTAAACTTTCTAACTGTAAAACAATTTACTTAAATACCACAGAGCCAACTGACAATGAGAACCGGTGAGGCCCCTCAGAAGACCGCAACCGCGGCCCCCAGCGCCCGGCTACAACAGGCCCCCGAGAGGAGAGGAAAGCAAAGCAGCACGACTTTACTGTGGTTGTGACGTCCTCCATCCCCGAGGAGGAGGGCAGCCCCGGGCCCGGCGGGCTGCCAACGCCAGGACCTTGGAGCTGAGGCCTCACCGCCCCTCCTGCGCCGGCGCTCACAGCTGCAGCGGCAGGACGCCCGTCCTTCCGGCCCCAGGAGGGCTGGGCCGCAGTGCGCTGCCACCCGCTCCTGCCGACGTGTCATACACCAGCCCCCAGCGAGGGTCCCAGAGAAGCACCTGCGCTCACAGTGAGGGTCTCAATCAAGAGGCAGATTCTCACGTGTGTGACCGGGGACACACTAGGTGTCTGTACACATCACCTTCAGGCCGAGCACCTGATGACCTGCACCCATTTCCAGAGGGCACCTGCGACCCAAAAACAGCCCCTCCACGTGCTGTGTGTCCTCTAGTTCAACACGGCTGTGAAGAAGCATCCAGTAAGAGCTTCAGGAGTTTGTCACACATCTTACCCCTAACTAATCCAAGCCTGGCTTCACTTCTGTCCTGGGAGGAGACTCTCAAGTGAACAGAGAATTGATACAGACATTGAAAAGTTCAGTACTTTACTCAAAACATCTCAGGCACCTTACGGTCGCCCAGAACCCTCCCTCCGGATGCGCCCTGAAGCGGTGTGAGCTGCAAGTGATGTTTGTTTATTCAGGGGGGTCTCTCTGCTTCCCCTGGCCTGGTCTGCTCGAAGCAGGCAAGTCTGAGTAAAATTCAAGACTCACAATGAACACTTAAATAGGTAGCATTACCAGTAAAATCAGAAAGCAGACAGCTCACTCGTTCTCCCAGTATGTGGGTCTTACGCTGAGAAACTCGGCCGTACTAGACTGGTGGTATGTACTGAACGTTGCTTAGAATCATAAAGTGCTCTTATATTTTAAAGCTAAGCTGCACTGCAACAAGAAGAGAAGCTCGAGACGGAGCGCAGGGGTGTAAACACAGGAGAGGCACACGCAGTGGAGTGTACGTAACGTTTTCTTATTATTTTAGCTCTAAGTGGAAACAGCCCGTTCTTCATAAATTTCTCTTAAAAAAAACCTTTAAATTCAACCATTTGAGAAAAGTGTTCTTTTCTTTTGTCTGAACACAGACACTCACCAGCATACACGAAGCGCGCGTGAACGTGTGCGTTCCCAGGGCCGCAGGCTGAGCACGCGTGGCTTCTGGTGCTCTGTCCCAGCGGATGGCAACAGAGGGTGTTTATTCAGTGGCCTCAAAGTCCAGAAACCATCCCAAGGGTGCTCTGCAGTCTACCAGCTGCATGCTCATCAGGGACCCGGCAGAACCCCCACCCCGCGGACACTGATGCTGCACACTGTGGGGCTGGACGGTCACTGCTTAGAGCCTGAGCGTTAAGTCGACGTGCACAGAAGTGACACAGCCTGAGGAGCACAGCGCTAGTGGGACTTCTACCACAGAGCACTTACAGTTTCACAGGATGGACACAGGAGCACAGAGAATCAAGGGATTTCTGAAAAAAAAGTTTAAAAAAAAACTGTGTGTATGTACAGCCTGCAAGGCAAAGTCTAAGTTACAGGCGTGCTCAGCGCCGGCAGCCCTGCCACGAGAGGTAACGGCGACTCAAGCACGGACGCCGCCGGGCAGCGGCGCTCGGGAGCGCCTCCACGCTGCCTCTCACGCCGGACAGAGCAGCTATTCCTGCGGCGTTCTACCCAGGCTCCGGTTTTAAAAGAATTCTGTATTTTTCCCTTGACTCAAAATCCAGTCAATGTCATTCTGTAACACTAATCAGAACCATGCCTTCGCCTTTGCCTTAAGGAAGTGAAAACCGTAACTTGCAACCGTTGCAGTCCCAGAGCTCCCACTGTAATGACACCTGCAAATCTTCATTTCTGGCAGAAACTTCACGTCTAAATACCGAGGGTACCTTCTATGTAGGTGTCTATCTTTTGAAGGAAGTATATGAGATTCAACTGAATCCTCAGAAAGCCCCCAAGTTTGCCTTTTCTGACATTCTCACGTGGGTGGTTCTGCCAAGGGGCGCGGGCAAGCGTGTCCGCAGAGGACAGAGCTGTGCTCCCTCAGGAGCCTGCGCATGGCTGGACACTACAAGGTCCACCCCAAGGTTAGATAAAAAGATGACCTGCAGCAGCCAAGCTCTCAGATTGTGAAAAGGGGCACTGACAGGCCCAGGCCCTGACCGTGGGCCACGGCCGCTGGGAAATGTGCCTGACCGGCAGGAATGTCACGAGTCTGGGTCTCGGCTCTTGATTGCAGAGTGGTGCTGCATGTCTCACAGGGCTTTCTGGTGCCCATTTGCAGAAGGCTTTGCTGTTTCTGAATCCCTTGGAGTATTTGATAAGTGAAGTTTATGAAGCCCTGCAGAAAAATTGAGATAGGGTGAGAAATGCTGCACTGTGGAGAGGCAGGAAGAACGCGGGGGCTCCCGAGGAAACCCTGCCATGCGGGCCAGACTCCCCGCAGGATGGCCGACCCCTCTCCCTACTGTGGGGCCAGAGCTGAAGACAGCTGCCCCACAGGGAGCCGCTCCTTCAGTCTGCACAGCCCCACCCCGCTCCCCTCCACACTGATCCCACAGCACCTTCTGGTAAACCTCCTCCTCCCCAGCCCCCCGCCCGTCCCAGGGAACATGACCTGAAACAAGTACGAACCCGCTTTTGTTTCAAAATACCCCCCCCAGTGCACACAGGAAACCACGTGGGAGGCCACCAAACTATGAAGCACGTGATTAAAAAGAAAAGCAAGGGGAAACTACCAAGAAGAAAAAGAGAAAGAAATGGCAGAAGAACAAACTGAACGTAAGTAACACTCCACTGCTCAACCATGCTTCACAGAGTGAAAGATTAGCACCACCTTTCAAGTGACGTTTCTTTCCCTCTGTATCACGCAGCAATTACTTGCATAATGTATCAAACCTCTAGAGCAACATTATGGCCTCACAGGGAGAAAAGTCAGAAGACACTTTCAGAGTTTATGTGGCATTAAAGCTCTAAGCACTTTGACAACCGGAGCACAGAGACACGGAGGAGCACACAGGCACCACGTCCGCGGGAAAGATCTTGAGAAACAATTTTTATGAGGCTCAAAAACATGCTTAGATAAGATTATTTTTCCCCTAAAATTCCAGATGGTTGTCTACCTGACTGGTGTGCAATTTTATAACACTCGTAAACCAACACAGCACTCCAAATTTTAAAATTTCTATCACCTGCATATCTTAATGAAAGAAAAGGTAAGCTTGAGCCTGTCTGTGCTGGATGAATAGGAAGGGAAAAAGAAATCAATCCGGCCTTGGGAATGGCCAAGCCACGCAGTGACGAAGGGCGCGCCCCACTGCTGGGCAGGCGGAGCACATCACCCAGGCCGGCCGGAGAAGGAAGCAGGCGAGGAGGACCACAGCCTCGCTGAACAGGGCCACACACGCGCATGCACACGCACGCACGCGCACACACACACGAAGAAGGAAAAAACGGGGGGAAAGTTAAATTTTATAATCGAATTATGACATCCAGTGAAATCTCATTTATGACCTCAGGTCACTTGCACGCTGCATGCGCTTCACGCAGGCCCCCGCCAGGTCGGAGGCGCTGCCTCCCTGGAGCACCCCGACAGTAACAGGAGACACGTCGGGGAAAGACCGCCTATCAGATGTTTCACACGACCCTCGGCAATTCCACTGCCTCCTGTGGCTGCAGGGCCGACACGACACACACAGCCTCGCCTGAGGTTAAACCCTATCGTGCTGGTGCTGCTTTCACAAAGGCTTCCTTAGCAAGGTGATGCCTAGAACACCCAGCTCAGATGCTACGCTCCCTGCAAGGCGTTTACTACCATCTCACTTCCATGAGCCGTGAGCAGGAATTTATCTGAGATTATGGCTAATATTACTGATGCTACAACAGGCTTAAAAATGAAACTTAACTCTAGACACGTGGCTGAGAGGGCTGTCTGATGACCACTTCGTCTTTAGACTTTAATCTGACCAGCACCAGGGAGCCTAAGCAATAAAACTCATAAACTCTCTCGTGCTTCAGTTGAAATAAGATGTAACTTTTCCCTTTCGGGCCAACATCTCATCAGCCACCCTGCTCTCAGGGTAAAGTTAAAGTAAAATACACATGAATAGATAATGTGAAATCCCTTTTCCTCCCCAGAGGTCACCCTTTCAACCATCGGGGCTGGAAAGGCCTAGTGGTGTGCCAAGCACTGCTGCTGTTCATCAGGTTTAAGCCATCTGAAAGCAGGACATGATGGATCAACCATCATGCCACCTCCCACAGTAGCTAAAAGCTGCGAAGGGACGTGAAATGCGAGCATTCAAATGATGCCAGTCCAGCTAAATGAGCTCCTGGCAGGACTTTCTACAATAACTCACTGCCTTTCCCTTCTTTTATAAAATTACACACCCTAAACCCAAGGGGGTTTACCCAGCAAGACAGTTTACATTGTCCTGGTATTCCTAAAACACAAAGCCTGAAATGTGTCTAGTACTGACGCTGAAGCAAGTGTGGCAAATACGTTCAAAGGTTACAGTTACACCCTTCAGACCTCAGCCAAGCCCGTGAGGTTTTACTAGTGTCACAGTGCACGTGACTCAGGGAACACATGGTGACAAGTGCCCTCTCTACTGACGCCAAGGATGCTAAGATTTTTATCCTGAATTACTACCTGACTTACTGAAGAGAATTATAATTTGGGTCAGCCTGATACTTATAAAATCCAATCCTCAAGAACAATTTAACTAAAAAATAAGAGGTACCACTACCAGAATAGAAGCCGTTAGCACAAGCTCCTCCTCACCTCGTCACAACTACCGTCACCATCATCACAAGACAGCTACTGTTCACTGAGCTCTCACGGTGTGGCAGGATCACACCCTGGCCCTCCGGAGAAGTATTCCAGTTAACACTCACAACGTCCTAAAAGAACGGATCACCACCGTTTTATACGAGGAAGGTGAGGCTCAGTGAAGTCGTTTTACACAAGAGCATGATCAATAAGCAGTGGTCAGGGGTGCGGCCTCCAAGGTTCTACACATCTGGAAAGTAAGCAGCTGCAGACTTCAGATGAGCTGAAAGGTCAACGCCGTTAATAAGCAGGAAGAGCACCCACGGAGCTCGGGATTACCTAGGGCCTTGAGCAGCTCTTCTCGCACAGCAGACGTGAATTTTCTGACCAGACACAGTGTTGTCACAATAGCAAAAAGCAAATTGTAGGACAACACGATATAGAAATTTCCCAGCCAATTAAACCTTCCAAAGTCTCCAAGTAGATCAAATCTAGTGATTCCTGTTAAAAATAAATAAAATAGCCCTTAATAAAATTAGGTACAATATATATACACACACACACACACACACACACACACACAAAACATAATAAAGTACAAATCAGACAGCTCAGATTCCAGGGACTTCCTCACTTCTGTTAGTGGGCACCCCGTTTAAAGCTCCACGATTGTCATCTTGCGGGAAAGCCTCACAGCCCTGACCGACTTTGCCCACTCCTGCAGCGGGCAGCGGCGGGCACCCCGCCACTCGCTCAGGACTCGCACTCACACTGGCCAGGGCCCCGGTGCTGCTCTGCGGGGACCACAGCGCGCCCGCTCAGGTGACACGGGAAACAGGGTCGTGATGGACAGACACCCGACGAACCCCCGCCCCCACCCCGTCCTCTCTCCGCACAGGCCCCTGCTCGCGCCACCTCCTCGGAGAGGGCACCCGCTTCCCCCCCAAGCAGCTGCCCCTCCGAGGCCCTCTGCCCTGACAAGGTTTCTTCACAGCGCATGCTGCCGAAGCACGTCTTCCCCTTGCCGGCTCGCTTGCGGCCTAGCTCGCGCGTTGGCTTGTTAAGTCCTGTGCGAACAGGAACTCGGTGGTTTTCTCTCCTGTAACCCCAGTGCCCAGAGCGGTGCTCTGCGTGTGCTCCAGCTTAATACGCAGCGAATAAACAAATAGGGGGGTTCCTTTCCGAGGGGGAAAAATCCCACAAACATTGTCCATCTGAACTGGAAGCCACAGGGCTGTGGGATAAACGAAAAGCTGGAAATGCAGTGTGGTTCCATCACATCTGCTTTGACGTTACCTAAAACTCACCTGTTCACATGTAAAAATAAGTCTTTTATTTTAAAAAAAACTGAGTAAGTAAAAAAACATTCAGGTGGACAGTCAAGTGAGAGACGCCAGAAATGCTGACATTCTCTAAGGAAGAAACTGAAGAGCTACTTGGGCCATGTGAAATTTTACCCACAAAGGACTGTGTAAACAAACCCATGTACCTTTAATTTTATGGGTGGTCTAAGGATTTCAAGAATAACTGACTGAACTCAGCTTCCCCTCATCAACCGACTTCTGGACTTAACGCTCATGCTCACTCAGTGAAATCACATCACCCACTGTAAGGCAGACCCCATAGAAGCAGCCTACAAGGACAAGAGAAAACCAGTGGGTTTCAAAAAGCAGCTCTTCTGTAGCCTCATCGTTCCAGGGCCAGGGTATACAAAGCTCAGGGACAACGATCCACCATAATGTTTTAAAGAGAAGAGAAATATAAAATTAATGAAAGCGTACAATAAAATGTCTGTACAGGAAGGTGGGTAAAGGAAGGTAAGAGGGACCAGACCCCAGCAGAGCACGCAGGGCAGGTCGTGTCATGAGGTCACAGCAACCATCCCAGTGGCAGTTTCTCAGACAGAAGCCTTAATGAGGCTGAATTTTGTTAAAAGGAATATATGTATCTAATTATATATATTATTTTTAAAATGAGGTACCATTTAATTTAACCTGGGAAGTTATCTGTAAACAAGGCACTGTCCTCCCAAAACAGACGTCAGTATTTTCACGGCTCAGGGATCCCAGATAAACAGTTTATTTGATCTTCAGGGCCAAAGACTCCTGAGAATCTGGGGAAGGCCACAGATCTTTTCACAAGAAAAACACATATGTGCGTGTGTGCACGCACACACAACTGTGCATGTTGTGAAGCTCATTTACAGAGGGACTGGCAAACCACAGAATAAAACCCTTGCCCAGATACTCCAAAAGGGTCTTAACCTGGTCTCAAAAGTTGTTGATCGAAGACAACGATTAGCAAAGATGAAATTAGAATACGTGTACCCATTATATATGTATTTCAGTTATTACAAACTAAATATGCACTATTCACCGACATACGTACTGTATACATACAAAACAAAGACTTTTAAAATTACAACAATAAAGACAAACACAAGTTCTCAATAGTTTTTTCACACAGCCCAGTGACTTTCTTTGTGAATCCGTGGGGAACAAACCTGACTTCGGAAACCACTGGTGTGTGCTGAACAGTAACTCGGCCATCACCTAGAGCTGGGCCCACGGACCACGCCGCGACAGCGCCACACGAGGGAAGGCTGGGGGCAGACGCGCCCATACAGCAGGAACGGAAGGTGTGTGTGAACAACGGGAGAGCGCTCTCATTACAACTTTTTACGGGACTCAACTTGGTACCTTGAGAGTCAGGGTCAAGACCCAGTAAGAAACAGCAGGCGAAGAGCAAGCCCCTCACTCATCAGGCGTTCTGGCCCCCAGGACACTGAGGCGGCCTCGCAGACAGAAACCCAGGAGCCTGCGGCTGCAGCGCACTGAGGCCCTAGACAAACGCAGATTACAGGGACCAGTTCTAAAGACCCTGCGGCTTCAAATTTAATGTTTTAAAAATCTAACTCATACTGTCTGAGTAAAAGACTACTCTGGCACCCCACAGCTCTTCAATTCTGAAAATCTTCTGTGAGACTAGACAACAAAAAGCCTTAAATAATCACTTCGCTACACTTCTGAGAGGATTTTGTCAGAGCAATAATTAAATTATACAATGTACTTTTAATTTTTTCTTTCCGTCTTACTGAAATATAATTTATATACCTCACCGTGTAAGTTTAATCTGTACAGGATAACAATGTGACTTACATACATCATGAAACAATTATCATAGTAGATATAGTGAACATCCATTGTCTCAGACAGACACAAAATTAGAGAAATAAAATTTTTTTTCCTTGTGATAAGAACTCTTGAGATTTAACCTGTTAAGAATTTTCATATGTAACAGACAGCAGTATTAATTACATCTATCATGTTGTTACCATATCACATCCCTGGTATGTATTCATTTTACAACTGGAATTTGTACCTTCTGACCACCTTCATCCAACCCCCCCAGCCCACACCTCTGGTAACCATGAATCTCCTGTTTCTCCCTTAGTTTCTTTTTGATGCATAATCGCCCTGCAATGCTGTGTTAGCTCCTGTCACACAACACAGTAATTCATTGTTTCTGTACATCTCAAAATGATCACCATGATGTCTAGTTACTACAGATCGCCTGCAGGGCTATCACACAGTTAACTAAATGCCTCACACTGCACATTTCACACCCACCAAATTGTTTGTTTGCAACCCTAAGTCTGTAACTCTTAATCCCACACCTATTTCTTCCCTCTCCGCCCTCTGGAAACGATTTGTTTGTTCTCTCTATCTATAACTCTGTTTTGTTATGTTTGTTCATTTGTTTTGTTTTTTAGATTCCATATATAAATGAAATCATACAGTATCTGTCTTTCTCTGTCTGACCTATTTCACCAAGCATAATATCCTCTAGGTCCACCCTTGTCACAAATGGCAATGTTTCATTCTTTTTAATGGCTGGGTAATATTCCATTGTGTGTTTGTGTGCATGTGTGTACACACACACACACACACCACATCTTTATCCATTCCTCCATTGATGGGCACTTAGAGTGTTTCCATACCTTGGCTACTGTAAATAATGCTGCAATGAACACAGGGTGTATATCTTTCCTAATTAGTTTTATTGTTTTCTTCTGATAAATACCCAGGTGTGGAACTACTGGATCATGTGGCAATTCTATTTTTAGTTCTCTGAGGAATTTCCATACTATTCTCCATAGCGGCCGCACCAACTTCCATTCCAGCCAACAGTGCACCAGGGTTCCTTTTCTCCACCTCCTCACTAACACAGCTGTTATCTTTTTGATAATAGCCATTCTGAAAAGTGTGAGATGTCTCATTGTGGTTTTGGTTTGCATTTCCCTGATGATTAGTGATGTTAAACATCTTTTTATGTTCCTGTATATCTTATTGGAAAAAAAATCTGTTCAGATCCTCTGTCCATTTTCTAAATCAGGTTTGTTTTTGATGTTCAGTTGTATGAGTTCTTTGTATATTTTGAATATTAGCTCCTTAGCAGATACAGCATTTGCAAATATCTTCTTCTATTCAGTAGGCAGCCTTTTCATCTTATTCAGTTTCCTTCACCATGCAAAGGCTTTTTAGTTTGATGTAATCCAATTTGTTTATTTTCGCTTTTGTTTCCCTGGCCGCAGGAGACAGATCCCAAAATACATTACTAAGACTAAGAGCATACTGCCTATGTTTTTTCTAGAAGTTTTACGATTTCAGGTCTTATATTTAAATATTTAACCTGCTTTGAATTTATTTTCGTACATGGTGTGAGGGAGTAGTCCAGTTAGATTCTTTTGCATATAGCCATCCAGCTTTCACAACACCATTTATCAAAGAGACTGTCTTTTCCCCATTGTATATTCTTGCCTCCTTTGTTGTAGATTAACTGACTACAGATGCATGGGTTCATTTCCGGGCTCTCTATTCTCTTCCATATCTATGTGTCTGCTTTTGTGCCAGTAACACACTGTTTTGATGACTACAGCTTTGTACTATAGTTTAAAATCAGGGAACATTGGTATCTCCAGCTTTTTTCTTCTTTCTCAAAATTGTTTTGGCAATTTGTGACCTTTTGTGGTTTCATACAAATTTAATTGTTCTAGTTCTGTGAAAAATGTCAATATTTTGACAGGAATTGCACTGATTCTGTAGATTGCCTTTGATAGTAAGATTATTTTAACAATGTGAATTCTTCCAATCTATGAAAACAGCGTTTCCCTTCATCTGTCTGTATTGTCTTCAATTTCTTCCATCAGTGTCTTACAGTTTTCCAAGCACAGTTCTTTTACCTTCCTATTTCTATATACCTAGGTATTTTATTGTTTTTGATGCAATGGTAAGATTGTTTTCTGAATTTCTCTTTCTGATAGTTCATTGTTAGTGTATAGAAGTGCAACAGATTTCTATATGTTAATTTGTACCCTGCAACTTTATAAAATTCATTGATGAGCTCACAAGTAGTTTTTTGGTGACATCTGTAGGATTCTCTAAGTATAGTATCATGTCATCTGTAAACAGTGACAGTTTACATCTTCCTTTCTAACTTGGATTCCTTTTATTTCTTTTTCTTCTCTGACTGCTATGGCTAGGACTTCCAATACTATGTTGAATAAAAGTGGCAGAAGTGGGCATCCTTGTCTTGTTCCGAATCTTAGAGGAAATGCTTTCAGCTTTTCACCACTGAATAGGATGTCAGCTGTGGACTTACCATAAATGGCCTTTATTATGTTCAGCTATTTTTCCTCTACTCCGTTTGTGCAGTTTCTATCATAAATGGATGTTGAGGTTTGTCAAAAGCTATTATCTATTCAGATGATCATATGGTTTTTTATTCTTCAATTTTTTTAATGTGGTATTATCACATTGATTGATTTGCAGATATAGAACCAACCATCTTTGCATAGTTGGGATGAATCCCAATAGATTGTGGTGTATGATCCTTTTAATGTATTGTTGGATTCAGTTTGCTAAGATTTTGTTGAGAATTTTTGCACATGTTCCTCAGTGATACTGGCCTGTAATCTCTTTGTGTGATAGCTCTGTCTGGTTTTAATATCATGTTGATGCTGACCTCATAGAATAAATTCAGAAGCATTCCTTCCAATGCAATTTTCTGGAATAGTTTGAGAAGAATAGGTGTTAAATCTGCTATAAATGTTTGGCAGAATTTACCTGTGAAGCCATCTGGTCCTGGACTTTTGATTTGTTGGGAGGTTTTCTGTTGTTGTTGTTCTAAATTACTGATTCTATTTCATTACCGGTAATTGGTCTGTTCATATTTTCTATTTCTTCATGGTTCAATCTTGGGAGATTGTACATTTCTAGGAATTTGTCCGTTTCTTCTAGGTTGTCCATTTTATTGGTGTACAGTTGTTCACAGTAACCTCTTATGACCCTCTGTATTTAGGTTGCAACTTCTTTTTAATTTCTGATATTGATTTACCTCCTTTCCCTTTTTTTCTTAATCAGTCTGGGTAAAGGTTTATCAAGATCATTTATCTTTTCAAAGAACCAGCTCTTAATTTCATTGATCTTTTCTAATATTATTGTTATTTTTCTAGTTTCTACTTCATTTATTTCTACTGATATTTATTCTTTCTTTCCTTCTCCTGACTTTGGGCTTTGTTTGTTCTTCTTTATCCAGTTCCTTTAGGTGTACAGCAAGATTCTTTACTTGAGACTTTTCTTGTTTCCTGAGGTGTGCTTTTACCACCATAAATGTCCTTCTTAGACCTACTTTTGCTGAACCCCACTGGTTTTGGATCACTGTTGTTTTCATTTTCATTTGCCTACAAGTATCTTTTGATTTCTCCTTTGATTTCTTCAGTGACCCACTGGTTGTTTAGTGATATACTGTTTCGCCCCCACACATTTGTGCTTCGTGAAGTTTTTTTTTATTGTAGTTGATATCTTGTCTAACAGTGCTGCCGTCAAAAAAGATGCCTGATATGATTTCAATTTCCATAAATTTACCAAGACTTGTTTTGAGGCCTAGCAGGTGATCTATCCAGGAGAATGTCCCTTAAGCACTTGAAAACAATGTGCATTTTGCTGATTTTGGAATGGAATGTTCCGTGTGTGTGTGTGTGTATATATACATATATATATATATATATATATACGCACAAAGTCCATTTGGACTAATGCACTTTTTTATCAAAAGTACTAACACTTAAGAAAAAGTAACTCTATGTAAAGTCATAATAAGACTTATTAAACAAATACAAAATACTTCAAAATCTTTATTTCTAGAGAAAGATATAAAAGGCTACTAAGGTAGCAAATTTTAAAATACCACTAACAATAAGAAAATTTCAATTATCAAATGTTGTTATTTAACTCTCCTAGCCAAATAATGAAATGCTTATTCCCATTCAGAGGTTCATTTTTTAAAAACATAAGTAAAATATATACCAGGTAAGAACTTAGCTTGTTAAGCAGTGGCTAAGCATAAGGCCACATTATCTGGATTACCTGTTAATAAAATACTCTTCATAACAAATCACTTATCAGCTCCCTGCACTAGGATTTCAACTGAAAATGTTTTATGCATAATTCCTTGAATAAAAATTTTTCACTCATACCTATAACAGAACTAAGGTACAAAACAAAACTGCATTTCAAGAAAAAGCAGGTTACTCCACCTACAGTATGAGTCAAGAGAATTTACATTTGTTAGCCCACCTGAGTCAACTCTGACTTTTAGCAAGTACATTCATGTTCCTTAACTAGCAAGAAGCTGAGAGAGAATTTATAAAGCTTGACACACTAAAAGGATCATTAGTTAGCTTTATCAATAAATCATGTGCCCTGGAATATCACACAAATGGCTGACATGAATACCCATGGCTTTAATGAAAGACTGCCAAAAAGAGCACATACATTGTGTTATAAAAAAAATTTATAAATTAAATGTTCTTTGACAAAACATTGGGATAAACACATTCCCCACCTCTTGACTCCCATAATAATAGTTAGTTAGTATAAATTATTATCTTGACTAGGTTTTTAAATATCCTTCTTTAAACTGGGCTTTTGTAATAAATTTACCTACACACTGTCAAAAAATAAATGTGAATTAATGAGTATGAAATAATAAAAATATAATCATCTTTAAATCATTAATTTCAGGATTAATAGAAACAGGCTCATTGCCAACTGTTTTATTCATTCAAAAACAAAGTAATTCTAAAACTAAACAGTGGTTCCACTTTTAGGGGGGAATGGAACATGATGTTGTTAAAGCAAAGACTTTAAATCTGACCAGTCTTACTCTGCAAATAGATTTTCATTATATCACATCAATTAGAAATATGTTTGATGACTTCACATTCCAGCCAAGACTAAGTAAAAGAGACCAGATTTTCCCTTACACCCAAATCAATTTAAAAAACTGGACAAAATATATAAAACCATGGTATTCAAAACCCTCAACATCTAGCAATGAAGGTGAGTGAAGCTGAGAGATGAGAAACAAGCAAGGTGGGCTCTCTGTCTGCCATGGCTCCTCCCTTAAGAGGCCTCCTGGCTGCAGAGTGGAAAGAAGCAGGGACAGAGTCCAGCCATCTCATGGAGTTGAGGGATGCAGCTGCAGCTTGGGACAGCATGGCGGCCAGACAGTTGCACAGGGTGGGAGCCTGGGAGGTACGCACGGGCCTCTTGAGTATTCAGCTGGGAACTGATCAACGCATTGCTTGTGGGAAAATAACCAACCCAGAAATGACACAAATGATAGGACGAGTAGCAATGCCATTAAAACAATTATAACTATATTCCTTGTATTTCAGAAGCTAGAGGAAAGACTGAACTTGTTGAGTAGAGATATAGAAGATATAAAACACACCCAAATTGACCTTCTACAGAGAAAAATTACAATGTAAGGTATGAAAAATATACTAGATGGGATTAACAACAGATCAGACACCACAAAAGAAGAGATTAGTAGACTTGAAGACATATCAACAGAGACTATTTAAAACAAAACACAGAAAGCAACACACACAAAAAAATAAAATAAAAGAGCACCAGTGACTAAAAAATAAAATGATCATGTGAACAGATGCAGAAAAGCATTTAACAAAATCCAACACCCATTCTTGATATAAAAAAAAAAACAAAAGAAAACTCCAGCTACACAAGAAAAGAAGGGAACTTTCTCAACTTGGTAAAAGGCATCTACCAAAACAAACAAACAAACACTACAGCTAATATCAGTTAATGATAAAGATCAAAATGCTTTCCCACTATGATGAAGAACAAGTCAAGAATATCTGTCTTCATCACTTCTATTCAACATTGTACTGGAGGCTCTAGATAAGGCAACAGTCAAGAAAAATAAATAAAAGTGTCCATATTGGGAGGGAAGAAGTAAAACTGTCTTTATTCACAGACATCATAATCATTAAAGTAGAAAATTCAATGAAATCTATAAAACAGATTGAATAGAAGCTACTAGAACTAACAAGTGAATTTAGCAAAGGCACAAAACAAAAGATCAACATACAAAAATCAACTGTATCTTTATGTACTAGCAATGAACTACTGGAAACTCAATTTTTAAAAAATACCATTCACAACAGCATCAAATGTGCAAGACCTAAGCGAAAAACTACAAACACTGCTGAGACAAATTAAAGAACTAAATAAGTTCGGAGTGCTCAGGGAATGAAAGACTCAACACTATAAAGATGCTAATCCTCTCTGATTTGTTCTACAGATTAAACACAATCCAAATCAAAATCCTAGCAGACATTTATGTTAAAAATGACACCCTATTTTTAAAAGTCACATAGGAATGCAAAGGACTTAGAATAACTAAAACCATTCTAAAAAAAGAACAAAGCTGAAGAACTACACTACCTGATTTCAAGTCTCATGATCAACTCACAGTAATCCAGATGGTGTAGTACTGATGTAAAGACAAAGACATCGATGGAACGAAACAGAATTCAGAAACGGACCTGCACCCACACATATATGGAGGACAACTGATTTCCAACAAAGGTGTAAAGGCAATTCAGTGGAAAAGAACAGACTTTTCAGGCAGTGCCGCTGGAACGACTGGCTACCAAATGCCAAGAACTGAACTTCAATTCATACCTCATACTATATATAGAAATTAATTCAAAATAGGTCATGAACCTAAGTATAAAACTTCTAGAAGAAAACATAGGAGATAATCTTTGTGATCTTGGGTTGGAAAAAGATTTAGTAAATATGACACAAAAAGCACAAACCATAAAAGAAAATTTGGCAAATTTGATTTCATCAAATCAAGAATGTCTGTACTTTGAAACATATTGGTAAAAGAATAAAAAGACAAGCTGCTGAATGGGGAAAAATATCTGCAAATCACATATCTTGATAAATAACTTTCATTCAGAATTTGTAAACAGCACCCGAAACTCAAGAATAAGAAAATAATTCCAATTTTTTAAGTGAGCCAAAGATCTGCATAAATTTTTCATCAAGGAAAATATACAGGTGGCAAATGAGCACATTAGTCACCTGGGAAATTCATGTTAAATCCACAAAAATCTACTATACGCCTAACATTAAACTGACTGACTACGCCAAGTACTGGTGAGGTTGTCGGGGCGCCATCTAAGGAGCAGGGGGACCAACCCCACGTCAGGCCCCCAGCCCAGGGGACACATAACAGGAAGACAAGCCCCCACAGCGGCTGGTTTGCAAACCAGCAGAGGCTGACACCAGGGGAGCCAGAGGGCTGCTAGAAGTCGAGACCTCACTCACGAAGCGTGCATGCACGAACTCACTGACTCGGAGTCCCAGCAGAGGCTGCTGCCTGAAAAGCGCCTGAAAGAGGCGCATTGACTAATCTCAGGGTGTGTGTGGAGGAGCAGGGATCCAGCGGAACTTTCTCCAGGGACAGAAGAGCTGCTGGGCACCAGCTTCTTTTCCTCACCTTCCACCTGGCTGGCCTGGTGCTGGTGGGCGCCATTCTGCCACTGTCTATTAACCTAGCTAACACTGCGCCCTGCCCTGGAATTCCCCCGAGGACCAGCCCTGCCCAACCCACCAGCCCCCTCAAAGCGGCTCCTGTCTCTCCCCACCTGGCAGGAGGCCTCAGCCAGCACTGGTGCTCTTCCAAGGCAGCTCCCAATCCAAGAGGCCAGCCCTACATATCACTGTGCCTGCAGCAGCCAGGGTCAAGCCTCTAAGCTGGCCTGGGTGCCAACACTGCCAACCACCACACCTCAGCAATCATGGCCCAACCACAACAGGAAGGTGCACACATCCCACACAGGAGACACTCCTGGAGCACCTGCTCTGATAACCAGGGGGGACTGCGTCACTTGACCCCACAAGACACCTTCTAAATAAGGCCATTCTTTCAAGATCAGGAGATGTAGCTGGCATATCTAAGACATAAAAACAAACACAAAGAGGTAAAATAAGGAGACAAAGGAATACCTTCCAAACAAAAGAATATGACAAAATTCCAGGAAATGAACTAAACTGAATGGAGAGAAGCAATCTACCAGATAATGAGTTCAAATAAATAGACATGAAGCTGCTCAATGAACTCAGAAGAATGGATGAACTTAGTGAGAATTTCAAAAAAAAAAAAAGAAAATATACACACATACATATATATGTATATATGCCAATCAGAACTGAAGACTACAACAACTGAAATGGAAAGTACACTACAGGGAATCAACAGCAGATGAGAGGATGCAAAAGAACAGAACTGGAAGACAGAGTAGCGGAAATGACCCGACACAACAGTGAAAAGAAAAAAGGACTTTAAAAAATGAGGATGGTTTAAGGGACCTCTGCAACAACATTAAGCGTGCTAATATCTGCATTATAGGAGTCCCAGAAAAAGAAGAGAGAAAGGGGCAGAAAACCTACTTGAGGAAACAATTCCTGAAAACTTCCCTAACCTGGCGAAGGGAACAAATACAAGTCACTAAATACTCTGATCAAAAGACATGGGGTGGCTGAGTAGAGAAAAAAATAAGACCCATATACATGCTGCACACTAGAGGCTCACTTCAAATCTAAAGACATACACAGACTGAAAGTAAAGAGATGGAAAAATATATTATATGTAACTGGAAATGAAAGGAAAGCTGTGGTAGCAAAACACTAACTCAAAAAGATACGTGTAGCCCAATGTACAATGCAGTATTGTTTACAACGGCCAAGATATGGAAGCAGCCTAAGTGTCCATCAAGGTGAATGGATAAAGAATATGTGCTATATTTATACAGTGGAATATTAGTCAGCCATAAAAAATCCCTGAAATCTCGCCATCTGCAATACATTAATGGATCTAGAGGGTATTATGCTAAGTGAAATCACTCAGACAGAGAAACACAAATACATATGATTTCACTTATACGTGGAATCTAAAAAACAAAAACAGAACAATGAAAACAGACCCCTACACAGAACAAACAGGTGGTGGCTAAGGAGAGGGGGATAGGAGGGTGGGTGAAACAGGTACAGGGGATTTAGTGGTATAAACCTCCCACTATAAAATAAGCCACAGGGATGTAATATACAGCATAAGAAATACGGTCAAGAACATTACAATAACTGTCTGATGACAGAGGGTCACCAGGCTTATCCTGGGGATCATTTCATAATGTATGCAAGTGTCAAATCGCCATGCTTTGCACCTGAAAGTAGTATTATACTGCATATCAACTATACTAAAATAATAAATAAATAAAAATTTAAGAAAAAATGTAGCCCTTGGGATTAGATTACCTTGACAAAGAAACAGGGAAGAGAACAAGTATCTACTGTCTACCATGTAAAGATCTTTTCTTAGAAAATAATTTATTGTGATGAAATTCACTTGGCATAAAATTAACTATTTTAAAGTAAATAATTCAGCGCACCTAGTGCACTCACAGTGTTGTGTGACCACCATCTCTGTCCAACAGCTGAACACTTCCACCACGCCAAAGTGAAAGCGTCAGCAGCTTCTCCTCATTACCCTCCCCCTTCCTCGGCAACCACTAACCGACTTCCTGTCCGTATGGATTTTCCTGTCTTGGACACGTCATAAAGTGGAGTCATACACTATGTGACCTTTGGAGTCTGCCTATTTCGTTCGGCATTATGTTTCTAAAGTTCATCCATGTTGTAGCCTGTGCCAGCGCTTCATTCCTTTTTCCCTTTATTTTCTGCTTAATTTTGGTAAAACAAGTGTAACACAGAATCTACCATCTAAATCATTTTTAAGTACACAGTTCAGAAGTGTTAAGTACACTTGCATTACTGTACAACTAGCCTCCAGAATTCTTTCCATCTTGAAAAGCTGAAACTCTAGTCTCATTGAAGAACCATTTTCCACTTCCCTCTCCCCTAAGCCTGGTACCCACCATTCCTCTTTCTGTTTCTATGAATTGGATGACTCTGGGGACCTTGTATAAATGGAATCACCCAGTATTTGTTTTTGTGTGTGTGTGTGTGTGAGACTGGCTTATTTCACCTGGACATCATTCCTTTTCATGGCTGAATAACATTCCATTGTATGTATAAACCACAATTCGTTTTTCCACTCATCTGTCAATGTACACTGTTTCTACCTTTTGCCAATTATTATAAAGGTCTTTTAAAATAATAAAACTAGAATACTTGGTCAAAAAATCTTGGAACATGGAAATAAAGACAATCAGGATGGAAGCAGGACACCTGGAATATCTCGGTTCATCTATTCTGAGAACACAATACTCAGTACATATTCCATATGGCAGCATCCAGTGACATCACAAATATTTATTAGGTAGAGGCTATGAGGGATAAAAAGATGCATAAAATTTGGACTTGTCCTTTAAGCAAGGTTTTCTGAGAAAGGCAATTCACATAGGTAAGTATAACACAAGGCTGAAACAAGAATCTCATATACCTTCACAAGTGACAGAGGATGGGACCTGGCCTCCGAGAACAGGAGGACATGGACAGGCAGAGAAAGGCTGAGGAGAGAGGGCTGCGGGAACAATATGAACCAAAGCTCGGAGAAGGAAAAATAATTTGCAAATACCAAACCAATTTCAGTCATAAAATTTATATGCCACAAATTCACTGTGTCCTAATGTGAAGGCAAGTGAATTCAGTAGTCCAGATGAACCAGAGTATGTGAATTTTAATGCAAACTAAAATTAAATGAAAGAGAATTACAATCATAGTCCAAGGACAAAGCTAAAGTGCTAATTTTAAGACAAATGACAGTTTCTGACCTCCAATTTGGATGGTAACGGTCTACTCTCTTCTGGAGAAAATCTCCAGAGACGGAGCCTCCAGAGTATCTCTCAGCATCGCTTCCTCACTCGGAAAATTAAACACTTTCTTGGCTCTTCTGCTGTGCTTTCGCTTCTTACTCTACCCTCCTCAAAAAGGACACCTATTTAGAGTCTACTTCACGAACATTTCCTCACAATAAAATATTAAAATAAAATCAAATACTCAGCTTTGATGCTAAACAAGTCTGAGTCTTTTCACTTTTCAGAGGTAAATGTGAGAAATATTAACAAGATGAAAATTGAGCCCTGCCATGAGGTGCTGGTACCAGAAGGTAGCGTAACTCCCAAGCTTCTGGTCTGGTGTACGGGACAGAAAGCGTCCCAGGACTGCGGGGAAGTTCAGGGCAGGGAGAGGAGGAGGAAGGAGAAGGGAGAGAGAGGGAGGAAGACACACACACACACACACACACACACTCGTGTGCGGGTCCTGCTGTAGAGGCGGCCGGTGTGAGACTGCAGCAGGACACCTACACGGTGCAGAGCTAGGTTTGTCTGCTCTTAGTCCAGGGATGGTTGATGGGTTAGAGGTTTGGGTTTGGGGACAAGTGAAGCTGAGGAGCAGTCCCAGAGACAGCTGAAGAATGGCCAGAGAAGGAGAAGGAAAAAAAGGGGAGTGGTGTCCAGAAATGAAGAAGAGATCTGGGAAGTAGGGTTACAAACAGGAAATGCCATGGAGCAATTAAGATATAAGCAAAATCCAAAGGACTGGGCAACTAGGAGATCACTAATGACCTGAGCAGAACGAGATAAGTAAGTATTTTGGTTTGAAATTCATTTTCAGCTGATCGAGCTCCAGAAGAAGAAATGATTCCAAAACCTTTTCCTCTTTTAACTTCTACTGGGCAGCTCACAGGAGTGAGCAGTCAACAGAAGAAACAGGAACTCCCATCAAAGAATCAGAAACAACGTTAATATCCAGGTGAGAGTTTTAAGTTTCCCAGAGGACACCGTGGGTGTGTGGGTGTGTGGGTGTATGTCTGTGTGTGTGGTTCCTGGGAACTCTGAAGAGGGGGTTAGGATTAAAAGCGGTGGTCACAAGGAATTTGAACCTGATCTCTTAGTCATTAATATTCTTTCTAAGCAGAATTTATTCAGGTATTGATTTAATTAAAAATTAATTTTAGAATAAAATTTCCCATAAATAAGGAGAGCCCGTTTGTCAGTCTCAGAGCTGGCCGCACATGGGCATCCAAGCAAACAGGCTCAGCCAGGTGGAGGGCCCGGCTCTTAGCGCAAATTAGACCCTAGCTGTAGTTTACTGTCTGGTTTTAACTGTCACATTTTAATTATTAACATTAAAAAAATTGTATCTTAAGGCTCCTTCCAACTAAATAATCCTAACTGGAAATATTTTCATATGAAACTATTTTACAACAAGTTAAAATTAAAGGATGGCTAAATTATTTAGAATGTGTGGCCAACATGGCATTTTCTCAGCCAGGACTACGTGCTCTGAAACAAGAAGAGCAACAGAAGAACAGGACAAGCAGACACTGGGAATACGAGTGCTTAGGGAGTAAGCACTTGTTTCTCTCTTAATTCTTTCGACATCTGACACACAAGACTTTTTCTTATTGTTAAAAATCCTAACTAGATATACAAATTTATTGTTCAGATATAAGGACATTAGTAATCAATCAAAAGTTACCTAGTACCACTCATTTATTAATGTCTGCAATATAACAAAATACAATTAGGTCACATACAAACTTCTTTGCTGAGGAATTTTCAATATAGGGTTTGGAATTATTTTTACATTACAGTCATAGTCAGTCAGGAACACACATCATGACTCACATTTATTTCCCAACGGTCGTATCTAAGCATCACTTCTTTCTGATTCACGGGTGAGGGGGAAAGCGCAGGGTAAAGGTCAGCAGTGTATTTACAAACCCAAACAAAGACCTCTCCGAAAAGGACCAGTTTTTAAACACGGCCCCTCCATCATGGGCCAGGGGAATAATCCACTTTTTCTTTTGCAAGGTGATGGACTACATGGGACCCAGAGGAGACAAACATGGAAGTACTAAAAATAAATTCAAGCTGATTTGAAAGGGCAAGTGTTTTTTGTTTTAATAGCATAAGTACATTAAAAAAAAAATCTGCGCTTGGACCTTGCATAACTTACAAGTTACAGAAAGAATTTCAGGATAAAAATATAACTATAAACATAATTTCAAAATAGAAATTGGTAAAAGTACTGCAAAGTTTGTTGGTTATCTGAGAAAAAATTTTCTGTTAGAGATTTCAAATAAAGATGATGCAAAAACTGTCAGCCCCTCAAGTTTTTCCCCGATTAAGCACAACAAAGAACATGTCAGCAACTTTGCAAAATCTATTCTCACAAAGCTCACTGTCGCCTTTAAAATACTTTACTATAGAAAAGGTATTGGGTTTGATCCTGTTCTATATTCACCTTGTTGACCATCGCCTCTTACCACGTTGAGAGTCTATTACACCAAACAGTAAACTGATTACTAAAAATATGGACATCATATCCCCCAAAATGTTAGAGCCTTTAAAACTGAAGACTAAATAGGCAGCTAAACCGTGTTGAAATCATACCCACTAGAACGGCATTACTCTTAAAGGTTTTAAAGAGTCTGAATAAGAAATGTTAAGCACTGACTCACTGTGTTTCCTGTGGGCAACAAAACTATCATCTATATTAATTATATTTGGCTAGAAATACACCGTCAGAACGCTCGCTCCCTAATTCTTTGTGGCAAGTGATATGCTTATAAAATCTACTTAGCAGTAATTTTTCAATCAGTACAAAATTTTCTAAGTTTAAATATAAGAAGCTATTCTTTAATAAACTTGTCATGTCACACCAGGCATTCACGTCTAAAGCTACAGTTAAGCCTGTGACGCAGCAGTAGCAGTTGGCAAATTAAATTTTTTTTTAAAAAACCCTCAAAATTCTCATTTTTGAAGCAAAAGTCTCACCAAATTAATTATTTTCTACAGGACTCAATGTATTTCCAATTTACAATTAAAGTTATAATCATCACTAAAAATTATTCAGATAAGAAAAAAACTGCCCATACACAGGTAAATTCTACTTCTCCTTGCTGCTTCATTTCTCATGTAACTGTGACTGCTGGTTGAATTCACAGGAGCACATGAGAGCACCCTAAGGGTCGGGATTTCCTCAGGAGAGGCAATGAGAAAGAGTGAAAGTTTCACAGCTTGGAATTTGGCTGTTAAATGCATCCTCTATTCTAGTCTTACAAGCTTTTCGTCTAGTAAATCAAAAGCCCGTTATACACCAGGATAATATTCATGACAGTTCTGTATGTTTTATCCTCTTAGAATCAAAGACTCAATTCCAAAGGGTTAACAGAGGAATTACAAAGTAACTCTCTAGTTTGCATTTCCTGTAATACTAAAATAAAGCTTTTTCTTTTAGTCTAGAAATTTGCTTTTTTAATACTGTGAAAAGCCTCTATGAATCTGTTTAACGTATTTATTTCTTTTCATCTATTCAGTGCCACTGGGCATAACATGTAATGCAGTGCGTGTTGATATTTTGCAAGCACCACATGACTCACTGTACCCTAATGCACTCCATTAATCCTGTTTGGACAGCTGGGTCCAGGCATTTGTTAGCTGCATTTTAATTGTCCCGTCTTTCTTTTTCTTCTTTTTATTTATCTCTATGGCAAACTACTCAGGAATTTAATTTGTTGATCTTCAAAAAGCACATTTTGCCATTAACTTGTTTTCTTTGTATTAAAACTACTCAGCATGTAATTTTCTTTCATAAAATCAGTATATATTACTATTAACAATTAATTTTAAATAACAGAGCAGAGTGAATTGCATCACTGATAAAATGCTAGGTTGGCTGTAATATCACAGAAAGTATCTTTGGACTGCCATAATGCAAACGATAACAAGTTACTGAAGTACATATTTTTGGCATTTTCAAGGTCTGCGCACCATGAGCAGCTGTCGAACAATAACAAGCCTTACATCGCAAACACAAAAGAAGACAGACCACTAACAGGCGGGCTTTGTGTCAGCCCGGGGAACTGTTACATTTACACTTAGGTTTCACTTTTTATTAAAACGTGAGCTTCTTTGTAAGAATTATGAAGACAACTGTAATAAAGCTTACACTTTCTTGGCACAGTCTGCATCCCTGATAGCTGTGAATCTTGAATGCATAATAGAGCAGTGCAGGAGCTAAAACAAAGGCTCCCAGAAGTTACTCGTAATCTGTGCTGTAAGCAGACAGCCGAGGCTGGATAATGGGGTTTTCTAATCACTGGTGAGCACTCTTAAGTCAGATCCTAAGTCTAGAAATAAAGAGAACTGTTTAATGGAATTTTTCGTCTGAAATAATATTTAGCCAAGAACTGAGAATACAGTCTGCAACAGTGCTTTATAAAAGATAAGAACACCAAATGAAGCTTTAGTCAGCTATTTCAATGACGAAGTAGAAATGTTTCACTTTTAAAAGTAAATTCTCTGTGAACTGAAGTATTAAGAAAACTGTATGAACGACAGGCGAGTAAAGCACTAAAGAGCTGGCGGGCGCCCTTCACGTCGGGTGTGCTCTCGTAGAGCTCCCCACTGTCAGGTCTATTTCGTGGATATAACGCAGCTTAAAACAAGTTTTATAGATTTTCAATTTTTAAAACCACATACAAAATTATAAGTTTTTAAAAATGTTTCATGTGGGAAAAAATCAGTTTAATATTTTCTAGACATTAAACATTGTTTTAAAAAAAATCAGTTTCCTCACTAGAGGACTCAGAAGTTAAACTAGTCAGTGAAAAAAATTAAGTCTATTGTTTGGAGGAGTATTTTTAAGTATCTGAAAAAAATGGCCTTTATTTGATAAAAGTGCTTGTTTTGGTATAGCCCTATATATAAATGAATTATAGAAGTAAAGGTGTAAAATAATATGGGAGGAAGTACTATATTTCAAAGAGTGATCTTTCTGAAAAAAGTCTAGAAACTAGAAGTTTATAAAAAATATCTTGAAAAGGTACAGACTTTAAGCGAAAAGTTCTCACGTAAACTTACCCAGTGTTCTTGACATCACAGGCAGTGCGGAGCTCAAGACCAGGATTGACACACAGTTCCCAATGATCTGTGATGGGAGGCAGAAGGAGCACCGGGCAGTCACACGGCACGGGGAGAGCAAGTCCGCCCACAGGCTGGCAGGTTACTGTGCACGCCAGTTACCTGCTGTACCTGCTGAATTCTTAATGATACTACTCGACGTAGAAAACAAGGAGAACAAGAAACTGTTTCTACAAACACCTGCAGTTCTATCTGTAAGCTCTACAGGACATGTACCGCACCCGGCACAAACACAAAGTTCAAGAACACTTAAATTACTTTACACCGCAGACACGCACTTTACATTACTGATTGAGGTCGCCAATTTCAAGAAAGTCTGCCTGACAAGTAATGAAGAATGAGTACTTTTAAGAACTTCTGGCTCTGTTATTAAAGCCAAGACCACTGCTCAAGATACATAATATCTACTTCTAGTATGTTTAACGATTGTAAGATGCAACCCCAAACACCTAAGTCCTAGGAGTCCATGACAGCGTATCTTGTGTGCATTCTTCCGTACCAAGTAAGAGGGGCCGAAAACACTGATGCTCAGGATTACTTGCACTAGGTGCCAAGTATCTCAAGAAGCCACAGCATGTTAGGCAGATAAAGATATGCACAAGAGCCTCTCCCCGTAAAGTAAGCTGAAATGGGGAAATACAATGAGGGAAAGCAGCCAGCCGCGCTTGTCACTCCTCACTGTCGGCCTGTGGGAACATTTCACAAGGATGCAGTCACCACAGAAGACAACAGCCTTGTCACTTGGAAGCCAATGACACACCGCAGAAAGTCAAATTGGCCTCAGACTACAAAATGTTTCTGAATAGACCTCTTCCGCTTTGCTTTAATCATTCAAATTTGGAATACTCTGTCTCTACTACTTGTGGCAGCTAAGTTCTTCAGACTTCAAACAAGCTCCTTGAAGTACAGTCAGCACAATCAAAGTTACTCATTAGCAAGACGTTCTCTTTGCAGGAGAAAGAGTCCTTTCAGGAGCCTTCCATGGCGGGTTAACAAGCTCGCGGCTCTCTGCATTTACACGTGAATGGAGGCCATCCAGACTAAACACAGCACATCCTTTTCCCACTCATTCAGCATTTTGAAAATCCTCCAGCGCGTGTTTACGCAACTCACAAATACCTAGAACTGCAAATGAACCGCTCAGGGCGATTCCTAAATGAAACAGCCCGTTTGTCTCGAAGCAAAAGGGAGGCACAGCCACCTAAGACTTCACCTTACCTTTGTCATAGTCGTGTCATCCTTCTTGGGAATAAAGGTTCCAAAACATCGAAGGCTATAGAAACCAACAACAGAGGACACCATAAGATAGCTATGAGAATCAAGGAAAAAGCTCTCCGAAGAATGCCGGTTCCCTTCAGTTCTCCATAGTCTCCAAAATGCCTCGAGGCCCAAACGAAAAACAAAAGAAAAGGCCACTTGGGGTGCATGAGGAAGGCTGGCTTGTTTTTCTTCCAGGAAAGTGTCTTAGTAAATTACTACTGTCCCAGAAAACTGGACCAAAAACTTGCTAACAGACAGAACTCCAGTCAGAGAAAGGATACAAAATCAAAATGATCTCAAGTGCAGCTCCCACAAAGCCAAAGGCAGAGAGAGAAGCACTTCCTATTCCAGGCCCCTGGGGGAGAAAAAACACTTTTCAGAATTCAATGACACCATTATATTCGGTTTCCCTAAAAGTGTTGTTTCATAAACATAAGACAGTTGAAATCAGGGATGTTTAATACCCCAGAATAACACCTAAGCTTTCAAAGGAAAATGAACTCTGACAGGAGACTGAGTTCATCAGCTAACTCAACCACAAGTTAACACTTCCAACAAGCTCAGTTCTCAAATGTCTTTTAAGTTACTTCTCAAAATGATATGATTACACTTACTGTTAAATCCTAAATATTCTTGGAAGAAATTTTTTAATATAATAGTACAGTAAGAATAGGACACATAATTGTCTGAACCCTGAGGCAACAATATAAACACTACACAATTAAAGTATGTCAAAACTGAAGCAAGCAAAGAAAGACAGTTGAATGTGCATATCCTGTTTCTACTCTTGCAAGTTTCCTTTCCCCAAATCTCCTTTGGGAATTCAGAGATTTAATTAACAGGGATTTTTCAAATACAATGCTATACATTTTTCCATAAACATTACAGCTATTCTCAAAATCTATCTTTATCTAGAACTTAACAAAATAAGGGGGAAAAGTAATATTTACTAATGAAACCAGATAGGCAAAAAATCACTTCTTACTGAAAGAGGAAAAATTTTTTCAAAGCTTACTAATTAAAGGAACTCTGAATAGAACTACTATTTTGCTATCAGCTTCAATTACATCTGACAGATAAACCAGGATAATTAAGAACGTAAAGTCAGCCTAAGAAAAAATAAACCAATGACTAATACCATACATATTATTTATACAATCGTATTTAGACATAAAGAAGAACACCAATGGAAACTGCATACATAAATGAGGTAAGGGCAAAGAATTTATCAACTTTTGTCAACCTTCTGAAGAAAAAATGAAGACTGCCAATAGAAAGCTTATTAACTGGGATGGCAACATTTTGGAAATATTCTCTGTCTCAAGAGAAGGCCTCCAGGCAGGATTAGGAGGATCTGATTCATGGACACAATCATACGGTGCCTACCTCGTGTGAGTCCCTTGTGCTATGTACTAAGGGGGATGGTACAACACAGCACCACGGGGCTTGGGCCTTACCTAGTGTGTGGTATATGTGAAAATGGGTCAAGAAAGGGATGGAAGTCAACACAGTAGTTGACTTCCTGTTCAGTCAATGGATTAGGGTCTAAAAGAAGACCAAGCCAGGGCTGTAGATGGAGGAGGACTGTTCACGGTTGCTCGTCAGTACAGTGAGGCACCTGGAGAGTGCTGGGAGGCTCACAGTGGCACGGAGACAGTGGCAGTAACAAATGGCACCAGGTCCTGAAAGGCTGGGGGCAGGGAGCCAAACTGAGAATCGTGCTGAAAGAATTAGCCTTTGAAAGAACAGTCTCTCCATCTTGGACTGAAGGAAAGGATTAAATATAGATATTGGCTTTTTTCTATGGGAGGAAAGGTGTCGGAGGTGGTTCAGAGAGAGAAGTGGCACGGAGGACGCAAAACCTGCCCCCTCAAACGTGCCAGCACGAGGGTTATCTCGGGCTGATTGTTTTTAAGGAAAAGAAGACTCAGGAAGCCTTCCCTCTTGCCCCTTCCCCCTCACTCCTTAACTGCCTGAAAGAATTTAGAGAAAGGACTGGCCTGGAGGGGCCCTGTCACCGGAGATGTCCACAGAGAGTCCCGGCTCGGGGCAGAGGCTACCTGGCAGAACCTGGGGACCAGAGTCCTCTCTGTGGCCCATCTGCTCTTCCATCTGCATGAGAATTGCCCCCCTCCCCTTCCAAGGCCCAAGCCCCTCCCCTTTCTCCTTCTCTCAGGTGCCACCTAAGCCTCAACTGCCCAGCTTGCCCTGGGGTCTCACTGTTCTTATATACACGTAATTAAAATCTATTTTCTCCTGTTAATCTGTCTCACGTCATTTTAATTCTTAGACCAGCCAGAAGAACCTAGAAACAGTTAAGAACAATTTTTTTCCTTCCCCTAAAGCATCAAAAGTCTGAAAGAGTTTTGAAGTCATTTCTATGGGAAATGGGAAAGGTGCTAACTTTGAAAAGTGTAATAAAATGTCAAAACTTAAATGCTACTTTAAGTATCCAAAAGTTTATAGAGACACGTAGAAAAAGGATGCCATATATGAATATTTAGAGGAGACTACCTTCCATATGGAGAATATATTTAAATAGACTAATTGATGGCATTTAATAAAATCACAAATTTTTAAAGAAGAGAGAGTATTAATTCATGAAAAAGATGTGCATCTGACTCTCCTCCAGTAATTGAACATTTTGACTCAGGTTCATAAAACACCTGACTCTTCTGGAGCATGAGCCCTTACAACCACACACCTGGATCTTTTGCAAACACAATGAATCCATCTGATAAACTCCTTCCTTGTATTTCACAGAGTATATATTTTCTTAAAGGATCACAAATAAGAATTTCAGTAAAACAAAGATAAACTCTGATACGAAGTATGTAACTCTGAAACCTGGTAAAAGCCTCAGACAATCCAAATTAAGAAATCAGAAACAAAAACTGGAGTTCATAAACACTGCTCTGAAAGCTCACTGCATAAAGAAACTCATACAAACTGAAGCGGATGTATGCAGAAAGGGGAATGCTCTCATTCACTTACCTGAAGCACTCAGGGTGTACATACAGAACACTAACGCAAAAGAAAGGCACTTTAAAGCGTTTTACTTTACCCTTGTTCCCTTTGGCATTGCTGTTTCATCAACCAACAGGCAAAGAATATTACAAGCCACCAAGAGGACTGAAATAGACTACAACATAAAAAGTAAGCCGTCAGGTTTTAATTTCAAAGATACTCTGCCAAAACATATATATTAAAACCTAAGTAACCAACCAAATGTATGCTTCAGAGTAGTGGAAAAGCAGTTAAGACCAAAATTCTACACATAAACTTAAAGAAGTAATGAGACTATAAACTCCAGAGTAAATTCTTTACAATTCTGCAAATTATTATAATCTCAAAGCTTAAGACAAAAGCTAATAATATAGATTCATTTACTAACTGATTTCACCATTGGAAACCTACAAGTCCAAAGATTTTAAAAATGGTTACACTGTTATTAGAACTAACTTAGTAAAATTTTCATATCCTATCATGAAGTTTGCACAGGGTATCTGCAACACCTTGTCTCTTCTTAATTTTCAAATGAAACAAAAGGATGCATCTCCTGCTTTTATGAGGAAATAGACAATCTTGAGGACTTCCTAAAAATTACTATTAATTTCATCTTTTGCTCTACTGAGTTTTTACAAATAAAGGCATAGGTGGATTTTAATCCCATTGATAGAAAACCAGTTTACCTGAAACCATTTAGCTGAGGGAGTTGCCATACACAAATGCTAAAGTAAAAAATAATTTGCTTTATTTAACTAGGCAAATAAATTCTTACTGTCTCAATAAGAAGGAGAACCATAACTGCAGGATACACCAAATTTCTTTCCCACGCTGAAGCCTTTTTGCGCCTCTCTATTAGAAGGAAAAACAAAATATATCAGACATTTCAGTAATTTACAAAAATTCTCTCCAGATCCACATTTTCATCCCTTTCTACTATAACCAGTAAGTACTATTTTTACATAAATAATTTTTCCCAAAGACATAAATTATTTTTAATTTTCCTCCACAAGCCATAAAAATCAGAACTTTAAAATCAGTTTGCTATGTTAAACAGCCCAATCTTATATTTAAATTCTAACACTGAAGACCTTTCAACTGTTAATGAAATATATTGTGAAAGTGCAGCTTACTCTGAAAATATAGAAATACTTGCATTTCCTTTTTTATTGACATATTGCATACTGACAGATTTACACACATCTGATAGAGATCCAAAAAAATCAGGTAACATGAGTAAGAACCCCTCCAGTCCCACACCCCAAGGTAACACTTCCAGTTTCCTACAGGCTGGAGGCAAACTTCTGCTTCCAGCAACAATGGTCTACCTTACACCACACCAATCCTTATGCCATGGGACAACTGGAAAAGGATGGGTCAAACTTAACTTAAAAAAAAAAACCCGTATGAAGGTATCAGAGTGCTTCCGTGATGACGGAGGCGAGGGGCCGATTCTGTGAAATGAGCTGGAGGGAGCCCGCCAGCGGGCACTACTCTCCCTGCACGGTGTCTTCCAGCACAGAACTGGCCCAGGGCCGCACGGCTGGAAATAAGGCCCAAGTCTGTGGGCAGAAGAAAATGACGCTAAAGCAAAGCTTGCAGCACACTCCACACTCAAGGTGGCCAGCGCTTGAGAGGCGCTGGGCACAGAGGAAAGGTGAGTCCGACACTCAGCTACTTCCGCTGCCCGGCGTCAGGGCCGTAGAGGCTGAGAAGAGAAGCAGAAGGCGGAGCAGGAGACAGAGAAGCCAAGCAAAGCTCTGTCAGGCTCAAGCTTCCTGAGAGGTAAAAATCAGAGCGCAGGGCTCATGAAGAAGGTGGGTCACAGAAACCACAAAACAGCCAGGCTCTCAGTCAGGACCAAGGAAAAGCTATACCCGAGGAGGAAGGCCAACCTCGAAACAGACAAGCCCTCGTCAAGACCAAATCCTGGTCCCGAACGACCTCAAGCCCCGACAGATTAGACTGATCCTTCCCTACACTAACTGCCCACCAGAAGCAAAAGGAAATTCTCTGAAAAATAAAACATCATCCAGAGTGTCCACAATTTTTGTATGAGAAACGTCTGACATTCGACCCAACATCCCAGGAGACTGGACAAAGGAAAAGGAGACAACAGAAACGGACTTGCAGTGGATCTGGATATTGGACCGAACTGAAAGAGACCTTAAGACAACGGACTAAAATGTTCAAGTAAACAAAATGGCAAATGTCACACTTTGAATCTAGAAGAGCAATCAAATGGAAATTCAAGAACTGAAAAAAACACTAACTAAAATTCAGAGTTCAACAGATAGTTTTGACAACAGTTACGACTTAGCTGAAGAGTGAAAGAGAGATGTAGGAAAGATCGGTAGAAATATCACAGACTGAAGCACATACAAAAGGAGAGAAAATATATAGGAAAACATATAAGAGTTAAAAGATCCAGCATATGTGTAACTGGAGCCTGAGGAAACAAAAGAGAATGAGCAGAAGCAATACTGGATGAGATAATGGCCAACAATTTCCCAAATGGATGAACGACATTAAGCCATACACCCATGAGGTGTCACAGATCTCAAAAAGGATAAATACAAAGAAAAAGACATTAAAAGATAAGAATAACAGAAGACTACTTTATTAGAAGTAATGCAAGTGAAAAGATGGTGGAGTGACATTTCTGAAAATCAGCATCTCTGAAAAGTCATTCTGTACGCATACAAAAAAAAACACAACGGATAAAGTAAATACGTATGTACTTATCCTCTCCCCAAACTAAAAGACATCCTTTACTAAACGGCTTTGGACAGACTGAAAGTTTATAACATAAACTAGAGATTTCATAATTTTTAAAAATATTTCAGACTACAGTAAAGTCTTTAATTAAAGAAACCAAGACCAATACATAAGGCAAGGGAAAAAGCACAGTACCTAATTTTGTCTTAAGAGTCTTCACATTTTCAAGTTCTTGCTCCATCTCCATCATATTGTATTCCACTGACGAAGACAGTCCTACCAAAAGCAAAAATATGTTAGAACTGTAACAACAGAACCCCAGAACAGGCAGCCCTCTCATGTAATGAAAATACAAAATAACACACTGCAAGTCCTGATCTCTGAAAATGAGAACAAAGGCTGCTGTGATTCACAGAAAAGTGCATCCACTTCTCTACCCCTTAAAACTTTCAAGTTCTCGCTGATTAAACACTACACGTTTCTTAGAAAATTTCTTATTTTGGTAAAATTCTTACTTGATCTATTATTAATTTTTTTTATTATTTACAAAAGTATCATGTGCTTATTACTAAAAGTGAAAGAAAATCAAGATCTCCTCTTCCCCAGCCCAGCCCCTCTCCCTGAAGTGGCGACTGTCAGCAGCATGGCTGGTGCATTCTTCAGCTTCCTGCACGCACTCAGACACACATATACACCACAGTTACGGCTTTACTACATATTTCATAAGAATGGGTCAAACCAGACATTATTTCACCACTCGCCTTCCTAATTAGTATGTTCACGCTGACATGACAGATAGTCCCAACTTCTTAACAGCTAAATAATAATTCCAGAGTATGAATGTACTTCAATTTTATTCAGATTTATTCCATTTACATTAAGATTTTCCTCAATTTTTTGCCACTATAAACATTTTTCTCTGCACACCGAGTACATTTTGGTTCTATTACTGCTGTAGGACAGATCCCCAAAATTCAGACTGCTGAGCCAAAGGATATGAGCATTTACAGTATTAAGAGATATTTAAAGGCTACTTCTCCCCAAATATTGTGATTTCTTATAATACATTATTGTAAAAATTTACATTTCTATCAACACTTTATTATAAAATATGCTTGATGCCAGTTTTTGCAGTTTTGCCTGACTGTAGGCTAACTAAGCTCTCTGCAGGCATCTCAGGCAGACCAGGCTAAGCTATGATGCTCAGGAGGTCAGGAGGATTAAGTGCATTTCGGCTTACGGTATTTTCAATTTACGATGGGTTTACCAGAACGTAACCGTGTTGTAAGTCAAGGGAGATCTGTATTTTCCAATCTCTTCCCTGGCACTGGACATTGTAACTCTTGAATTTTTGCCAGTATAACGGGTAAAAATGTTTTCCTATTGTTACTTTAACATGCATACCACATTCAAATTTTCTGCTTATTTCTCCAATGGTTTGTGTATCTCCGTATTCTTTCTATTTCATCTGTCAAGTTCTGAAATGGACAAATTAAAATCCCCCACTACAACTGTACTTTGATCAGTTTTTTCTCAGTTTTTAAGAATGTTTTCATTACGTGCTTCTACTTGTTTGCTAAGATTTTTTTAAATTGAAGTATATTTGATTTACAATGTTGTGTTAGTTTCAGGTGTACAGCAAAGTGATTCAGTTATACACACACAAATACATACATATTCTTTTTCAGATTATTTTCCATTACAGGTTATTACAAGATACTGAACACAGTTCCCTGTGCTGTGCAGTAGGTCCTGTCCGCTAAGATCTGGGACCCTTTAAGGCTGTGACACATTCCTTGCAGACCTCACTGTCTTAAATGCTTTTTTCTCTGTTTTCACCTTCTCCTTCCTTCATCATCGTATTGGTAATTTTGGTTAGATCAACATTCAGTGTCTACATTATTACAACACAAACTCTGTTATTCACTGCTCACCTCTGTAATGAACTGTGATGGGCTTTCCTTTCTTCAGTAACATTCTTCTTCCCACTCTGAGAGCTGATCTTTGGCTTTCATTTACTTAGTTTTTTATGCTCTTAACTTTCCTTTCAAATGTCTTTATTTCAGTATCTTGCAAAGAAAAGGTAAATGGGAGGGAATTTTTTTGAAACTATACAAGTCTGAATATTAAAGTTTTATTAAATATAAATTATTTTTTATATTTAAAAAATATAAATGAAGAATGAAAAGGTGTGTGGTCTACAGAGATTAAATCCTCATCTTCCATAGCTGGAAGGTAACAGTTAATACTTAAAGCTGGAAAATCAAGAAATAGAAGGGAACCTTCTTATTCAGTGCTTACCAGTTTATCATTATTTACTAGTTAGGTCAAAACTAATTATTCTTCCGAACCGTGAAGTCACTGCTCCGCTGTCCTCCAGCTTCCAGTCTTGACTTCCTCCTCCAGTGCCCGCACGTGAGCTGCTTCTCCTTCTCCCGAAGACCGTGGAAGGCCTGTGCCCCGGGCTGGGGAGTCGTCCACGTTGCACGCTGGGCCCTGGGTGAGCACTTTCAGCCTCCACGTTCACGTCCTTTAGAGCTGAGAGATCTTCTTGATTTTGTCATTTCTCCCATCCCATTTTCTCTCCTCTTCCATTTGCAAGTCCTATTAGTCGTATGGTAGATTCTCTGAACTGGGTCTCTAATATTCTTAACTCTTCCCTATTTTTGTCATTTTGACCTATTTTCTTGATCTTCCAATGTTTTAGATATATTGTCATTTCTAAATTTCAAGAAGCCCTTTCTGTTCACCAGCTCATCCATTTTATGGAATCCTGGTCCTTCTCAGGGACGTTCCTACCCTGTGCACATTCTGTCTCCCCCTGGTGTTTGTTTGTTTGTTTGCTTGCTTGTTTGCTTTGGCCTCTGCTTTCACAGCCGAGGTCTCCCTCTTAAGTCTGGTAAGTCTTAGTTGTCTGTTCGTACTTGCGAAGGAAGCAAGAAAAATGATGATTTGAAACTCTTAAGATAGCATGGGTGGCACCGCTGGGTCATCCCGGTGGGTTTTTCATGGACACCCAGTTGCCAGGAGGCTGTGAGGCTTCCCTCCTGGGCTGGACAGATCGCCAGGGGAGACTCTTCCGTCTCTTCCTTGGGGCAGGAAAGCTTGGCTGCCCGAGTAAAGGGAGGCGGGGGCCCACACACTCAGCCAGTGAGCACCCCTCCTGTTCCCAGCCCCCACAGCCGCACCCAGGCCAGTCTCACTCTCCCTGAGAATAACCCCCCTGCTCTGCTGGAGTGGGGAGGCGGCGGTGGTCTGGGGCCCTGGGTGAAGGGAACGATGTGGGGTCAAATCACTTCATAAGCAGACTTTTCCACCAGCCTCCTTAGCTTAACTCGTTCCACTTCAACCCCACTTTCATAGGTACCCACCCAGTGGTGCCACGTCTGGGGACTTTTGGGGATTCTGAGATATAAATCAAGCACAGATGGTTTGGTATTCAACTTCCTTAGGTCTGCTAAATTAGTTACTTCTAAAATTTTCTCAGGTCTGCTGAACTCCAAAAAAATTTCTGTGGTTTTCTTCTCTCAAGTTCTCCTTCTTTTTTAGGTTTATGTTCTCTAAAACCTCAGTGTTCTCATCTGTGAAATGGGGTGTATTATTAGGATGCTTTGTACTCAATCAGAAAACTCAACTCAAAGTAGCTTAAAAAATAAGGAAATAATTTCATGTAATTAGAAGATCACACACAGAATGGGCTTCAAATTGGGTTTTCCAGCAGCTCAACAGTGACATCCAGGGACTGAACCCTGCCATCCACAGGCTAGCTTATTACGAAGACTGGTGTTCATTCTCCTTTCATGTAATCTCATAATCTCTGTTTATTTCATTTTGCTTTATTTTGCTTCTTTCCCCAGCAAGTGAAGTTTCTGTTTATTCTTCTTCCCCATGTTAATTTGACACTTCGATGGTTACTTTCTCATTTTTAACATACATTCTTAGACTTGTGTTTTTTTCAACATAACCACACAGGAATATCTTACTAGGTAACTTACCCACACCAGGGTGAAATGTTCACAAGGCTTTTTAAAGCCATTCTCTCATTGCTTTCCATCTTCCCCTCCTAAATTCTGGATTGTGCTGAGATTATTTTAAAAACATTTAGTTTGAGAGTGCTACTAAATTTTTCCATTAGTATGGAAGCTTTCGTATCCTTAACAACTAGAATGGGACCTAGCACAAATTAGTCACTAAATACACAGTTTATCAAATGAATAAATTAATGAATATCTTTTGGGGCCCTAATACATACATGACATCTTTGGAAATAAATGAGTTTTTAATTGCACTCTTTCCTGCCCTGCAAGACTACATCTTATTCAAACATCCTTAACAGGTTATGAACAGGAAGTCTGACGTTGCTCTCTCTCTCCTTCGTAAGTAACTTTTCTATGTAAAAACTTGTAAGTTTTTAAATTATTATCATTATTCTTGGAATTCATGAATCTTATAGAATAACTCTGGATCTTCCTGCTTAATAATCTTGCCTAGGTCTCTGTAACCTAATTTTTAAGGTACACTCAAGTCTCCCCTCAGCTCATTCACATTTTCTTCTATTATTTATTTACTTAAATTTCTCTCCTTTTCTTTTTTCTCCTTCTAGGTGGCTACTCTCTAGATTAGGTGTATCAGCTCTGTAGCCCAAGTTGATTGTTTCATCAGTGACTTCCTTCTCTTCGTACTTTTGTTCTGTGACGTGAAATAGTTCTTCCACTTGATTCTACCAAAGGATTAATTCAATCTTCAGAAGAGCTGTACTGTCCTTCTATTGCTACTATAACAAACGACCATAACTTAGTGGCTTAAAGCAACACAAACGTATTCTCTTACAGTTCTGGAGCTTGGAAGTTTAAAATCAAGGTGTCAGTAGACTGTTCCTTCTAGAGAATCGCAGGGAGAACCTGTTTGTCTTCCTGGCTCTAAGAGGCTGCCAGTACTCACTGGCTCACAGTCCTTTCCTCAGGCCACTCCACCCTCTGCCACTGCCACATTTCCTTCTCTGACCCTCCTGCCGCATCTGTACTCACAACACTGTGGTGACACTGGTCCTACCAGACCACCCAGGATAATCTCGAGACGCCCCACTTAATCACACTGCCAAATCCCTTTGGCCAGGTAAGGGGACGTAGTTACAGGCCCTGGGGGTTAGGACTGGGACACCTTTGCAAGACCATTTTTCTGTCTACCACAAGGACTATTTCATCTTTTGTCTACCAAATTTTAATTTTCCCATATTCTAGGCAGTCTTTTTTCTGCTCTAATTCTATCTCTTTGAAAATCTGTATTACTTTTGGGGGCTAAGTACAAACTCCTATTTGTCTCTCCCATTTATTAACTTCAGTAGGAATCACACATCTGAGATGCTCCGCCTTCATCATTCAGTCTTAAGCGAGTGGCACCTTTCTTTATCTGCTGCTACTGTTCCTTTCACACCTACTGAGAGCAGACAGTCCCTTACACAGTGACAAACATCTGGAGGGCCCAGCAATTTCCACTCTTGGGGACTAGCGATGAACTGGCCAGAAGCACTAACTCAGGAGGAAGAGGACTCATTGCTCTGGTGTCTCTCGAGATGCAAGCAGTGCTCCTTTCTCCAAGGGAGAGAGGTCCAGGGGGGATTCCGGCCAACAGCACAAGGCAGCAGGGTGCACATGCAATAAGGGGTTCAGTCAGAGGCCACTTTTCCCTAAGCCCTCTTCTGGAATCACAGAACTCCAGTCCTGCCCCAGGTTGCTACGGAAGGTAAGTTCTGCCCCCTCTACATTTCCTTTCCCTCTCTGTCCACCAGTAAAGAGAGAGAAATCCAGCACGCTCTCTTCTGGAGAACCTGGGGTCTTAAAAGCACTGAAATGTTACATGCTATCTCCAGAGCTCACGAGTTACATCATTTTATTTGTCAATATATAAGAGAATGGGGTTAAAGATAGTATTCAGGTAGCATGACCCCAAACTACTAAACTTTGATTACAAATTTAGTTTAAAGTTTCTAGCAGCCAAAGCAAAAAGGGAAACATTCCCCAAAAGGGAATTAATAGGTATTTCTGCATAACAAAGAGATTTACTGTAAGATGGCATAGCTTTATAAGATTTTCAAGTGTCTTTGAATGTAACAGTCTTAGAGATAAATATATTTTACTTTTTATCCTATTCCTTTATAAATTACATGATGTGTATTTTTAGTTAATGCATTTAACTTCTATATCTGATAAATTTCAAATAAAATTCCAAAGTACATTTCATTCTCTATACTTGTAAAGAAAAGGATTATCCCACTAACCAGTTCACTGCTAGAAAAAATGATCTGATGAACATTCAGAATTTTGAAAGGGAACCAGAGTAGACAGAACTGCTGCGAATTCACACCTAAGTGAAAAGACACAAATGCCCGCCTTGGAAGCGTGATGTCTACAAAGCTCAATACGGGTGTCTAGACCAATCAATGTGCTACTTTTCAAAGGGGAATAACTAAGGTGGTATTTCTGAAATGCTGTATTTTATTTTGTGGTGGCACAATGCTAGGCACACAACAGGCAGCTAATAAACACTGCCTGACTTGCACTGAAATCAAGACGACATTCTTATTGTCCTCAAAGAAATCAGGCTTTTATTAAAGGACTAGATTCATCTGGAATAACACAATTTTCAAAGACACCACCGTCCTTTACTATGTATCTCATCACCTAAGTGAGCAAAGTAAGCTTGTCTGGGCAGAATATTCCACTGTACATGGCTGGAAGGAAATGATGGCCACTGTAAGGAATCATGACACACTGCAAACAAACGCTGGAATGCCACACAAATTCAAGTTGCACCTACAAAATCATCAAAAACATCCTGAAGAACAGTATTACCATTACTTTATTTCGAAATGAATCTAAAATGTTCCAAGTCAGCATTGTCTAGTCAATAAGTCAAATTGGCAGACAAAACCTGTTTGGGCTAGTCATGAAAAAGAAAAAGGGATTCTCCAAGAAAACCACAAAGCAGCTCATTTAAGGTCAATTTAACGGTATTATTCCGTTTTCCTTCCAGCCTCGACATAAGATTTCACTACCTCAAAGGAAACTGTAAGAGTATCTATTTGCATTCCCCTTAGGTGATTGGCAGTTCACCACCAATTAGTTCAGAATCACCCTGTTACTAGCATGCAATAAAAACAACACCTTTCATCTTTCTCACACAGGTAAGAGCCCCTTCAAAGCCAATAACTTTGATCAAATGAGCATTTTTGATCCTGCCCCACCCGCCTCTTTGGATTCAGGAAAACTAGTAGCTGAAGGCAACTTTTCCCAGCTTTATACTTAAGCTGAAAAACTAGTGTGGTATTGAAAATATTTTGCTTCCAAGATAACAGAATTCTCCAGAGTCCAGCACTTCTTTAATAATCAAGCTGTCCTTGCACCTTCTCTTAATACATAGGACTGACATTCATTCATACATTAAAGGGCAGACACTAATCATTTAACATAAAATATATAATGTTGTATTTTGAAAAACAAATACAAATATCCAACTGGGTATATAAACAATTCAAGTAACATTAAGCAATAAAACAATCTCCCTAAACAACTCAGTGTCCTCAACTTAGTCTCAATGAATACTGGTGGGAAATAGATACCTCTAGTATAAACAGTGTGTTTTCACTTAATTTTTAAATTTAGCACATAGCTAAGAGAAAGCTGATTCAAAAATCTATTATCTAAGTAATTCTTTAAAATTCTGATTACACTTGCTACTTTAAATTGACCAAAGCTATCTCTGTCATCGAGAATGTGAGGTCAGGCAAGTGCCTGTAATCATCTCTAGCCACTCAGGCAAACAAGCCGGTCACTAAAGCTCAAGACCCCTAACAGTTCACAGGATGGACAGTCCCCACCCTCCGAGCAAGCGCCAGTCACTGCGCACCATGAAGCCAATGACAGCTAGACGGAGCCCAGGGAGCTTCTGAAGACTGAAGCCTGCACACGAAATCTCTAAAGCATCCACCCGGGTGTGAACAAACACTGCTGCTGTCTGCCGAGGAGACAGACAACCCACACGCTCAGAAACTCAGTTCTGTTTCTGCCCCATCGCAATGTTAACAGTTGTTACACTAATAGTTCCTGTTTACTTGTGACAGATCCACAAAGACATGGGTAGTCATAGAACGAAGGAATATGAGGCTTTTGCTATCCAAGACAAATTTGAAAATGCAAAATACACTCATTATAATTGACCACAAGCAAGATAGGGAATACTACACAGTCAGCTTTAGAAACAGCATATGAAGCTGTATGTAACTAAAGTAATGGTTTGGCCTTTTTTTTCCTACTTTAGCTGTAAGTTACTGGTAGATTTTAAGGTAGATAAGATGTTATGATTCTACTCTCGGGGACACCTTCACCCACAGGTGTGTGGCTGAACAAGTAACACATATGCATTAAACTCACCTTCTGCTAACAAATCTGGATCATCTACACAGAGCAATCTCTCCCTCCAAATTTCAGAGAATATATGATACCTGATTCTTAGTCTACAGTTTGTTATTCATAAGTATTCCTTATCTACTAATATTGCATATTAGCTTGTATCTTCACTCACCTCATTTCCTCTCTTCATCTTCTCATTATTTGGGCCACAGTTTATAGTCATAAAAGTGATTATATGGCCCAAGAAGCTGAATAAATTGTAACAAGGTGTCTCTCACTGTTTTAGACCCTTGGACCCAAATGTTGGTATCTTATCAGAAGAAACCACTTAGTCACTGTTACCAGTAGAATTCATATTCTTTTCTGCTAGCTCATGACGTTAAGGTATCACTAAATACCTTCTTCTGTCACAGTGCTGCCAAGAAAAGGGTCGTTCAGTGCTGACCATCTTGGCTATGCATGTTCATGATGATAGCTGATACTTGTTTCCACCTTCAGCCTGTCCAAGCCCAAACGTTTCTCAAAGTGGCCCAGAGTCTGACAAATCTGAGACAGCCTCACGTTAGTGACATAACCAACAGTAAATCGTATTCTTAGAATAAGCGTTGATAGACTACAGGAAAATGCCTAGGCAAAGTCGAGATGAAAGCAACGCAGGAACGCAGGGGACGTAAGATAAAAACCACCGCGAGCTCCGTTACGCGAAAGGCACCACGCAGCTAATCGCCCTGCCCGGGACGACGGGGACCCTCCAACAGGATGCCACCCCGCCAAGACCAGCACAGCAGGGTGCCGCCCTAAGCCCTGGCATCATCATAGGGCTGCCTGGCAAGCTGAGCTTGGTTACAAACAGCAGGCCTCAAGGACTGACGGCCACAAAACGCTCCGGGCAGGTCACTAAGCTCCATGAAAAAGTGGGATGTGTTGTTTATTTCAATCCTTTACCTTTTAGAATACAAAGGTGTTGCAACAGGACACTCAGCAAAAATGAAACAAGTCCATCTTCTGTGCTCTTAAGAATAAAGAGTTCTACAAACTGCAACAGAAAAAGCTTTAAAAAAACATTAGAATGAAGCAGGGAAGTAACTACTGCCAAAAGTGATAGACTAACTTCTTGTGTGAAGATGAAAATAGGACCTACCAAAACTGAATTGAATCATTAAGTTCAAAGGCTATAATATTTTTAAATAAATTACATTAAAAGAACTGTGAGGGTTTTGAACTTAAACAACAAAAAATAATTCCTATTCATTATGGCACTTCTAAAGTTACCCAGTACAGCCATCGGCTATACACACACGAAAGCTAATTATTTCAGTTAATGCTGTTGCACCACCTAGACATTTAAACACGCTAATGATATATGCATCTTAATCCTGGGGAGGAATCACGGAAGATTTCCTCCCACGATTAACGCAATGGGACTTCCTGCTGGGCTAGTCTTCGGGGGTCCTGGAGCAGAAGTGGCTCGTGACTGCTCATACTTCATGGCTTAACAACAGGGGAAATCACCACACTTCTGCTTCTCCACCGCCCAGCACACGCAGCCCTCCAGCCCCTCCGCCCTGGCTCGACTCCGGAGGTCTCTGCTGGGCTTTCCTAAATACTCCTTCCACGCGACTGTCTTTGATTCTATCACCAAATTTTACTCCTTCCTTCTTCAATCGATGGTAAAATGACAGCTCTCCACTGTGCATGGTTTTTTATCCAACCATTTACACACGCAACAAATACTTACTACCAACCCACCGTGTGCCTAGCAACGTCAGAGGATCAGGAAGAAAACAAGCAAAAATCCCTGCCCCGCAGCATTCCTGTCCGAGGTGGAAAGGTGGGCAATACATGAAAAGTGAAACAGTATGTCAGCGAGTGGAAATAATAAAGCAGGAACCGGGGGGCAAGTGCCGGGTGAGGTGGGCCTGCAGTGTTAAATCACAGCCCCGGGGACAACCTGCCGAGGAGGGGACCGGCGGGCGAGGACCTGAAGGCAGGAAGCAGAGGCAGGACAGGCGCGTGAAGGGAGAGCAGCAAGGGGCCTGCAGGGGAGGAAGTTAGACGTGCAGGAGGCACAGAGGGGAGCCGCTGGAACGACCCTGGCTTTTGTTCTTGTGGAAACAGGACGCCACTGGAGGATACTGAGCAAACAAGTCAGGTCTGACTCACATGTTCAAGTGCTCTCTCTGACTTTCAAGGCCAAAGACAGATGCATGGAGGCCAACAGGGAACTACAAAATCTAACCAAGAGGTGACTGTTCCTCAGACCAGAGTGGTGACAGTTCAAGTGGGGGGCATGGTCAGACGCTGGAGATACTCAGGAGCTAAAGCCAGCAGCCTGGCTGGAGAAATCCACACAGGAATTAAGAGAAAGAGACAGAGGCATCGGCCTGAGCACTGGAAGGAGTTTGCCGCCAACAGGGACGAGGGATGGGGCCCCTGACACAGCAGCAGGATTAGTGGATTTGGGACGAGATCCATTCCAGGTGCCGACTAGACACGCCAGCAGGAGCGCAGCAGATGGCTGGAGGGTGGCAGCGCACGGGTGGTGGTTACAGCTGAGCAGCCAGAAGACAGAACCGGAGGAGGGCAGGGAGACAGAGGCACGAGTCATTCCAGTGTGAAGAAGGGATGGGCCCAGAGAAAAACCAGCCAAGCAGACTGAGGAGAAGCAGCCCACTAGCAGAAGGACAAAGGAAGTGCAGCGAACTGAAAACCAAGTGGAATAAAAACATCTCAGGGAGAAAGGAGTGTAGATGAGGACTATGAAGTCACGGCCAACCTGACGACAGCATCTCGGGAGAGTCGTGGAGGCAAGGACGAGCTCAAAACCAAAGCGGAGCACAGAAAGGACACCAGTGAGAGTACAACCCTGGTGGGTTCTGCTCTAATGGGAGGAAGCAATGAGGCAGCAAGCTGGCAGGAGGTCAGGACAGACTGACTCGTCTCCCTTCCTTCGGATGAAACGAAGATGTGTCATCTAAGGCAAGTCAAGGAAAGTTTTAACCTGAAAGTTCTCTCTGTCCTCAGGCCTCCTTTCGCCCCTCACCGGGCACCGTGCGTCCACGCTGCGCACCGACCAAACCTCCCCATCAACAGAAAAACCTGCTCAGCTGTAAACAGCAACACCCTCTTGGCACCAACAAGACAGCTCCGCAGGAGATAACCCTCCTTCCTAACCTGGTAAGGCGCCACGATGACCCACTAACCACTACTCACTCTGTGGGTCTGGGATGTATGAACTGTCAATAATACCTCACTTAACGTGCAGCCCCCTGTCTCAAAAATGAATATAACTGTGCTTTGACCTCTAATGGGAGGAGTGGTCCTCGGAGCTACCCGAGAGGCTATTCCCAGGTTGTAAGTCGCAATTTGGCTGGAATAAAACTTTCCATTTCTTTCTTAGATCAGCTGATCAGTTTTTCGTCGACACCGCCTTCCTTCCTCTCTTTCCTTCATACTTTCATTCTGTTGAGAAGAGTCGCTGTACTTCTCTAGCTGACAGAAGGGATCCAGCGGGTGAGAGGTGATTCTCCACAAGAGATGGCAGAATGGCTGAAGGTCTGTCGAGGAACTGGTGAGAAGGGACAGAACCTAGTGTGGCAGGGGAGGGGACCTCAAACAGAAGCAGGGACAGTCCAGCCAGAGGTTAAGGAGAAAAGGCAGCCCAAGCAGGCGCAGCTGCATGGAGGTGAATCAACACGAAGGAAAAAGCTTGAGAACATCTTTGTCATAACTGCTTCTATTTTCTTAAGAAAACAGGAAGCAAAGCTATCAGCTGAGAGTGACAGTGAAGAAGCCTCGAGAAAAGAGAAGCTCTAACAGACATCCAGGAGAATGTAGGTCACACACGTCAAGCGAGGCCGGGCAGTCATGGTCAGGTGGCTGGACAGAGGTGAGTGCAGGGGACGCCCAGGGTTGGATACAAGCAAGGCTGGGTGAGCGTGGCCAGGCACGAGGGCAGTACGGTGAGAGGGAAAGGGACCGGGAGTGCGCGCAAGGGACAGACGGTAACACCGGCCCAGGAATTTAAAGTGTGACAAAGCAAGAGTATGAAGGAAATGCAGGAGGAAAGGCAGTGAAAAGTTATTAGGATAAACAAATGGCACGTTAAGTCTCAATACTGAAGAACTGCGGGGAGTGAGCTGGAAAAATCAGAGATGGAGAGTGGGATGACTGGTCTGAGACTATGCAGAACTCAAGCTGCTGCTGCTGCTGCTGAGGCCTGAGCTACAGCCCCAGCAGTAACAGCTGCGGGAGGTTACCAGGAGAGGCCAGCGAGCCCCCCAGGCTGCCAGGTCACCGCAGGGACCCTGAAGCCACTGAGAACCTCGACAGGTGCTGCAGCAGAGAGGATGATCGGAATGCGGACGTCAAACCACATCCCCCACGAAGGAGCAGGAAGAGCCTGGAGGGGACGGGAACTGGAGAGGGGGTAAGAAATCCATCAGGTCAAGGTCTAAAGACAGGAGATTCAATGTGCCTGAAAGAGAGCAAGAGGACCCCACCCACACTCCAGCAGGAGTAGAAAGGGATGAGGGAAAACAGAGCTCCTACCCGAGGTGGGCGGGGGGTGGTTCCAGAGGAGCCAGGGGTGCTGGGAGAACCAAGGTTCTTCAGTGGGAAACTGGGTCAGAACTGGCACACGGGCAACAGAGAGTCCACGATGCAAAGACCTGGGTATTCTGGGCTCCTCGGCTGACTATCGAAAGGGGAAGAGGGCAAAATGCAGCCAGTATTCCTGAGAGGCTCAAGTGCTGGGGCGGGAGGGAGCAGGGAGCTCTGGGGACGTCACCTGACTCCTGCCAGGATGATGTGAGCGCCAGGGACCGGTGGTCTCAACCGGACGCAGAGCTCGGGCTCCCTCCCGCTCCAGGAACACGTTCAGCTCCTTCCCTCTAGTGCTTTTCTTCAAGTCTTTCAGTGCTGGATACAATCTCCACAGATTCTCATCCTTTCTCTCCCTCTTCTTCAGTTAACTTGTCTATGATCTTGAGACTCAGGTTCTAAATTCAACTACACGATGGCTGGTGCTTAGAAGAAGATGTGCAGCAAACAGAGAAGGGAGAAGAAAGAGTGGAGCAGACTGGTAACACAATGGCTTCTTGAGGACACCGCCTTGCCCTGTAACGGCGTGCAGGTGCGCTTTACTTCATCACTGTACATCATGAAATAACAACAGTATTAACGAGAACAAACCCTCCAGCACCATGAAGTATCAGCCAGGAACAATGGAGAAGTCACAGGCAGGACTCCACCGTAAAGCCACACTGACAGCTCAAACACCAGGCGTGACAACTCAACTCCAGTAATACGGTAACTACCACAAGCCGTCTTATCTTCCAGGAAAAAAGCAGTGTTGCTCCTCCAGCAAAGCACCCCTTCGTATGAAGTGCCATGACTTCCAGGTAACTGCACAGCTGGGCTCAGAGCAGACCGTGCAGATGCCCCAGAGAGTCACGTGACGGGCGTCACAGCCCACACAGACCAAGAAAGCTCACTCCCGGTACCATCAGCAAAACACCACCACACATTCCAGAGTAAGTCACCGCTATCATCTGCATTTAAAAAAAAAATCTTTCATTCTAGTCAGTATGCAATTTTTTTAACAGCCCAGAGTAAAAAAATTAAAACTGCATTTCAAAAAATAATGTAAAATATAAAATAACTGTTACAGCAAAACACAGTGGACAAAATACTCAATGAAATAAAACCCAGGGGATGATTTCCATTACTAACCCCCCATGATTTATACTTCCTTAAAAAACAGCAAGCCATACAGCACTGCTTTGTCCCACCTTGTACCCCCTCTGCACACACTGATAAATGTCCTCTGCTGAAGCTCACAGTCCTAGTCTGCATTAGTCAGAATGTCCCGTTGGCCGTGGGAGCCTTTATGTGACAAGCCTATCATTTTGCACGCAGACCAGCCCACGGTGCTACCAGAGCAGCACGGCTCACCAGAACGGCAGGAAATAAAATGACACTCAGCGCCAGTTATCATGTCATCCTTAATCCTCTCCAAACCACATTTCTGTGCTAGTCGGGGTGTTTTGTTTACTTTGGCTTGGCCTCATTTTATGATACTTCAGACTTCTGGCAAGTATTTCCTTTTCAATTTCTTTAGATACAGCAAATCACTTTTGATTTGAGGAGCCAGAGGACCTAGAAAGATTCTGGAGGGACTTTTGTCCCACTGTGGAAGGACAAAGTGAGAAAAGGCTGTATTTTGGGGTCTGTTTTGATGAGACTTCATTGAAAGTCTTTAATTCATAGGGCAGTATATTTCACCCTTCCTAGACGGCAGCCTCCTGGCTGTAAGACGGAAGAGTATATACCTAGGCTGAAGCATTACCCCCTCCGCAGGAGGCAGCTGGACACCTATTCTCTATGATTCAGGTACGTTTATCACACAACAGCATGATTACTTAAATATGACACATTCATTGTAATATCTGCTACTTTAATGAAGTATTATAAAGCTGACAATATTGATTAAATTTATAATTCCTAAATTAAATAGGTTTAAATATTTAATGTTAAAGTAGCTTTAATAAAGCTAGAAAAATAAAAGATACATGCAGTTCCAGTCTAAAAGTTACTAGTATCAAAGTGTACAGTACTAACTAACAAGAATTCCCTAGAATACACACAATCTGAAATTCTTTGATCTAAGAACAAAGCTCTAAAAGTTACCAACACTTTTCGGTTGATGATTTAAATTCACTATTTGTAACTGAAGAAAGTGGGTATATTTCTTCCTATTTCTCAATATTTCAGAGTTAAAGCAACCTTCCATTTTATACCTTGACGGTAGGTTTTTAACATTAAAAAAAAAAAGTTTGTAGGAGAAAAGAGTGCAGGGTAAATATCACTTACATAAAATGTTTAAAAATTTACTATGTCATTTCTCTTTTAATTTAATTTAAATTTAAACTGTCATTACTCTTTTCTTCATTGATTCACCATTTGAACCCAAAAATGATCAGTAATTAAAAACTAAATTTTAAAATCTTTCACATGCTTACTTTGTTATCACCTGAAAATGAACAGCACCCTCAGGTAACAACAGAGTTCCTAAGTACAACAGAGTCTAACTTGGCACCTTGGTGTAAGAGAAATACTGCTTTTTACCATAAATTTGAGACCTCAGGAGAGAAATAAAGTTGAGAGAATACAGTCACTAAGATAACATGCAAATCTGCAAAACCTCAGTAACTACAAGTAATAATGCCTAAAATAAACTAACGGAAGGATACTTCTTAGTGGTCAGTGTCTCGGAACTGAACTGATGCTGCCAGATTACAGCTAATTTCAGTCAGGGAGAGACGGGAACTTTACCAAAGAGCCACTGGTCCTCGGCAAAACTTCCTTCCCCCAGGAAGGTTACATATCACTCTTACGTCTTGACCCCATGGAACAGCACAAGGTACTGAGAAGCTTGTATTTCTCCTCTCAATTATCTGTCTTTTTTAAATTCGATAATTTTTATCCTGGTCATTTAGACATATACGCACCATTTAGTCGTCTCTGGAGTGCTTCTTCCTCTAGGGTAATCATATAAATTTGTTCATCCAGGTCTTCGAGAATCTAAATTTAAAGATCAACTGCTGAATAACACATTACAAAAATAGTGATAGTGAGAATATTGAAAGCTACTTGGCTTACTGGCGAACCATTCAAATTACTAGGAATCTGAAATAAAAATGCTTAAACTAGTCTATTTGCAAATTAAGTAGAAATTTCTTAGTATATAACTAAATACATCACAAGCTGAGTATCTACGTACATGCAAATTGGATTTTTTTCAGGCTACCAAAGGGTTAAAGAAAGAACTCTCTCAACGGCAAACCAATGTATGAATTCTAAACATCCGAAAAGCTAAATACAGTAATCTCTCTTTATGCCCAAGCCGGTATTTTAGAGCTGGAAGGAACAGATCACCCAGTCCAACACTGGTTTCTCATCCATACTAACCTGCATAATGTTTAAAATAAGAAATTCAAACCTTAATCACTACCATCAATACTTTCCATTTATATCATCTTCATATACTAAAAAATTCCCAGAAATATTAACACTGGAATTACCAAAATCAACCCACAGAAAGAACCCTGGAGAAAGAGTCTGCTGACATACACACCACTCACTGCTATAACACAAACACTCCTGAAAAAACCACCAAAAAGCCACCGATCAATAACCAACTACATGGAATGCGATCTGCACTGTCTTTAAAACTGATGAACCCTAAAACCTGTCTGAGTCCAGCTTTATCAATACAGCTGTCCTTCGTGAGGCAGCCCTAGTGTCTTTCAGCCCTGGAAAGAAATGTGAAAGAGGCCCAGAGCTGACACTAACGTCCTGTTACCGTTCAACCCCGAACTACCCATTCTCGGCAAAACAGCACACTGTGAGGAACTGACAGACAAAACAGAAGGATGGGAACCCTGTATATGTTATCCTTCCAGCTCCCTGATGAGGCATTTTCAGAAAAAGGAGTCTCACTCATGCAACCCCTATTAGGTATCAAATTTTTGGAATTTATATAAAATTTATTTAAAGTGATCCAATAATTCCCAGTATTTCAACAAATACTGATAATCTCCTATGGCCTAGAGCTGAAAACAACATAAAATAATAGAATAAGAATAAATAAAAGCACACAAACAAATAATTACAAACAATGCCCGTCCTGTGAGCAGAGTCGGGGGCTGGGAAGAAAGCCTCCAGCGGGCCCCCAGGGAGGGCCGCCCCACGTGGGAGAGAACGGGGCCCACCACGAGCCCCGGCCGGGGGCGGGGAGCGGGGCCGAGTCGACCGAGACAGACTCCGCGCAGGAGGAAAGCGGGGGCCGCGCCTTTGTGGGCCATGGTCCGAAGCTCCTTCCCCATCAGTGTCCTCACCGCTTTCTACTGTTTGGATCACGACCGCCAGTTTTTACGTTCCTCAAGGTCTAACACTTACAAAAGGATTTCCTCTTGCTGTGCAAACCGCCCAATAATGACTCACCACCGCAGATACGTGTTGGTGTGAGTGAGTGAGTGAGGAGAGCACAGATGCTCGTGCTCAGGGCTTCGTACGTCACCCCTTGTCTCTGCAGAGACCCTGTGAAGCACAGACTGCCCTCAACCCAGACTTGTAAATGCCAAGAAAGGTCCGGCAGAGGAAAGTTACCTGCCGGCCAGGCCTGTGCTCTTAGCCACTCTTGGCTGATGGACCTGAATATGGGCTGGACACAGTCCTTGATCTCAAACAGCTTATATTCTAGTGTCCAGGAGAGATACAACGAATCCAAAAGAATAGTAACTACAGGATTGAAATCAATGTCAAAGCTGAAGTTAAAATGTTACAAAAGTTGCAGAGGCAGAAAGATTCCCAACTTCTATTTGGGAAGAAAAACGTTTAGGCAAATGTTTTTGATGGTAGTGGCATCTTACTTGCAGCTTTATTTACCAAAAAGAGGAAAGGCATTTCAATCAAAGAAAGTGACAAGCAAAACATACAGGTGGAAAGGTACAGAGTACACTCAGCAGTGAAGTGGCTCAATATCTCTGGAGGAGGACACACTGTGGTCCAGAGCCCAGGCTCTGAAAATAGCCTCTGGGTTCAAACCCGGCCTCATCCTCTCATGTCTGTGATCCTGGACAAGTTACATGAGCTCCCTGAATCGCAGACAATTCAACCATAAATAAGAACACCATCACCTAACTTATGGGTTTGTCATCAGGATTCAATAAAATTATACATGTAAATAAAGTACTTAGCACAAGCATACAGCATACACTCAATTACTGAATAAATAACCATTATTATTAGATGTTAGGAACAAGAAAAGAGGCAAAGATAACCAAGTCTTAAAGATCTTGTTAATAATAGATAAGTTTGGGAGGAAAGCCTGGGGAGGGAGAGAAAGAAGTCATTTGGCTTTATGCATGTTGAGTTTTCAGTTCCTCGGGGAATTACAGCACTTAAAGTACACTGTCGTTTGTTTTCACTGTCTTCTTCTCTCTAGCATTAGACATTTAGAAGTGATGTGCAAGTAGCAGAGGTGGTCAGGAAGACAGAGCAGAGCAACTTTAGACCAAGGACAGAACTGTAAACATTTGCCTATTTTAAGGGGCAGAAAATGGAAACACAGAGACAAACTAACAAACAAAAAATCCAGAGGATTAAGAAGAAATTAAATGAATACAGTGCCACAAAACCTCTTTAAGAGGGGAGTAAATTTCAAGATTTAATAGCAATGTGTGTATTACATTTGAGTGTGTTCATATTTATACAGCAGATAAAACATCCATTTAATTTAAAAAGAAAATATTTTTTAAAACTTTCAAAATTTAGCAAGCATTTACTAAAAGAATGCCTACTATGAAATGTCTTAGTTTTTCCCCTTGATGAATCTCCCTGATAGGGAAGACCAACATGTAATCATAACAACTTAATAAGCACCACCAGTGGCAGACCAACAAGGGGGAATATGAGAAATGCAGAGAAAGGAGCTTAATTATTTTAGCTTAAAGGAGAAATGAGGCAAGGTTCACAGACAGGTAGTGAACGCAGCTGATAGCAGAGCCGGGCCTTCGGGAGGCTGTCAGGTGGCTGAAGCGGGTAAGAAGCACTGGCGAGAGACAGACGCTGGACGTGCCTGGGGAAGGAGTGCAGCCAGCTGTCTCTGAGCACAGCAAGTCAGTAGTGGGGCTGACTGGAATCAGAGTCAACGGGGAGGGGAGGAGGGGTAAATTCAGTGTGGGACAGGTTGTGAGAGGCCTTATAACACGTGAACAGTTTAGACATGAGTTTCTAGGCAATGAGGTTCCATAAACATAATGTGACAAATTCCCCAGATACAGGTAAGAATTATTTTCATATCACTAAATATTTGACAAAATAACTAGAGGCCAAAGTAACTTACGGACAAATCATCAAAACTACTACCAAGTGAAAATTATTTTAAAATTAATATACAATATTTCTGAGATTAAAGAGAAAGGTAAAATTCAATTAATCAAGATGTAAGATACAGATGAATTTTCAGAAAAATAACTGCTTTGTAAGTCAAAGAATATGTATGGTAAACCCTGAAACATAATAAAGTTACTATTTGATATATAATGGTGGATGCCTAAAATACTGTAAATTTCTGTAAATTTTGTCTTAAAATTTGCTAGAAGAATTTTTACTTGAATGCCTATAGTTAGCATTTTAAGAGCAAAAACAAATTTGGTTTCCAAAGATGAAAAAGATGAAAATAAAAACACTAACCATTTGGATCATAAACACACAAAATTCTTCTGCTTCTGAATGTCAGTTGAGAACCTAACAGATGTTCATATGTAAAAATGTTTATGTAACAAACAAAGTGATGTGCCACGACATACTTACTGCTGGCTTCACCAAGAGCTGCCCCATTACTGTGAACATGCGGGAGAGGCCAACTGGAGTGCACACTGCAGAATGAGATCACCAACAGAGACACTTACTTCAGAGTCAGACAAACCACTGGTCTTAAAAAACAAAGCAAATGCAAAGGCTACTGCCGTAAGAAAACGCTTGTTTCAAATCTAGGGTCTCTCCCTGTTTTGTCAGAGGACTCTTCAGCGCCACCATTAAAGGAGCCAGAGGGCTGGTGTGCGGAGGACGGGCTTTCTGGTATTTAAGGAAAGATGCATGGAGACTAAAGGAGGCATGGGACATGCAAGACTTTAGTAGCTGAATAATAATAAGTATTTTCACTTAAAATAAATTAAAGAAAACCAAATAGAGAACAGACTAAATCTCAAGTACTAATTGAACTGAGTACCAGACAAGAATATCTGAAAGTGACAACTATAATTTCAAATCTTTTTACCCACATTTATCTGCTTATAACATCTGAGATATGTTTTGATACCTCAAGTAAAACTGAAAAATTTTTGAAAAAAAAAAGACATACAGAATTCTACCATTACCATTCAAAAGCAGAAGCTAGTATTGTGACAGTGGGCGTGTGTGCATGCATGCATGCATATCTGCCTCTCTCGCCTCTCTCTCTCCATCTTTCCTCCCACCATCTCTCCCCTCACCATCTCTCCCCTTAACAATCTCTCCCTCTTAACCATCTCTCTCTCTATCTCTCCCCTCACCATCTCTCTCTCCATCTTTCCTCCCACCATCTCTCCCCTCACCATCTCTCCCCTCACCATCTCTCCCCTTCACCATCTCTCCCTCTTACCATCTCTCTCTCCATCTCTCCCCTCACCATCTCTCTCTCCATCTCTCCCCCCACCATCTCTCCCCACATCTCTCCCCCCACCATCTTTCCCCCAACCATCTCTCCCCTCACCATCTCTCCCTCTCTCCATCTCTCCCCCGACCATCTCTCTCTCTATCCCGCCTCCCCCTCTCTCTTTCCAACTCTGTGGAAGAGGCTTTCCTTAGAGATAAACAAAACTATCTTATTATTTCAAGGTTTCAATTTACCAAAATTTACCTTGAACATAAAAAAAAGCTAGGGGACAACTTTTAAACAAATCTCCAAGCTATTAAGGAATCTCATCAGAAAGCTTCCCCATAATTTTCTAGAACACAGAACAACTCTACTTTGCCATCAATATTATGCCAGAAATATACTCACAGAGAAGTAACAAACACCCCATCAATGATATACAGGAGTACAAATAAGGTAGGTAGAACTCCCAGAGATCTATTAAAAATGTAAATATATTTTAGTACATCCAAAATACTGTACATTAAGATAGAGACTGACTATACATTAATGTATAGTAAACATCGTAATTGCCTGAGTCTACTAAACCATATAATTTCTAAATTGTACAATAAAAAGATCTAAACTAGAAGAACAGGAAATAACCCTTTTGCAAAACCTGTTTGGAGGGAGAAAATCAGCCTCCATGGAATTTTAAGAACAGAAACCAATTAACCAAAGGGAAAAAAAAGTCTGAAAAGCTGCTGCTTTTTCTGCATGTACGAAACACACAAACATTCACCTCTTCTTAAACATGTCTAAAGTCTGTTTAATTTTGTAAATTAACAAGGATAACCATACAAAACATTATTAAAATGTTTTAAAAAGTGCATGTGTAATTATATCCCATACCAGAGTCACCACTAGAGAAACTGATTTAAACAGGGTGATGGTACCATATAAAGACTCCATACTGGCAGCGTCATTGTCGACGAGGGCAGAGGCCACCCACACCATCCCAAGAATAAGCAAGGCAAGAAGAATAAGCATGACCAGGGTTTCTAAAATTCGGGCTCGGATTCCCTGAAAAATAAAGACATAATTTTAATGTTTTATTTCATCTCGTGAGCAATTAGGTCTCTGTCTATATGAAAGCATAAAAATCCTTTGGAAGAGGAGGAAATTTATGTTTATTAGCAGGACAAAAAACACTAAATGTTTACAGTTTGTAATGTTTAGACTGACTTTTGTTTTCAAAATTATGTAAAATACCATCAAGCTTTGAAGAAAGTACCAAAAATTCTTCATAAAAACATCTTGCAGAACTATTTTAAACAATTAATTACTTTCCTAACACTGTCCACCAAGACTGCAGATTAACGAATTTTCACCTGTGACTCTAATCAAGGGACTAGAAGGCTAAGCAAGGCACACGGCCTAAGGGCGGCGGGACCGCCCCACCGGGGGAGGGCACAGAGCCCGTGCGGAGCGGCGCCCCGCACCCGCCGGGGCCACTTAGCGCGCGGTCCAAGAACTCCGCCAGGTAACCCAGCGCTGGAAACTGCGCAGATCAACCAAGTATCAGCTCCTTCTCCACTTTAGATAGAATTTTCATTAAATCCGTGAGGCTCGACTACAATGAGGAAAGATTATGTACAATTCTGTTTTAAATATAAAACAAATTCTGCCCTCAGGGCAAAACTAGAGACCAGACTTCAACTTGAAACATACCGAACAAGGCAAAAATAAAAACAAAAACGAAACTTTCTCATATTCCTGAAAAGTCACCAGAAGATTGAATCTGTACCTAAATGTAAAGATTCATGTCGATAATTTCTACTGTAATGCAAGAATTTACAACATCTAACACAACAAACAAAATTGTAAGTATATCCACATTTCCCAATAAATCAAGTGATCTTTCTTTCCATATTAAAAAGTTTAAAGACATGAGTTATAAATAAAAATCTAAAACATACACTTATTTCAATTTTGCCCTAAATATTATATTCTAATTTCTGAACAAAAGAAATGGGTTGCACTAAATCACAGCACCCCAGTTCCTCAAATTCAATAGGAAAGGCACTGTCCTAAAACCATGGCCAAGTGGTCCCAGCCCTAAATGGTGACTCAGGGTTGAAGTGGCCATTTCTGACCACTAGGCAGCCCTTGGCAGGTTAACATGTATCCTCAAAAGTGAGAGTCAGTGCCCCATACGTGCTCACAGCCAGGGAGGCCGGCAAGCCAGAGACGACAGCCGGTGCTCACCTAACACGTGGATCTCCCAGGAGCCGTTGCTCAGGTGAGACGGAGCAGCCACGAGGCACACGGCTGAAAACATAGCGCCACCTCCCCGAGCAACTCTCTGAGCCCGCACTTCACAACTTTCACACCGCCCGGGAGGCTTTGCGAAACACCACCACCTCTTAACACTGACTCCTCTCCTTCTTTTCCTTTCTAAGCAAGAATCTTTTAGTTACATTAAATATTACCTGAAAAGCTTGTAAGTAAAACAGAAAAAGCGGGCTCTCAAGTGTATGACACCCTCACGGCTTTGTCTTTTCCTACCTCTGAGTCCCGCCTGCCCACAAGCGGCCCATCGGAACCCTCGAGCTCTGAGACACCGCCAAAGTCTGAAGGGCGATGTTGTGCGAGCACACAGTGTGCCGTGTATTATACGAACAGGAGCGCTGCTGGGACCCACCTGAGACCTGATGTCCCAAACACCTGCGTTTTGCTACCACGTGTCATAACTATTACATGAAGCAACGATAATAATGTAACAATAAGTGTTACAACGATAATAAATTTGGGGACAAGATCACCAATAGGAGTCACACACTTCCTCTGATATCCTGGTAAGCAATGTTTCCCGGCAGTTACATTTCTTTTCCTCCAGACGGCTACTCCGCGTCGGAAGGCAGGGCCTCCCACCCCGGGTGGCCTCACCAGTGGAGGCAGGGGCAGCCCTCTTCCGGACTGTCTTTTCAAGGACATCTATGCAGCAAACAGCCTTGGAAGACAGGGACGGTGTCTCGGAAGCAGAAGCAGGTCTGCAGACCGCACGGTATGGAAGCCAAGGTCCCCCATGGCTTGCTTGCAGCCCATTACGCTGAAGTGGGCTCCCTGAACGCGGGCTCCCTCAGCTGCGACACAGCCCACCCTGGGCCAGCTTCCACCTGGGCCGCACCGATCCCGAGGGGCTGGGGTCCTGGGGAGCTGACAGGAACCGGAGGCTCCTGCGCTTGCACGCCGAGTGATGGAGCCCTCAGTCTCTGACCCAGGAGTCTTGTGTCTACAACCAGCACCTGCAGGTCTGGCAGATGCAAGTTCTGGGACACGTTCTGCTCAGCTCTGGGCGACTAGAGTGGAAAGCTCACACGGCTTTCTGGGAAGAGCAAGGCAAGGCCCACACAGGTTGGGTTCAGGGCTGGGAGAAGCCCCCCTGGGCCTGGCAGCGAGCCCCCTCACCCAGGCTGTAGGCAGGCAGCAGATGTGCCAGGGCAGAGCTACGACAGGGCGTGAGACCACCCTCCAGCCAAGCAAAAGCAGGAAGGCGTTTTTTGTGACAGTGGAGCCGCGAGCCCCGCACAGCCAGCTCCTGTGCTATCTAGGACTATGGTTACGGGCAACTCTTTCTCTTGTATACTTTGTGCTTTGTTATATTTTCCCAATTTTCTAAGGTGGATGTGTATGAAGTAAGCAATATAAAAACAAACTAATGTTGCTTTTAATTTTCAATTTTTTTCTTAAAATGACAAACATCCAAGAGTTTGGCACCCGTAAGAATGGCTTTTTTTAAATCTCCAAGCTCAGTTTACGAGACAGACAGTATAATAAGCTAGTTAAGAGCCGCGACTCTAGGAGCAGACTGCTTGAGTTCAAATCCTGTTTCCGTCATGGACCAACTGGTGTTTGTAGCTCTGGGCAAATGACTTAACACCACTGTGCCTCAGTTTCCTCCTTTGTAGAATGAGTTTATTAATAACACCCCTACCTCATGGGGTTGTCATAAGGACCCAATGAGTTAATATATGCAACACGCTTAGCTCAATGTCTGGTGCTTAGTGAGGGTAACTGTAATAGTGCAAATCGTTGCCTTTGTGTTTGGAATCTCCAAGGCTTGGAAATTCACGTATCATTTGTGTTTCTCAATTACTTTTATACCATCTTCTAATATCAGCTTGTCACTCTTCCCATCTTTGCCACCTACCACATAAAGACCAAGAAGATACAACCCCATCTTTCTTGATGATACGAGCACCCAGTTCGTAACAAGTTCTCGTATCTCCTGCCACCCTGAGTTCCAGACAAAATCCTAATGAGCCCGACCTTCAATCTACTGCGTCCTCCCGCACAGGGACGGACAGGATCCACCGTCTCCCAGGCCCACCTCTGAGACCTCACGCTGTGAGCTGCTCCCTCGGCCCACAACTTCCCGGCTTCCTCTGACCTTTCCGCCTCTAACCGAGCTCTGTCTTGTCATTATCTCCTCCCTTTATCCTCTCTGCCCTCCAGTCAGTCTTGTTTTCACTTGCCTAAGCCGTATGGTGAACTGCAATATTCTAATCATGATTCAATATCAATAATATCCCAGTATTCCTGGTCCCTTTAACTTCCACAACCAGCTTAACGCCACTGGACGCTCACTCCAAATTCTCAGCACTGTTGAAGAAATGTACAAAACCACGAGAAGTTTTGCTCCTACATCTAAAGCGGGCCTTCAGTGCCATGCGGCGATCCTTATACTGATCTCCGCTGACTATGATTCCCTCCGAGGCCTGGACGTGTTTTCCATTCTCCTTGATCCCAGTCTCATGCCTGAGTTCTTCCGTGACCGCCGACCTGACCTCTCCCTCAGTGAGACAGAGCCAGGCAGCCTGCGGTCCCCGCAGTGCCCTTCCCCCAGCCCTGGGTCTCTCTGTATCCGTTCACAGTTCTCTCAGTCTGTGAAGGTCCCGTTTCTCCCATGACTCAGTCTTAGATGTCCGTCCTTTCGCAGGCTGTATCAGTGCTTCTTGAACGTCAGCATGCAATGGACTTAGCAGGGGCTTGTCAGTTCCTGAGTACCAGCCCAAAGGGGCACTCAGTCCATTCTGATGAAGACGGTCCACCAGGCAGACTGCTCTCTTCTTCCCTGGATGGTCTTGACTCCTCATGTGGCCAGCGTCTCTCAAGTTTACATCTTTAGTCCAAATCTCGCCACTGAGGCCAAGATCCATATTCCCCAACAGCTATCTCCCCCTTAGATATCACAGGCACCTTAAAATGAATGCTAAAATCAAACTTGGGGTGGGGGTTATAGCTCAGCGGTGGAGCATGCACTTGGCAAGCACAAGGCCCTGGGTTCAATCCCCAGTGCCTCCGGTAAGGGGAAAAATTTTTTTTTAATCTAATTCATTATTTCATCCCCTACACCTGTTCCTCCTCAATAAATGGCACCATTATTCACTTTGTTGGTTTTGCCAGACACTGTGGAAATATTCTCATCACCCACTTCCCTGCTCCCCAAAACACACACACCCATCACGGACCCTGGTCCTGTCAAACACCAAGCCCTTTCGATTCCCCCGAGTCGTCACAACTCTAGTTCACCCCCTTCCCTATCTACTGCCTCCCGCTGTGCCCACTTGGCCTGGGCGACCCCCAGCCTCCCAGCTAGTAGTCCTCCATCCACACCCCTCCCTTTCTGACCTGCCACCCACATCGCAGTGAGCATGTGGTCTCCTCAAAATGCAAATCTGATCACGTCACTCTGTCATACCTCGCTAACAGAGGTACAGGCCTGCAACTAGGAAACCGATGCATTAATGCAACAACAAATAATAAAACCCCAATCTCATTAGCACCGCTCTCCAACCAACCGAGGTGCTACACAAGTATATCCTTAAAGGTGGGCCCTGCTCTTCTTCTGCTGTTTGGAGACTGTGTAAAATAAATACAGAGGAGAGAAAACAAATTATGTGTGATTAGCACTGTCAACACATTTCCATGCTGATGGAAACGCCCCATCCCGTGCCATCCACTGAGACAGCTGACAGCCATCACTGTTTACGGGGCACTTAGAACACAGCTACTCTAACTGAAGAGCAGATCTTTTAATTTTACTGAACTTCAGTTATTTTAAATTTGTATAGCCACATATGGCTAACAGTTACCACACTAGTCAGAGCAGACTACTAACAGTCCGCTTCCGACAAAAACAAAACCTGACGTAAGTACTCTCTGTACTCTCAAGTACTTTCTGGTCATTTCCCTAAATTTAATCTTGATATAAAATTCTTTGAACAACAGCTTGGTTAAAGCAACCGCCTCATTTAACATGCTATATAGCTCTTTCTTAAGTGTTTGTAAGTAGCATCTATGTCGAAAAGAGAAAATCTACAACTAAATTTAAAAATTACTCCTTTATGTTTACATGAAGAAAAAGTACATTCCCTCATTAAGAAAAAGATAGTAAAAAAATTGTGCTCTACACTGGAATTTGACACAACATTATAAAATGATTGCAAATCAATAAAAAAATTTAAAAAAAAAAGATAGTATTTAAAGTGCACCCTAAGTATTATCCTGTCTAAAAGTGACAATAAGGTTAAACATCCATATATTCATTCACATTTACTTACAAACTAAGCCCCCCAAATAAATCTCTTACGTGATTAAAAATTACGTGTGAACAGTCTTTCTAGAAAGAAGCAAGCTATGTAATTCCAAGAAGGCACTTCTTCTATTACAAATATATGAATAGTATCAAGAAGAAATGTCTAAAATGTACATTTACATGCTTAAGCAGCCAAATAAGAAACATTAAACCAAAAAAAAAAACCTCTGTAGTCAAGGCACATGAACTCTTCAACATTTATTTCAAATGGATCAACATTTCTTTTGAAAGACAGTAAATCACTCATGCAAAGAAATCTGCTCATTTTCAGCTATCAATCTAAATAAAAGAGAGACCATTAGGAATATTACACCTACAGAAAAGGCCGCCACAGAGCAAGCCATCAGCATTACAGAGCATGATCATATCCGTCTATGAAGTATTGAAGATAACTGATGTGGTCAGAAACAACCATTGTTCTGACTTAATCCACTAGAAGGCTAGGACAACTGTGTTCCCCTTTGTTAATTTTATTCTCTTTTTGTGATTATATGGGACAAAATCAGCACAACTCCAAATCAATTAAGTATCACATTTATAAGCTTTAGCAAAACCAACAGAAAAACATAGCAAGCCTGTTCATCGGGGCAATGCGGCAGATTTTTTACCTTCAACAACTTTAAAAAAGAGAAGAGCAGTGATGGGACTATAAATAATCAGATAAAACAAATGAACTTCCCTTGTTAATTTAGCATCAACTGGTTCGTAAACATGCCCAAAATATGTGAACTGTTATCACTACCTTTCTTGAGACCATTAAAACACTACAAAGCCTAAAGCCACAGGCCTTGTGGCTTGTACTGTGTGAGGTTTTTAAACTTTTGTACGTGGTTCTGTCTGCAAAGTAACGAAAAGCACTGTGAGAGCTTTTATCACTACCATTAATCACCAGCAGGACAGTATAAGCAAAAATATGCCTACTGCTCATTTTTCCATTAAGAGTCACAATCAGGAGCTAGGAAGCCCCAAGGGGAGGGTCCCTATCAACTCCATTCTTGCATACACTGAGCTAAAAGATGTGCCAGATGTCAGAATGACTTACTGAAACACCCTGCAAACAACAAAGTGGCGAAACGTTGTCAGAGTGGAAGAAGGTTCCCATTGTTCATCTTACAAAGTAAGAAACGTCTCCTGAACACAAGATCACAGAACTATGAGAACTACTTACCAACAGCCGTACTTGCTTCACATAGTTTTGAAGGCTTCTACTAAGCCATACAGCAACAGGGTCTCATGAGCTTCATAATATTTTTATCTCCCATCAGAGTAATTGTCTGAACCCTCCCCCCAAAACATAAATCTGTGATTCCACCCCTTTTATTAAAATCATAGTGTAATAAGCACTCAGTGTTTCAGTAGAAAACACCATCAAAATAAAGTACTTTCTTTCTGCCAAGGAAACGTCATATTGTTTTTGAGAAACATATGCCATATAGTTAACTACATTAGTTTCATACCATTATTATTTCGGAAATTACACCTATCTCAACATTATAACAATTTAAATTAGATTAAATAAGCTAGTAGAAGCTAAACACATGGAGACTCAGATTTCTTTCAGATTTACATAAGTACTGAATAAGTAAAGTCTAAAACACTAAAATAGTTATGATACAATTGCTTCTTGAAATTTCTGCGCTGGCCAATTACACATTAACTGTTCTGTACTGAACATCAGTGAAGTGAAAATTACAATATATTTACAAAAGCTCTAACAATAAGCTGATATGTTTCTATGGTGATGAACATTTAAACAAGATTTTGCATGGACATCTTGACCTCCGGGAAGATATGTAAACACCACTTTATATACTATGCCTCCACCCATCAGGAAAGCCTGGGAAAAATTTCTACATTCACGGAACATTTAAAATAAATATCAAGCCATTGTTTCCATTTAACAAAAAGGGAAAAAACTACAAACAGGCATCCTAGAGTGCCACACATTTCCCCCTTAGCTCCCAAAGGAATCATTAGAGCCAGAGACAAAAAGAGTCTGGGTCCCATGTCAAAGAAAACAGCCTTACAGAAAGTGTTGCTAAGCTCTATGTGAAGTGTTTTTTAATATTAATATTTTCTGCAGTCTATCTCATATGTATATATGTATTTATTTAATACAGTTATTGAAAATAGAAAAACTAAAAATATAATATTCTCAAGTTATTAAAACTTGACAAAAAGAAAGTACTTTAGGATAATTTAAAATAATAACACTAACATTGCCAGTTCACTGAACTAAATAAGATGTTCACTGTATTTAAATTTATGGGCAGAAATTTCTCATGATATCAAACAAAATCCTCCAGGTTGCAAGTAAACAAACTAATACAACAACTTTCCAACATGTACATGAAAGAACTGAATTGTAAAAAGACTACAGGGACTTTATATCAAAATGTTTAAACAAACTTCTAGATTTGGGAAAAAAACAATTTTCAGTACACTGCATCACATCAAGATAATTTAATGGTCAGCAAGTAAGATCTTTTCTTCTAATTCCATGCTAATAATTCTTTAGTTATAAACTTGATGGAAGAGATAAGAATTAAATTTGCAAAGCTCCTACTACATAGCTGCTTTGTATGTGCTGATTGAATATTCACAATAAAGGAGAATGTATTATAAACAAGAAGGCTCACATCCAAGAATGGGTAGATAACCCGCCCGTGGTCGCCCTGCCCGAGGCCTGCCAGACACTCTCTCTCACTCCAGGTCTGCCAGCTCTTGGAGCCTGCACCTTCTACCTCCCCATACGACAGAAATAAGACATAAAAAGACAAACGGATATGGAAATAGCAGGTGGAGGAGAATGCTTAAAACATAATCAAGACCATCTCTAGTTTTAGTAAAGGAACTAAAGCAAAATGCACAAACATTTCTTCTACCGGAACATTAGTTTTCAGTTCCATAATAGCGCACACTGGCTGAGGTCAAACGCTCACTCCTATAAGAGAACACTGCTGCCAATACCTTACCTTGCCTCTCCTAAAGCACCCAGGCACGAGCTCCAGACAGACACAACAGAAGAAAGATCGTAAGGGTTACTACTTACTACATCACCACAGCAAAATGCACAAGGCATCAAGGAGCAGAGCATAGCATAAAAGCAATTCCTCATGATTTAGGTAACAGTGTCTTACTGTTTACGCAGCAAAGAGTGCATCTGCACAAAAAGGACTAAGAATTCCAAAACACCACAGACAAGCTACCCTTCTGACAGCGAACTAAGCAGGAAACACGCACACAACGCTTTAGGCCGTCTGCTCTGAATCCAGACCAACAGCCCGTCGGCGGCGCTGGGCCAGTCCCACCCCGACGTCCACAGCCCGCCAGCTCTCGGTAACAGCTTTGTGAGGGGAGGCGTAAACCCATGCATGAGTATTTCCCAGTTTTCCATTAAAAATCAGCAAATTGGCATTTTGGTGTTTCACATAAGTTTGGTTAATATGAGCCCATCCCCAAGAAATAAACCACCTTTTTCCCTTTCTGCTCTTACGTACTGAGCTTGACCTGCTTCATTTTACTGCACTTCACTTGACTGCACTTCGCAGATACCTGCATTTTTTTGCCAAATGAAAGTCTGTGGCAAGTCTATCAGGGCCATTTTCCCAACAGCATTTGTTCACTCTGTGTCTCTCGGTCACATTTTGGTAATTCCCATAATATTTCAAACTTCTTCATCCGTATCATATTTGCTGTGGTGACCTGTGATGAGTGACCTGTGATCTCACTACTGTGACTGTCTGGGCATCATGATCGCACCTATCTAAGATGGCAAACTTACTCAATACATGTTGTGGGTGTTCTGACGGCCCCACCGATCGGCTGTTCCCCCATCTTTCTCACCCTCCTCGGGCCTCCCTACCCCCTGACCACAACAGTATTGACATCAGGCCAGTTAATTCCCCTACAAGGGCCTCCATGCATTCAAGCGAAAGGAAGAGTCACACATCTCTCACTTTGAATCAAAAGCTAGAAGTGATGCGGCAACATGGACGGACTGAAATCATCACACTAAGTGAAATCAGTCAGACAGAGGAAGACAAATACCGTATGGTATCACTCTTATGTGGAATCTTAAAAAATGACACAAATGAACTTATTTACAAAAGAAAGACAGATTCACAGACAAAGAAAGCAAACTTCTGCTTACCAGGAGGAAATGCGGTAGGAAGGGATAAATTAGGAGCTCGGGATTTGCAGATACCAACTACTATGTATAAAACAGATAAACAGCAAGGGCCTGCCGTACAGCACAGGGAGCTGAATTCACTATCTTCTAATGGCCTATGATGAAAAAGAATGTGGAAAGGAATATATAGATGTATAACTGAATCACTGTGCTGTACATGAGAAACTAACACAACATTGCAAATCAACTACACTTCAATTAAAAAAAAAATAACTAGAAACGATGCAGCTCAGTGAGGAAGAAACGTGGAAAGCTGAGAGGCTGAAAGCTGGGTCTCCTGCACCAAACAGTCAAGGTGTGAAGGCAAAATAAAAGTTCCTGAAGGAAATGGAAAGGGCTGCTCCGGTGAACACAAGAATAGTAAGAAGGAAACAGCCTTACTGCTGTCGTGGAGGCAGCTTTAGTGTCTGCAGAGAAGATCTGCCAGCCACAGCACTGCCTTCAGCCAAACCCCCATCCAGAGCAAGGCCCTGACCCTCTTCAGTTCCATGACGGCCGGGGGAGGTGAGGACGCTGCAGAAGAAAAGTCTGAAGCAGCAGAGGGTGGTCCCTGAGGTTCAAGGAAAGACTGCGTCTCAGTAATGCCAAAGAGCAGGTGACGCGGCAGGTGCTGCGGCAGGAGCTGCGCAGGCTCTCCAGAAGCTGCCCAAGACAGTGGGTTAGTGAAGGTGGGCCACGGAACGACAGGCTTCCACACAGACAAGACAGCCTCATGATGAAAGAAGATGCCGCCTAGGACTTTCACACTAGAGAGAATTTAACACCTGGCTTCAAAGCTTCAAAGGACAGGTGACTTCAGTTGAAGCCAGTGCTCATTTACCATTTCAGAAACCCCAGAGCCCTTAAGAATGACGCTAAATCTACTCTGCCAGCGCTCTGTAAACGGAACAAAGCCTGGGGGACGGCACACCCGTTTACAGCGTGGTTACTGAATATTTTCCACCCACTATTGAGACCCACTGCTCCGAAAAAAAGATTCCTTTCCAAAACCACTGCTTATTTTTTAACACCTTTATTGTGGTATGATTCCTGTACAGTAACTACACATATTTCAGATGTACAATTCGACAAATTTTGAGAGATGTATACACCTATGAAACCACCACACAATCAAGATAGCTATCAAGTCTTACTATTGAAGAAACATACTTTGTAAGGCTGTAGCTACCATAGACTGATTCCTCTGATGGGTCTGGGAGAAGGAACTGGAAACCTTCTGGAAGGGACTCCCATTCCAGATGCAATTAAGAACACTCAAGACTCATGAGAAGAGGGCAAAGCATCAACACTAACAGGAGTCGGGAGAAGTGGACTCTGACCCTCGTGGACTTCGGGGGGTTCAAGACCTCGGTGCAGGAAGGAACTGCAGACGTGGTGGAAACAGCGGCTGAACTGGGATTAGACGTGGGGCCTGAAGCTGGGGCTGAACTGCTGCAGCCTCACGGTAAACGTCCACGGAAAAGGGTGAGCAGAGCAGGTGGTTTCCTGAGACGGAATCCTCTCCTGGTGAAGGCGCTGTGACGGTGTCCCGATGACAACAAAGCGTTTAGGGTGTGACAGAACCTCAGCTGACAGGGCAGCGGCAAGGTCCGAGAGGATTGAGTCCAATTCTGAAAAGTTCTACTGTGGCTGAAAGGCTGTCACACAGCACTGCCTGCTACAGAGAAGTTGTTCCCGAAAGGAAGAGTCCATTAATGCGGCAAACTTCACGGTGTCTTATTTTAAGAAATTGCCACAGCCACCCAGCCTTCAGCAACCACCACCCTGATCAACCAGCAGCCATCAACACCGAGGCGAGGCTCTCGCCAGCACAAAGACACCACCTCACCGAAGGCTCGGACGATGGTTAGCGTTTTTTAGCAACGAAGTATTTTTTGATTAAGGTATGCACACTGTTTTTTAGACACAATACTATTGCACATTTAATAGACTACAGTACAGTGTAATCATAACTTTTATAGGTACTGGGAAACCAAAAAACTCATGTGCCTCACTTCACTGCAATAATCATTTTACTGCGGTGGTCTGGAACCAAGCCCACAGTATCTCTGAGGTGTCTGTCTGTACACTGTTGCACTTTGCATGTCTATTAAATACCTGTGGATACACCACTCAAAGGAACATCACCACAACCACCGTGCACCCATGTGGCCCTGCCCACCACACACACCCGCCTCACCAACCTGAACTGCTGCGTTTGTCATTTACGTACTTTTTTTTCTTATGGTAAAATACATAAAACATAAAATGTACCATTAACCGTTTTTAAGCGTACAGTTCTGTGGCATTAAGTACATTCACACAGTCAGGCAATCACCACCACCCGCCTCTAGAACTTTTTATATTCTCCAACTTGAACTCTGCACTATTAAACAGTAACGCCCCACTTAACGCCCAGCCCTGGACACCCCCTGTCTACTGTCTCCATGAATCCGAATCATACAGTATTTGTCTTGTGGTGTCTGACCACAAGCTCTCTAGGATCGTCCAGGCTGTAGCGTGTCAGAATCTCCTTCCTTGTTAATGCTAAACAGTATTCCACTGTATATACATACCGTATTTTATCTATTAATCCACTGATGGATGCTTGAGTTGTTTCCACCTTTGGCTGCTGTAAATAATCCTGCCACGAAAACGGGTGTAGAAATATCTGTGGAGTCCTAGCTTTCGATTCTTTTGTGTACACACCCAGAGTGGAGTTTCTGGATCATTTGGTAACTCTGTTTTTAATTTTTTGAGCAACCACTATACTGTTTTCCACAGTGGTTACACCATTTTATATTCTGACTAACAGTGTACAAGAGTTCCAATTTCTCAATATCTTCACCAATACTTGTAACTTTATGAGTTTTTTTCCCCAGTAAACCCCCTTAATGGGTGTGGAGAAAAGTATCTTCCAGTGGTTCTGACTTGCATTTCCCTAATGACTAGTGGTATTAGGCAGGGTCTTTTCACATGCTTATTGGCCATTTGCATACCTTCTTCAAAAAATGTCTATTCAAGTCTTTTTGTTTCTTTTTTAGTATTTGACAGAGTAAGTTCCATCACCATGTTCTTCAAAATTGCTTTGGCTTTTCTTGGCTCTCTGCCATTCCATAAGAATTTTACTATCTCCTTCTCACATGTCATGAGATAACCTTTCAGAAATTTTATTAGAACTGCATTGACTTTAAAAAATAATTTGAAAACTGATATTTTTACCATATAAAGAAATTAATAAACATAGAGTATCTATCCATTTATCTAGGCCTTCTTAACATCTTTAAATAAGATTTTTTGTTTCCATATATTATTTCAAGAAGGTTTTAGAAATCACTTGTTGAGTTTTTTTCAATATACCTTAGGCTGCCTTGCTATTATAAAAGGTATTTGTAATTAGATTGTCTGTTTGTTGCTGTTATTTATTGGTTTTTCTGTATTCTCTATCCAGCTTCCTTGCTAAATTTTCCTATTTGAATTGATAATTTAGATTCTATATATAGGATTTGTCAAGAGATAGTATTATCTGTTAATCATTACTATTTTGTTCCTTTCGATTTTTCTTTTCTTTTCTAGTTGTACTGGTTAAGAAATCTACTACAGTGTTGTCTATTATTAGAAATAAAAGTACTCGATATAGGATTGCAATTTTGAAGTGAATACTTCTAACATTTTACTACTGAGAACAATGTCAGATGCAGGCTTCAGGTGGATGTGCACGGCCAGGTTGAGAGCGCTCCCTCTCGGTCTCACTGTGCTTTCTGATCCTGAATGGTCCCTGACCTCAGGGATGTGCTCTGAGTCTCTTCTGGGGTGCTCACTAAATTCTTTTCTCTCATTTACTCTGCTAACAAGATACAGATTTTCTAATGTTAACCAACCCTGGTGGCTGAAATAAAATGCTTTTGATGATGATCTTTCATGTACATAGTTGGATTCAGCTTCATATTTTTTGGTTGGCAAGTATTCATGAAAAAGAATGGCATATAATGTTCCTTCCTCATACTATCCTTTTCTGCTTTCAGCATCAAGACTATACTAGTCCCATAAAATGCAATTGTGAGTGTTCCATCTTCAAATCTCCAGAAAAATATGTTGAAATTAGAGTTATCTATTCCTTAAAGGCTGGTAGAAATATCCTAGAAACTGTATGGACTTGATTTTTTTTATCAGAATGACTCAGGAGAATTTTCATTTCTGGCAACACTGAGGACAAGACATCTTTAATTCCTTCTGCCAAAAAGCAGTCTAAAATGCTAGATCAAATATTTTCAAATGTCTCTGAAATCTTCTCTTTGTCTATTAACTTGAATAGTACATCAAATTTGGTCCCTCTCACAGTGTTGGCTCTTCCCAAATGTCTGGTCACCTGTGGGTCCCTGCTCACCTTCACATACCCAGGAGTTTTTGTCCTGCTTTTTTCTTTATCATCTTCTGCTTCTGGTGACAGTGGATCTGGACAGGCAGGACCTGGGTCTGGGTGAGGTGACTCGGGACTTGTGCCCCGGTGGACACTTGCAGGCATTTACCAGCTCTCAACTATCAGGACCCAAGCTCTGCTTCAGCCCACAGCCAAGTGTGACTATTGCTTGCTGACTGCAGCTCCTCTCTGAGTACCCTGGTCTCTTCTGTTCTTCACACCCTTTAGCATATGGTTTTAATTTCTGTTAAAACCAGGTCAAAGGAGAATCTGAAGAGCACAGATATACTTAGATAACCAGAAATATTAAAAATCAATTTACTAACAGATGCAAAACTGGATAATACCCTGTGGGACAATAAAATGAAATGTCTGGAGCTATCTTTTGTATAGGGAAGAAATCAATTATATCTCTACCAGACAAAATTAATTTGCATTGCTCTCGGTTTCCTACAAGTTAACGCTAACCCTAAGTAGATGTATTATAGCCAAGTCAACAGAAAATCAGCCAAAACTGCACCCCCCTATAGGATCAGATACTCCCCAGCATCCACTAGACAGGGCCCAACACTCCACTCATACATACCCAGGATCTCTTCTGCCCATTTCCAAGTCTTGGACAATTTTTCCTGGCACTAGAAAACTTATGTACACAAAATAAATTATTAAAGTAAGAAGGACATAAAATATATGTACACACTAATTATAATTACACAATAATCCAAGTACAAATGTTGACAGGTAATTTGGAATGATATAAAATACAATGTGGGGTTAATTGGCTTTCTCTAAACTTGTTTAAATTATAATTCAAATATTAATGAAAAACTGATAGAAGTCAAGATGCACAGGAGAATCAGCCAAAATCATCAGCCTCAAGAGTTTGCTTCACGCAAGCCAAGTAAGACTTAGGGAGATTAAACATTAAAGATCCTGGAACACAGATGCACTTAGAAAGGGCCTGTACATTTGTAGGAATCATCTTGGAATGCTGATAAGGAATTTCTGAACAGTAGATTGGAAAAGATCTTCTTTAAACAACACTAAGGCCAACACTAAGAGGCTGAAACAGCTGCAGAGCTAAAGCGGAGAGGTCAAAAGACAGCGCCGCATACTTGCTGATGAAATCAGAGCCGACACAAGCAGGGACTACAGACCTCCACGGCCTCCAAGGGCAAAGAATGTCTCTAAATTAACAATAACTGAATTCCAGATAAAGGGCTGGTAAAGCTAACAGGTAGAAAGAGAGGAATCAGGGACATCGGCTCAAGATGATGGATTAATAAACATACTTTTCTTTAATCACAGAAGACATGAAAATTACATAATAAATAATCAATCAATCTGCACTGCCCCTAGCAGCTGTAGCAGTACCCAGCATACACTAAGTGGTCAACAGGAACTAACTGCATGAATTGATTATGCTAGCGGACAGGGTGCCATCAGCAGAGAAGTAGTTTTGAGAAATCCTGAAATGAGAGAAAGCAGCTAGGGTCAAATCTATGGAGAACTGTCCAGGGGAAATCACAGAGTAAGAAAAATAAAAGACAGTAAGAAAAGTAAGAAAACAGCAGTGATTCCAGGCACTACATGCTGCAAAAGTCTAAAAATACATGTCATTATAGAAGAGAATTTTAAAATATTAAAAAATAACTGGTAAGAGTAATAATACTATATACAATGCTTTAGAATAACAGAGAAAAATGTATTTAGAGTCACTCTTTTTAATCATGTCACAAAATTAACTACAGATAGATTAAAATATTGGCTCTTGGTGAAAACTCACAGAAAAGGCAGCTAAAACAGAGCAGACTGTGTCATTCATCCTTGGCTTTGGAGGAGTGATAACACCTTAAGAACTAAACCAATATCAAATTACTAAGAAAGGGGGTAAGTTTAAAATGGAAAAAAGCTAGGATAAAATGAAATCAGGTTTTGTTTAGGCCTGCTTTTATGTTTGTTGTCAAGTCTTGAGTTTTCTCATGCAATTAATATAAAGGTAATTAAACAGCCCATGTCATAAATAGTATCAGCTCAAAAATTTGTATACATTATGTATCTCAAATTATATTAAATCAACTTTCTAAAACCAACATTAATTATATATTTATATAAAACACTTCAAATTCTAATTTAGTTAATAATATACTAGGTTAAAATGATAACATGATGCATAAGGCTTTGACAAAGCTTTTATGCTGATTTCTTGGCTTGGGGGTCTCCCAACAATACAGGTTTTGACTGCACCCCAACTCCTGGGAGGGAGACGCTTGTGGACTAACTCTCAGGGGAGGCGTCTGCCCAGAGCTAAGGCTGACAGCCCTCCTCTGCCGTGGGCAGGGTACGTGTGTGAGTCTGGGAGACAAGCATGCTCTTCTGCCCAGGGCTTTCAGTGGGGCTTTGGTGCCAGCTCCCAGCCTCAATGCACCCGTGGTCCTGAACCACCTTGTAACCACCTCCCTGCCCCAACCGGGGCATCACTTATCCAGTTAGCATTCAAGTTTCGTCGTGCCTGTTCAGTTTTGGCCCTTGGAGATTTTATGGAGGTGAGTTACAGGCGCAGCATTATTGAGAAAGCAATGCTAGAAGGTGGTGTGGAGGTTACTTCGTGTGGGAACAAAACCGGAAGTAGAAAACACAGATGGGCTGCGGTGTAAGCAATCCAAGTAAGAAGTGATGAAACCTGAACCAAGGTGATTACAGAAGGAGAAGGGAATCTCATTTAGAAAACTGAATCACAGTTATGCATTCAAGTTATGTGGTAAGTTCTTATCACAGCATAAGGTGCTTCATTAAATTCTTCTAAGAAACTAAATCAGAAATATCATTTAACTCTAGGCACTTAATAAGGAAGCAAAAACCATCAAGAGATCAAATAAATCTTTCTGACACTTCAAAAAGGATTTTTTTTAATTTTAAATCCTTCACAAGTCAGTTTAAAAGACTGCTTATAAAACTTACTAGTCATTAATTAACATGTAACGAGAAACATTAAATATCAAGTAATCCCAACTAAAATATGCAAGTATAAAAGTATTTAAATCCAGCATTATAAAAAACAACTTAAAATTTCTTCTTTGTGTTCTAGGAAAGATAACAGGAACACACTGGATCTCACAGGAGCCATCACTCAGGAAGTGCTTCCTTTACACTGATCATCTCAGTACATTTGATTCTTTTTCCATTGTTGATGTAGCCTTATTTTTTGTTTTTGCCTGCTCATCTTATTTTTATTGACTAAAAGAACATACGTTTTATGAATTTTTTAACACTTCAGTGCTTTAAAATTCACTCTATAACAGTAAGAACTTGTCTTTCTAAATGAGAATCTCCTTTCCTTAACAGAAACTGTGCAAACCAATAAATTTTTAAGTAACGTAACTATTAATGACTTAAGTTTTGAAGAAAAGTAGATAAACCGCAATCAAAATATTATCTGATGTCAAAAATGTCGAGCAGTCCTATTGCCTCTGCTGTGTCTGAACACACCACTTTTATTTCTGGGCCAAGTGGGCCAAATAAATGGGCTGTAAAGCAGATACCAAGTTTCAGCTACACTGGCATACATTTCATAGAGATCAGAAGATTAACACTGTGACGTGCTGAATAAACGATTTTATAGACAAATAAATATGAGTTTAAATGCCAAATAAATAGAAGATTTTAACAATCCAAACCCTGGCATCCTGGGTGAGCTCTCGTCCCACAGGCTGTGGGGCGTATCATGATCACGCAGGCAGCTCTCCAAGCAGCGTTAAATCTGACATTTAATTTTACTTTCAAATAAAGTTCATTCCAACCAAGGGTGGGTACTTTCAATTCCCCCAAAAAAAGTTTTAGAAAAGAGACTCTAAACGATGGCAATAATTATATCTATAAAACCGTTTTATGAATATCAGAAGTCTTAGGGTCAGTTTAACTGAAAGTATAATTACTTTAAAATCTGAACCTGGTGATTTTCTATTTCCTCCCTACTAAAACTTCTCCTCATTTAACATATTATGAGACATTAGTTAGTAATTTAATCAGCATATAAAATAAAGCTTGAAATTCAGTTACCTATTAAACATAATACCTCTTTTTTACAACCCATACTGTTAGAAGATAAAATCATTTCTATTTCAAAAAGAAAACTGAAAGGCCGACTATGTCAACACCACTATAATTTCTTACCTCATTTTGCTATCACATGTAAAGTGTAATCCTACACAAATCTTCCTGATGATTGCCAGCTGGCACACTCACGCATCTAACAACCGCTGCTCCCACTGCGTCCTGCTGGTGTACAAACAGGTTAAGTGAAGTACTCAAGCCCCTCGGCTACCCAAGGACGAGTGAGTACTGCCAGCCCATTATGCAGATGGAGACCCCAGGAAACGTGTCTAAAGCCCCAGGTCGGTAAAAAGAGCCAAGATTTAAGTCCAGGCCTTCTGAATGCTAGAGCTTAGTTTTGCCACTATACTATTACACAAATAAAGAGACAGTCTAGCCTTAGAGCAGAAATCTCTCCTTAGATAACTGGAGAGAAAGATGAAGGTGCTACACAAGGGTCCAGTCCAAAGTATGGAACCATCACAAAGTATGCGGGAGCCGCATGGTGTGTTTTAAACACACAGATGCTGTTCAACAATCACAGATACTGCTACTGAAATAATAATCCAGTCACCTCCAACAGGCAATTGTACTAAGAACAGTGACAAAATTAATGTCATTTTATTAACTAAAGGATTTTTAATTCAAAATCCTTATAAACTCAAATAATTTTAAATGAAACAAATGCACCTTGTCCTCAAAATAATCCTTTCATGGGTCTTTTTCTGCAATTCTCTACTTCAAGCTTCAATGTCTGAAATGCTCCATGTACATTACCAGAACCCTGCGTTTTACAGTAGAGGCACAATTCCAAAAGGAACATCATGTATAACAACACTACCAGAATTAAATGTTTTGAAAATAACCATTCTTAGCCATGTTGTTTCTAGGCACAAAATTAGTCCTCCCAATTGTGGGAGGGTAGAGGACTTTTGTTATAAATTACTGAATGAGGTTTTTTCCTTAAAGGTGTTGGGAAAATCACATTAACACATAACAATAGTTGGTGAGATATGACTCCATTTTCTGTAATAAACATCAAGATCAAAACGAGACCCAAGGTAAATTTCCTTGAAAGGTTCCCAGCAGGAGTTTCCCTTTGTGTACGTGATTTCCTCTCACCCACAAAAACATGCCAAATATGCGCATGTGCCACTAACACTAAGCAGCACTTCCTTAATCACTCATTTCCAACAATTTATGGATGATCAGTGGCAAAAACGAGCAAAAATAATGAAAGAACGCAATGAAAGCTCACTGAGCCCGAGCTGGACTTCCTACTCATTTCTGTGTCTCTTTAAGATGGAGGCCTGATACAAATTAGTCACTGGGGGGAAAAAGTCATCTGGTCATAAAATACAGTACAAGGTCACTTTTATGTAAGTTTGCCAAAAGGGACATAAACCAGGACAATTTCAAACTGTGACACAGGATAGAAACATATTAAAGCGATCTCTGTTCCTCCTCCATGGTGCTGTCACGGTGCTCAGCTTTATAGACCTGCCGAGCACCAGCACCCAGCCCTCCGCTTCCACCTGGTCAGTCTCATTAATTAAGAAAGGAAGTTACCTCAAATTTTGTACTTTTTGCTTTTATTATCAAGCACTTCGTTTGAAGTTATAGGAGTTAACCTCTTAATCCTACAGACCATGTGCTATGTTCTGGACATTTAGGGACGTCTGGATGGCTTGGGTAATTGGTCAGGATGTTGCTGTCACTTATGTTAAATTTTATGCCATGACTTCAAATCAAAGATAGGCATTAATGTGAAGCACAATATAAAGTTACTCCCAGAAACATCTTTGGTTTATGAAATAATCTGTCACTGAAGAGATTTTTTTTACTTTCACTAAGTTGTTGAATTTTTTTCTCATGTCTTTTAAATTCAAAGTAAGATGTTAAGATACCACATGAAACAAACACATTCCTAACTCCCTTCTAAACCCTGGCCAGAGGTTACTTTCGGAGTTCATTATGCAACTGAAAACCATCTTCTGACATCACCCCAGATAATCTAGATGTCTCTGTGAGGCAGAGTAGGGAGAGAAACTCGCACCACTGATCTGAGATGTAGCAGGAACAGAGTGCTGTCAATCCCCGGACCCTTGTCCTCTGGTGTATGACTGAGCGACCCAGATAAAAACTGTGGAGGAAACATCTCTACCGCAAAACACAACCAAAACCCAGCAGATGCAACCTCTTTATCAGAGCTGAAACAAGATGCAAGCATGGTGTCAGGTTCAAACACACATGAACATGTAATGCTTGATACAATATATGTAGGTAATAGTGAAATAATCTAAATGAGAGAAATATTTAACTGTGAATGTAAGTCAGAATGCCAAGATAAAAGTTACCTTCTTACCAAAAAAAAAAAAACCAGAAAAAACTTGCTTTACCAAGACCACTTACACTCTCTTACTCTGAAGAAATTATAAAGAATGGGAATGGCGAGGAGACGGTCCTAGTGAAAAAGAAACACACACCACGGTAAGCACAGAGAAGAAAGGAGACTTAAGGCCCTTGAAAGGACATGGTCAACCCCCCAGGCCTGAAATGTCCTGTTTGAATTAACATAGTGGTTTAATTAAAAACTAAGTAGAGAATTCTGTTTAATTTGATTTTCAATTCAAGCTCTGCATCCGCCGTGGCTAGTGGCCAATTTCCGCGTCCCGGCACAGTGTGCAAGGGGCTGCTTTAAAACTGACTGCCCAGGGGAGTCAGTGGGGGCTTGGCGGGGCCGCACGCTAGTCAGGGGCCCACCAGACGCAGCCGCAGTAAAACAGCGCCAGGAGGGCGGCCGAAGGGGAAAGGACGTTTAACTTCACTGCGTTACAAGCTCGTCGTTATGCAAGTCACTGCGCTGAATCTACCAACTAGAAGTGTTTTCTAAGCTGTCCTCAGTGTCCCCTTGGAAGCAGATGTGTCAGACGTAACCAGTGAGCAACGGGCTTTAAAGGATACACACAAGTACACACGCTTGCCAGCAAGCGCGCTGCAGACGTCAGCAGGCCGCTCGCCCCGGCAGAGCAGCAGAGTTCCTGACAGCGAGGCGGCCAGCAGCCCAGATCTGCCCCAGTGCTGTTCGGAACCTGTGCAAGTGCTACCGAGTGGTCTGACCCAACAGGAAGGCACAACGCTGAAAGGCTCAGACATACACTTTACACATTTAGACTTAAATGTAGAACATTAACAATAACCCTTGCAACTTCCAAGTAATTGATTTTAAAACTGAAAAATGTGAGTATTATAAAACAACATGCCACGATTCCCCAACTTTAAAGCTCTCTAAACACTTCTCCCAGGGTCTAGACGTACCTTCTCTTCAGGCAGTTTCAATTCTCCTTCACTACATGCCATTTCAAAATGGGGAAAGTCACCTGGAATCTTAAAGTTGCCAAAGATAACAACAATACGTGAGTAATCAAGAGCTGACTCTGCTGCACTTTGCTGCTTCCTAATGCTCCATCCACGTCACTCGGACGTCCTCCAGAAGACCTACCAGCCAGATGCACCAAGCTCTAGGACCGAGGTGCTGACAGCTGACACAGGCTGAGCTAAACCCGGCCTATGCGCCTGGCCTGAATAATCACCCCTCATTCAATCCTCCAAATTGAACAGTAGGGTCACGATCATGACTACACCCATTGTACAGAAAGAAAACCTGTGGTCTAGCTGACATAACCAGCCCAGGCAGTCTGGCACCAAAGGTAAATTTTCTCACCTTAGTACCTGCACTCTCTCCCCCGGCCCCTCCCCATCAGCACACTAACAGCAGAACCATCCTATCTCGTCTCCTCCGAGCCACGACCTGTCTCCCTCCTTCCTTTGAGAGCGTTAAAAACCAAACACTTGAATCTGGTTTCTACAACTCCTTTCATTCCCCAGCTGCCCAAGTCTACTAAACGGTAACCATCCTGAGCCGTGCCTTCTCCCCCACTTTTTAGCCTCTTTGCTGTGTCTGGGAATTAACTGGAATGGTCACATCGACTACACCCTACAATCACTCAACATGTCAGTCCCCTTTGAGATCATGAAGTGTAGCTGGTGACATTGACAGATTTTGAGGAGACAGAGAGATGCGCTTAGAAAAGGCATTCTTTTAATCTTGTATAAAGAGACTAGAAGTAAAAAATTAGAGGGCAGAACTCCTGTACAGCTGTATGTGCAAAACAGCTTCTCTTACCTTCTTGTGTCCCCCCACCCCCAGGCTGACTCCCTGCTTTGACCGCAGTCTGTAAGGGACACCGGAGAACAGCGACACATGACCAGGGTTAATTCTAGAGGTGGGTGCTAACTCTGCTCCAGATTTGGCCAGGCCCCTTTTCTCGCTGGTTAGTTCACAAGAAGGGAGGAAAATAATCTGAAGGCAAGGGGTGTGTCCACATTGCACACTGCTTTTGAAAATAATCTAACTAGTAAGTAGGTTTTCACAGAACGTGTAACTAAGCAGCATACCTTTGATACCGAACATGAAAATGTATTTAACACTGAGCTTCGCTGGTCATTTCCGCTCGATAAGATCGCACGAGGCAGAGGCAGGGAAGGGCGAACTGCGTATTTATTAAAGCAAACCCCAACACGGCAACTGCAGGGACACACACTGAAGCGCTCGGTTTAGCAGAGCCGGGTGCGTGGCTGAGCCAGCGTGGTGATGTCTCTAAACCAGTCTTGCACTGTGTGGTGCACGTGCTCCCTCCCCTCGTGACGTGCTGAAATTCTGACATGTGTATTTATCTCTAAATTTGCCTAAATAAAAGTGGGTGCAAAAATTCTTATCAAAAATCCTTTGCCGATTCCCTGCTGTCCACCGTCCGGTAGAGACTCAGGCCTCCAGGATGTGACCCTGACGAGCCACCTCTCGTCGTTCTCTGTTCTGCAGCTGAGTACCAGCCGCTCCGTCAGTTCAGCCGGAACCCTGGCCTGTGCTCGGGCCTGGGAGCTCACCCTCGAGTCCCGGCGCAAGAGCAGGCTAACTCCCCCCGGGAAGCCTCCCCGGGCTCCCCAGGCCAAGCTCGGCACCCCTCCCGGCGCGGCTCGCTGCACAGAAGTCCACCCGCCACAGGGGTTCTGTCTGCGTTTCTGACTTCTTCCTCTGCTCATCCCCTGAGTGCAAGTGGTGTCTTTTCATTTCTGTCCCCAGCAAGCTCCTATAATAGCATGACAACTACCACTTAGGAAATGCTTGGTGAAACTCTGTCAAATGAATGAATACTCATCAAAAGTCTCCAAAATTCTACAGAAACTGCTTTCTCAAGTGCTCCGATGAGCTCAGCCTGGCTGTGTGTCATGCTCCCACCCTGCTCTCTGAGAGCTTGGGCTGTCAGCCTGCAGACCGCTGTCCCTTTGCTCTCCCACCGCCTGGCACACCCACTCAGAACCCTTCCCGGCTCCTCCCTCCGCCAGCGTGCCACGATCCCCTCTGCTCCTTCACCTCATTTGTCCTGGCCACGTCACCTGCCTTGTTGGCTTTAGCTGTGCTCTGCACAGTGCTGGCATGCAAAAAGCATGCATGCTTTGGGGAGGTTAGAAGCAACCCCTGGGTCTCAGTCCTGGTTCTGCAATTGTGCATATGTGGTTTTTAGACAATTTAATAACACTTAATATCTTTGGACCTCAGTTTCCTCCTTATAAAAGGAGGGTTTGAACTAAATCCCTTTCAGCAATAAAACTTCCTATAATTATCCAAGAAATTATGAACACACAGCTTTTTAAACGGAAACTATATAATTCTTTCACATTACATGGGTAACTTAAATAGTTTAAAAACACCATTAGAAAAAACAAATATAGGAAAGCCAGTTTTCTCAATGCCGGTTTGACCGCCAAATACAACAAATAATTTAGTGCATGAGACTAAATACGAAACCAACTGTTAGTTCCCAGCAGCAGACTGTTAAAGCATGGAAGAATACATGGAAAACAGAAAAATGAGCCCACTAAAACAACGCACGTGTCACCTCTCAGTGATTCTTCACGGCACCCTTCAATGTACAGATCAAAAACGCGCTATACCTGAGGCTTCAAGTCAGAAGAACTATCGAAATGTTACACCACAACAACTGCATCCCTAAGAAGCACAAGAGGTTACGTGAGAAACCGCAGTAAGGATCACACACAGCTGAAAGCTTCCCGTGCCGCTCTACTTAGCTGGCGTATTACCTGACAAGACGCACGGGCACACCCTCACTCCACGCGTCACCGCGTGAGTATGAATAAGCCTCCTAAAAATTAAAAGGCGAACAATGCCTATAAAACGCAACACTAGAACTCATTTTGTCATGCTCAAAAGTCACCCAAAAAGTCACTGAAATCCATGCAGTATATTCCAAGCTTTTATAGCAAAGAGCTCAGCAAGCTGTAAACAGAAATGCTGTTCCCTTCACTTTAAGTCGTTATGCTCAAGGACAGACAGTTACTAGCATTTGGAACGTCTGGACCGACCGTTTAGGCTGCTCTTGCAGTCTCCTGTTTTGCCCACCTCTGACACTCCCACATTCACCTAACAGCAGTAAGTCACAGTACCCTGGGGATCTGCCTATCCGGGGGAGCATTGTAACATGCCACTCTCCCGAAAACACTGGATGTGAAACACTTTCACAACAAGATACATTTTAAGGTTTTTAGAAGTTCCCGTCATGCTTTACACTAAATGAGACAGCCTAAGAAAGGAGTAATAGCTATTGTATCAGGCTCGTTCATTCAACAAAAGAGTACCCCACCAACTTTGCACCTACTACCAAAGCACTCAAAGGTCAAAAGACGACTTCCTCCCTGTGGACATGTGAAACAACTTAATATGTGACACTATCAGTAGTATTGTAAAAACATTATTAATATTAACAAGAGGTTATTAGTAAACTTTTTACAATCCAGTAAAATGGCTATTGAAGCCTCGTTTTCCTAGCTCAGCAAGACTGATATTTACTTCTTCATTTAGTACATTTAATTCTAAAACACAATTCACTTACCTTTTTTAGGCCAGCAAAACCTTCTGATTCCAGAAAGAAAAAGGCAAAGGGCATCAACACAAATAAACAAAGATTGGAAAAGAGAGAAGCAAGGTTCCACAAACCTGCAGGGCGGAGAACAACGGAAGAAAGATGAGTTAGACACTGACAAGTCCTGCCAAAGAGAATCACAGAGCTAGCCTGTGACACTAGTCAAAGTTCTGTACTTTTTAACAGTGAAAATAAACATAAACTTGGAGAGGGAGGCCTAACAAATGACTTAAACTTAGAAACCAGAAAAATGATTACATATTTCTCCAAACTGTTTATAGCTTTGTAACTTGTACCTATTGGGAAAAGTCAACACAAAAACTAACGATTTTTCCTCAAGCCCTAAAATGCATTCACTAAAGATACGACACATGCAAAGATGCAAAGACACAGCCTCTTCAGACATATTGGCACCTGAATATTCAAATTAGAGCCACTAGCATTTATTGAGCACTTAATAAATGCCAGATACTCTACTGAACATTCTACATGTACAACCTTGTTTAATTTAAGCCTCATAAAAACCCTAAAAGTAATAATTAGCATTTATTGAGCCCTTACGTTGAGCACTATTCTATGTGATTTACAGATTATTACACAAACTCATCTGCTCCTCACGGCAACCCCCGACGCGGCAGAGGCTGGCTACGCAAAACCTGCCGAGGCTGCAGAGCCTACAAGGAGCTGCACTAACTCCGGGGATTTTTTAAAACCACGACATCACAGAAGTTTTAGTAAGCGATTCCAAGTGGGAAAGAAAAAGTAAAAGGGGCAGGCAAGCTCACATCACCTTTTCCCTTTCTGGCACATTCTGCTCTCATGAAATCACAATAAAAAGCAACTTAGATGATAATACTAGATTTTTTAAAAGACAGAACTTCAGGTATGTCACTGGAATAATATTTGACCCAACCTCTCACTCTTTATACGTAAAATAGTCAACTTTAAAACTGATGGCTATAACCTTCATTAAAATTTGTAAGATCAAGAATCAAAGATAAAAATTATGCTAAGCATAAGTTCAATGGACTACATGCAATTATAACCCAATGTTTTTGCAAAGAGGTAACTGCTGTTCTTTCAAAACCCTTATTTACAAAGCTCTCTGTTTCAGGCAAACCTCTGTCCTCACAGCTTCCACTCCAGACCTATGAGACTATACACTGAGCTGTCTGGGAACCAAAGTCAACTAGTTTACAGTTGTGTTGGTTACAAATTAACATACATGTTTCATAAGTGCCCTAAATCCTTTTTGGAACAGCATGGAATACAAACAAATAAAAAGAAAGAATTCAGCACCTGTACAGGTTACCTAAAGAGATTTACTTCCTTTAGTAGGTAGGGTGATATAATTAAAAATCAATTTACAAGTTCCTTACTCAAGAATCTAGATAGAATGAACGAATTTTAGAGTATATATTTACCTTAGCAGGAAATAAAATGTTCTACAAAATGTTTCAGAAAACAATGTCTTAAGAAGAACTTAAATTTGCAATTTTAAAAATAAAAACTGTTCTAAAATACTTTTCCACTTTCCAGTCCTGAAAAAAAAAAATGCTTAAGATCTTAACCCTCTTCTTCATTCACAGGGGTTGTAATTATGGCCAGTTGCTGTACTGTGTTAATAACTAAGAAGAGCACACAGGATGGTGGCCAAACGCACACACTGGAGTTTCAGACAGGCCTGGGCTCAAGCCCCGTCTGCACTTGCACGTGACAGCCCTTCCAAGTCACAGCTTCTTCACCTGTGCAGCGAGGCTGAGCATCACGTCCGCAGGTGGTGCGGAGAACTAGGCGCAATAAGGCATGAACAACAGTCAGCACGCCTGTAACAAAATGAGCACTTTATGATTTTCTGCTTTCAGTAACAGTCGTATGCCCAGAGGCTAACACACAGCGCTAAGTAGTTTCTGTACCAAACTATCCTACTTTCTGAGCACCCACGATCACTTTGCAGAAAATCATGATGTACATAAAAAGTAAAAATACTAATTTGTAGCAAATTTATTGAGTTACAATTGATATAAACTACAAAGTGTACAATTTCATAAAACTGGGCAGTTATGTCACCATAACCAAGATAATGAATGTATCCATCACCCCCACGTTTCCTCATGCCATTTTATAATCACAGCCTCCTGCCACTCCCCACCCCAACCCATACTCCACCCACCAGATTGTGAACCTTAGAAAAGACTGTGTTTTCCAAAACTTTCTAAAAATGGTAATGTGTAGTATGTAACCTTGTTTTTGTCTGGAGTCTGTCCCGTGGCACAATTATTTTGAGATTTTTTTCAACACTGACAGTATCAATAGTCTGTCCCTTTGTATCAGATTCAGTACAGTTACTACACAGCATCCATCCACCTGCAAACTGCTGTCTGGGTTGTGGCTCTCACAACTAAAGCTGTTATATAAACACATACAAGTCTTCGTACGGACACAGGCTTTCGTTTCTCTGTGGGAAGTACGTGGACATGCAATGTCTGGGACAGACAGCAGGTGTACAGTTAACATTTTAAGAAAATGTCAAAATGTTTTCCAAAGTTGAGTGTATAATTTTACATTCCCACCAGCAGGGTTCAAATTTCATCTGCATTTTGACCAAAAAAATGGTATGGGCAGTGTTCTTAGTTTCAGCCATTCCAACAGGTGTACAGTGGTCTCTCACTACTGTTTTAATTTGCGTTTCCCCAATGAATAATGATGTGAACATCTTTTCATGAACTTATTTGCCATCCATCTATATCTTCTCTGCTAAAATGTCTCTTCAAATCTGGTGTCCATTGTCATTGGGTTGTCTGTTTGTGTCCTGAGTTTGGCAAGGTCTTTAAATACTTTGACTACAAGTCCCTTATCTGGTATAGGATTTGCAGACACTTCCTCCCACTCTGTGGACTGTCTCTGCATTCTCTTAACAGTACTTTTCAAAGAACAAAATTCCTTCATGCTGATGAAGTGCAATCGACCAACGTTTTCTTTATGGATCATGCCTTAGCATGCTTGCAGCATAATTGTCTTACCCAAGTTACAGTCGAGCCCAGTGTCAAAGACTTTCTCCTATGTTTCCCTCTGTAAGTGTTACAGTTTAAGGATTTACATTTAGGTCTATGGTCTTTTTGAATCACTTTTTGTATACAGTGCCAGATATGAACTGAAGTTCATTTTTTGCCTACGATTGCTCCAATACCATTTGTTGAAAATAGCCTTTTTCCACCAAATTGCCTTTGCACCTTGGTTAAAAGTAAAATGACAATATGTTATAATGATACATTCCTGGACACTCTGTTCTATTTAGTTGATCTATATGTCTATCTCTGTGCTGTTACCGCAGTCTCAGCTACGAGGGCCTTAAACTCCAAGTTGGGCAGTCAGCGCTCCAATTCTGTTCTCTTTCAAAGCTGTTTCGGCTATTCTAAGTCCTTTGAATTCCTACCTAAATTTTAGACCAGCATTTCAATTTCTACAAAAGAAAAAGCATGCTGGCACTTTGACTGAGACTGTGTTGAATCTAAACATCAACTTGGGGAGAATGGACATCTTAGCAGTACTGTCTTCTATGAACACAGCCTCTCGCTCCATTTATGACAGTACTCTTTAATTTTTCTCAGCAGTGTTTTCTAGTTTACTGCATAGAGGACACATCCCAAAGCATTTCATATTTTTGATTCTACTGTGTAAAAATGGCACTGGTTTTTAAGTCAATTTCCAATTACTCATTGCTAGTATGTAGAAGTGCAGTGGAGTTTTATATATTGGTCTTGTATCCTGCAACCTTGCAAAATCCACTTATTAGTTCTAATAGCTTTTTTATAATAGATTCCATAAAAATTTCTGTATAGACAGTCACATCATCTGTTAACAGAGAGTTTTACTTTTTCCTTTCCAATCTGAATGTTCTTTATTGTTTAAAAATCACCAGAACAATGTTGAATAGAAGTGGTGAGAGAGGACATCCTTGCCTTGTTCTGATCACAAGTAAAAAGCATTCAACCTTTCACTATTAAGTATGATGTTATCTGCAGGGTTTTCAGAGATGCTTTTTATTACGATGAGAAAATCCCCTTTCGTGTCTCATTTGCTGAGAAGATTTTATCAGGAATGAACACTGAGTTCTGTCATATGCTTTTGTTGCATACATTGCGATGACCATACGAATTTTCATTTTCAGTATGTATATATGGTGAATTATATTCATCGATTTTTTTAAGAAGTGATGACGTATTATCCTTTTTATTATTGTTACATTTGATTGGCTAAAATTTTGTTAAAAATGTATGCATCTATGTTCGTGAGGGAGATTGGTCTACAGTTTTCACGTGTGTCTGCATGGTTTTGGTATCAGGGTGATGCTGGTCTCAGAGCTAGGAAGTAGCCCCTCATTCTCAATTTTCTTAAAAAGTCTGTGTAGAGCTGACAGCATTTCTTCTTTACGTGTTTGGTAGAACAATGAAGTCTTGCTGGCCTAGAGTTTTATTTGTGACAATGTCTGTAACATTTCCACAATGCATAAGAGGGTTTCACTGGCTTCTGCCTTTCAAGGAATTTTTCCGTTTCTCTAACCTGTTGAATTTGCTGGCATAAAGGTGCTCAGCATGCGCGCCAGTCAGCCCTTCAGCAGCCGCAGAGTCGGAGTGGCGCCACCGCCCCCAGGCCTGACATTCACGACGGTGCCGTCCCGCGATCTGGCTGACGCCCGTCAGCCTGGCTGACCTCCCCGTGGATGTTCTCCATCATCTGTTTCATTGATGTCTCCTCTCATCTTTTTTCATTTCCCATCTTCTTCTCACTTTGGGATTCACTTGCTCCTTTCTCTAGTTTCTTAAGGTAGAAGCCGTGGGAACTGACTTAAGGACTTCTCTTTTCCTGAACAGTTACCTTTGTGCTACAAATTTTGAGATGTTTTATTTTCATTTTTCTTTCCTTTCAAAGTATGCGGATTTCCCTTTCGGCTTGCTCCTTGACCTGGGAGCTACTGTCAAGTGCTATTTAGTGGCCACTTACTTGAGGGGTTTTCTCGATACGGTGCTGCTGCTGATTCCCTGCTCCATCGCATTGTCATCAGAGAGCGTGTCACACAGGACAAAGTGCTGAGGCCTGTCTTACGGCACAGAATACGGTCCTCTTGGTAAATACTCCCCGAATACTTGAAAGGAATGCGTATTCCACTACTGATGGGCAGCGTGTTCCGTAAATGCAAACAGGCCAAGTTAGTTAAGTGTTACTCAAGTCTTCAATTTCAAGTATTTGAAAGTATCCACGCCTTGAGTTTTTCCTGGCTACTTGATCCATCAATTATTGAAAAGAGGATATTGGTATATCTGAATATAATCGTGATTTTTTACTATTAATCCTTTAATTTCCACAAGTTTTGCTTCGTGTACTTAATAGCTATTTAATAAATATCTTTAAGTAGACAGGTAGATGATAGGTAGACAAAGTTTACTACTGTGTCACTTTGACAAGTGGACCCCTTCATCATTATGAAGCAATCTTCCTAACCCTGGGATGTTCCTTAACCGTCTCTGATAATAGCACACCTACTTCGTCCCCCTTCTTACTGGAATTAGCATGGCATCGCTCCAGCGTTCACCCGCACACTAGCCACTCCTGGAGTTCTTCACTCCGTTTTACAGATCCAGACGTCTACCTGCCACCAGTCTCCCCTCAGTGTAGGTGTGTGGTGATGACTTTTCGCCTTTTGTACATCTGACACGGTCCTGACTGCAACTTTGATTTGGAAAAGTGTTTTCACTGGATATAGAACTAAGCTGGCGGGGCTTTCTTCTTTCGGTACTTTCAAGACGTTGCTACCCTGCCATCTGTCTTGCATGCTTTTCCCATAAGAAGTAAACTATGAGTTTCATCATTGCTCCTTTGTACTTTACATCTTTTTCTCTGAACGCTTTTAAGATTTTCTCCTTATCACTGATTTTGACCAACTTGATGTGTCTTGGCAGGTTTCTTGTACCTAAAGCTAGTTGAGCTTCTTGGATAAGTGAGTTTACAGTTTTCATCTAATCTTGAAATCTTTCTGCCATTAATTTTTCAAATATTTTTCTTAATCTTCCCTCCTTCAAGAACATGAGTTACACCACTGATGACCTGATCAGTTTTTCAGCCATTTTCTTCTCTGTGTGCTTCTTTCTCAGTTTTCGGCTGCTATGTCTTATCTCTTCTGCAACATCCAGTCTGCTTTTGGAATCCCATCCAATGTATTTTCATTTCAAATACTACAGCTCTCATCTCTAGAAGTTTATTTGGTTCTTGTTCGTATCTTCTATGTCTCAATATGTTCAACCTTTCCTCTAGCTTCTGGAATATGTGAATTGGAGCTACAAGAAATGTTCCGATGGCCGTGTCTAATTCCGAATCACGTCAACTGTGAGTCAGTTTTGCCTGATTTTCCCCCTCATTATGGGCTGTACTTTCCTGCTCTGTACTCAGCTGCAGACTCAAGGTAGGGAGAGTGAGCCCCAAAGACACCCACACTTTAACCCCTGGAATCGTCCCACAGCACATCAGTGAGTGTTCTAGGGCTGCCCCAACAAAGCACCACAGACAGAAACCTCCTGTCTCACAGCTGTGGAGGCTCGAAGTCCGAAAGCAAAGGCCAGCAGCAGCACTGCCCTGCTGGAGGTTCTGGGGAAGAGCCCCTCCACGCCGCTCTGCCGGCTGCCTGTGGTGTCGGGCTCTCCTGGGCTTGCAGGCGCAACACTCCCACCTCTGCCTTGGTCTTCACATGGCCTTCTCCCCACTGTGTCCAGCTCAGCTCTGCCTCCGTACAAGGAGGAGCTACTGGATTAGGCTCACCCTAATCTATTACAATCTTATTTCACTAACGACATCTGCAAAGACATCATTTCCAAATAAGGTCATGTCCTGACATTCTAGGGGGACACAAATTTGGGGAAAACACTATTCACCAAATACACACGGCAAAAAAGGATGTTGCAGATATAATGAAGGCTAAGGACTTTAATAAAGCAACGCAGGGAGACCATCTTGGATTAGCCAGGTGGGCACAACTGAACCAAATGAGCCTTTAAACGCAGAGAATTCTCTCTCAGTCAGAGAAGCAGCAGAAGAGTAAGTCAGGGAGGAAGTTGACACAACTTTGCTGGATGGGGTCACATGGAAAAAGAAAAGAGAGAGGCAGCCTCTGGGGCAAAGATGGCACCTGGATAACAGCTAGCAAGGAAATGAGGGCCTCAGTCCTACAAGCACAGAGAACCAGATTCAGCCAAAAACCCGAATGAACTTTGAAGCAAATTCTTCCCACAGAGCCTCCAATAAGGAATACAACTCTGTGAAAACCTTAATTTCAGCCAGTGAGACCCTAAGCTGAGGGCCTTTTTTTTTTGTCTGGTTGGCAAAAAGAGTGTCACTTTAATAAGATTTTCCTAAAGGAAATGTTTAAACTGAGAATATGACAGCCTAGAAAGTCTATCCATCTCTGTAAAACAAAATGCTTAATTGAGCTTATGACCAGTTTGGAGACACTACAACAGAACTAACACTTACACATTTGTTTATATTTATGTACACACAAGTCTTAAGACACCAAAACATCTTTCGAATACAGAAGGGTCTTAACAAATCCAACTTCAATAAAATATTGCATGCATTTCTTGTACTTAGTGCACAACACAGTATCCACACTCTTCATAATTTTAAAGACTTCCTCAGTCCAGGCAGTGGGTGCCCAAGTGAGCGGTACCTCATGTCGGACCAGCCTGGGTTTGCGTCTGTCAGCTACAGGTGACCCAGAAAAGGGACTTCAACTGCACTGTCCTATTTTCTCGTGTATAAAATGGGCTGTAATAGACCTTACAGAGCTCTCATGAAGAACATAAGAGAAATTACATACCAAAATGGTAAACCAATGTCAGTGCCTCTCCCTGCCCTGTCTCAACATAATGCAAATGGTCCAAAAACCTGAAAAACTCTAACGTACATCAACTAGACCAGATAAAGACAAGGAAGTGCTATGAATTACAGCTAAAATTAGCTCTCAACCCTTTCCTTAGAGAATGATTCGCACTAATTACACCAAAACAAGCTTACACAACACTCTATATACTTATATGATATTTAAAAATCTGTGAAAACAACAATGACAAAAATAGGCACAGAAAATAAATTGCAAAGAAATACACCGAAGTGCTGACAAGTGAGTGCAGCAGAATGGTGGGTGGTTGTTTTCCTCCCCACGGCTGCACAGTCTAAGTTCTCTATAAGGAGCACGTAAAGGCCCTTACGCATCATGAAACATACACTTAAATGCTTCTGTGAAACCCAAAGCCCTTCACACCCCGACAGCCTGTAACTTCCCCACAAAGTGCACAAGAAGCACGGAGAACACGAAGCTGACCTGAGACGGAGCCGTAGGCTGGGCCCTCGGCAGCCGCAGCGCGGCCTGTCTACCCGCCAGCCTCACGAAGCTCGATTCCAATCCCAGCCTCAGCAAAACAAGTTACCGTGTAGCAGGGGCTCCAAGACTGCCCTCAGAGAGCTGCAACCACTAACAAAAAACCCTGAAAGCTCAGAGTCCACGATACTTTAATAATGGAGGACATTTTTACTTAGTTTTTATAATTTAAAATGATCAGCTATCACCCAGAGCAGAAAGGAGACTTTATTACTGCTGCTGATCTCTAAATATACGAACTTCCAGAATTTCTCTTTCTGATCATGTTTCCCTTTCATGCAGTGAAAAATACAAATTCAAATTCTTCTCTGGAAGTCAAAAGTTGAAAAATGAAAGTCTGCCTTAGGCAAAAAGATCACTAATCAGTAAAAGAACCTATTCTGACTAACCATTACACTTAAAATGAAGATAGTTATGAAAAAGGCTAAAGAAAGAAATCTGTATCAACAGATACTGACAAGCAGCAACATCTGCTGAACAAAGATACTAAGCAACTCATTTAGTTTTGTAGTGAGGTTAGATAACTTCTTTTGTGTACTGAACTTTACACATAATATATATAATTTAAAACAATTTTTATTTCCCCCCACTCCCCCTTTTCCAGGAGATTCAACATTACCGCTGATGGTTTTAACAACCACAATTGCAGAAAGAGATGTAACTTCCACCGTACTTATATTTGCCAGAAAAATTCACTTAACACAAGGAATTTGAGAGTTGATGATAATATGCTACCTAGCAGTATAGTCATCTATGTAAATAGCCAGCTTTTGTTCAAAGTCTAAATAATTAAATGCAAAAAATTAGATTATTAACCAGAATAAATGTGAAAGCTTCAGACTCAGCTTAGGTTAATTTAATTATTAAATTTGCAACATGTGAGAAAGTTAAAGTTATTATGAGAAGAACAGTTAATATATAGAAAAATAACATAGCTACTATATAATCCTAAGTTGTCATTCTATTTTTGGCAACTGTGTGAAACTCAGTAAGTCTCCAGCATTTTATAAACACACATCAGACGTACACCCATAAATACCCCTTAAGAATATTCTGTAATTTTGATAAAACATTCTTAAATTAAAAATTAGAGCTAATACACATAACATACTACCACCACCTTTACTGTACTACATATTATCACATATTAATTTGTAAACCAAAAAGAAATCTGAGCTAAATTTCTCTACTTCAGAAAGCTAAAATTCTATGTTCTGATGCAGCAGTAGAAACCTAAAACTTCAGAAACCTTATAATTTATCAAAATCAGTATCAGTGACAACCTTTTTGGAAATATATTCAATGCCTATCCCCAAAAGAGGTATCTAAACGTAAATAAAGATTATTTAATAATCCCAGAATACTTAGTTTAAAACCCAACCAAACTGAACTGCCAAATCACTATAGGAAGCATTAACTTCTAGCTCCATCTGCTGGAGTCACAAAATATTTCAAGACAGTATACAATACTATGAAACAATCTATCCTTTTACCTCATAGACAAAAAACTTCATGAATGTAAATAAGAAGATTAATCCAAGTTCAGCCATATTTAATAATTTCCAAAATGACAAAACTAAGTTAAGACCAATATTTTACTGGAACCGAGGAACTAATTGAATTGTCAAAGAGTGACATACAATTTAAAAATTCTACAAAGAAAGCGTGAGCTTTAAAGGAAAGACTACCAGTTGGCTTTTGAATAGTGTTGTGAGAACCTCAGAACTAAAATAGCTTTTGCTTATGCATTCAGAAGGAAAACAGAACAAAAAGAACAATTTTAGCAATAAGCTGTGGAACTTTTTACCTTAATGTATAACTTTTTCTTATAACAAAAAGCAATACATATCTACTGTGGAAATATTATACAATGCAAATATTTTTAAAATTTTATAAATATAAATTTTTCTATATCATAAAATCCTACCACCCAGAGAAAAATATTTTTTTCAGTATCTTTCTTTATCAACAAATACTCATCTACAACATCATCTGTAGGGGCCAAAAAGCACTCCACTGTTTGGATCTACTGAAATTTAACTAAGTAAATTTCCTACTAAGATTGTTTTTTATTTTTACTGGTATAAACAATACCTCAATAGGTAGCCAGTAACTATAGTGATGTACATTATAATAAATGACTGAACTATTGAGACCAATTAACTAGAAATTGTTAATTTAACTAACAATGATACCTTAAAATCAGTAAGGACTGACTTCTGATTTAATTTTTATAAATAAGTAAATATAACACTTGCTTTGCTTTTTTAAAGCTTGATTGCTTACAGTCTAAAAGTGAATTTTTTGACCTTCTGTGGGACTTGAAAACGAAACAAAGATGGATTCTGTATTGTTTCTTCATGACGTCCAAAACAGCATACTGGCCATTCTTGTTGACAAACCAAAATAAAGCACACACACCTTGTAAAGCTGAGTCAGCTTCACCGTGCTTGTCTTTTAACAGGCTGAATCTCAAGGTGAGCAGTCATTTTATAAATGTGTGCCTCTGTCTGGTCATAAGTGAGTATGGACAGCTTCGCAAAAAGTGGGCCTCGCTGAGAGAAAATACCTCAAAAACTGAAGAATTATTTCCTCATTTTATTTAAGGCTATACCTTAACTCCACCTTTATCTAGTTCCAGAACATACTCACCACTCAGAAAGGACAATCCATTAAAGCAGCTGAGTCACTGTTTTTTAATTTATGGAACTGAAGAGTTTCGTATTTTTCTACTAATTTTTAAGAGTATACAAGATACCTAGAGTGAATGAAATATTTTCTTTCTTCTGTGCATTTTTTACCCTTTTCCTATTTTATTATAATAATAAAAATAACCACAATACAAGTGTTAGCTATCATTTTAATTTGTACCATCCTATAGTAAACTAACTGCTGGCAGGTTGTGGCCCACACCAAGCGGATGATGGTACGCTTCTCACGGCAGCCAGCTGACAAGTGACAAAGACCCCCGGCTAAAACTGTCAGTGACCAGAGGATTACCACCCTGCCTCACTCGGGCTCCAATATCATTTCTGTATATCACATTTTTCAAGAAAATGTTTTACTCATCTTCTCATTGTTGACAGAGACACATCTTGCTATAAGATACAGAGATTTAGAACTAAGTTCAGTATTTTGTTTATTTATGTCACTAAATTCTGGCCCAGAGAAGTGAAGTGGCATTCCAAGGTAACACAGGTAACACACAACATTTCACACACACGTCCAGGGGGCACCGCCAAGATGGCAGAGTAGCAGGAAGCAGCGTTCACCCTCTCCCATGAATACAACAGAAACACATCTACACGCCTAACAAGTCACACAGAATACCTACTGCACTTTGGCAGAACATCTCTTACATCGGAAGTACAAGGAGAATCCTCACAAAACCAATGAACAACAAGTTTATACTGTATAGCACAGGGAACTATATTCAGTATCCTGTAGTTACCTATAATTTAAAAAATATAAAAACGAATATATTTATGTATATGTATGACTGAAACATTATGCTGTACACCAGACATTGACACATTGTAAACTGACTATACTTCAGTATCAAAAAGTTAAAAAAAAAACAGACACAAGTCCAAAATCCAAACACTGTATTTAAGCCAAACTAAATATGTTTACACATCCCAAAGCATTGTCAACACATATTTTAGCCTCTAATCCTCATGCGACTTACACATTAAAGGCACAATCATTCCATATTGACAATTTTTTAGGATAAGCCATTAAATTTCTATTCAAATTAAGTCCATTTTTACCAAAGTATTTCTAACGAAACAATTAATAACTTCTATTCATCCAGACAGTGAATCTTTAATGAGCATCTTCAGTGTGCAGGAAGTGGGACAGGCACTCTGGGGAGATTACGAGAATCTGAGACAAGTTCTGAGTCCTCAAAGAATTTAGCATCAATTCACAAAACATTTAACAAAAAAATGACAATAATTCCAGAAAATCCCATAAATGTCACAAGATGGTAAATGGTTAACAAACGAAAAAGGAAGTTATAACTGCACTAGGATAAAAGAAATGATCAGACTTTGCAGGGACTGTTAAATACTGGCTCCTAACTAACACTAATTCCAGGAGACCCAAAACATCACTGAGGTCCACATGACAGAGCAGGGGCTTGTGGAGGTCAGGTGGCCGGGAGAGTTTCAGCTCCAGTCCCACACGTCTCATGGGGCAGTCCCTGAACCTGTTCTCTGGTTATTTCCCCAGGTCCAGAACGCATAATTGGGATGTACAGCCTCAAAAGCAGGCAGAATCCCCACACTGGCGCCCTGACCTGTGGATTAAGGGCTATTCCAGTGAGAAAGGCCAAGCAGAAGCCACTGGAACGGCCTCTCACTAGGAACAACAGTAAACAAAAAGCAGCCCCACATTCCTGAAGGTAGTGCGGGGATTAGCGCAGCCAAGCACTGGAAAGAGGAGGGGGTGGTGACTCCCACATCCCCAAGAAAGACGGGTCTTGGAGAACGACAGTGGCCGCTGTAAGCCTAACCAGATGGTGGCTCTAACTGCAGCTGCCGCAGCAGGTATGGTTTCACCACCTCCCTCCCTGTCCACAAGGCCCACCAGAAGCAGTCTGCTTTCAGCTGGCAAAGCAAACAACACACCTTCACTGTCCTAGCTCAGGGCACACCACCCCTCCCGACCTATGGCACGGTTTTCTCTGCAGGGATCTGGACCACCATTCCCTTCCAGGAGACCGCGTGGCATTCCCCTGCGTTGACGGCATTATGCTAACCAGACCCGGTGAGTAGGAAGTAGCAACTGCTCTAGACTTATCGCTAAGACATTTTCATGGCAGGGTGGAAAATAAATCCAACAAAAGTCCAGGAGTCTTCTACTTCAGGGAAATTTCTAGGGGTCCAGTGGGGTGGGCCAAGCCAAGATACCCTTCTAAGGACTACTGCATCTGGTCTCTCCTACAAGCAAAAGAAAGGCCCAGTACTTAGTGGCTTCTCTGGACCTTGAGGTAACGTATTCCTCACCTGAGGTGTTACTCTGGTCTATTTCCTGAGTGACCCAAAAAGCTGCTGGTTTTGAGTGGGGCCCAGACGAGAGAAGGCTCGGCACCAGGTCCAGGCTGCTCTGACCTCAGCCCAATGACCCAGCAGCAGGTGCAAAGGGCCTGAAGTGCCAGCAGCGGACAGGGGTGCTGTCTGGAGCCATCGGCAGCCCCACAGGTGAGTCACAGCCCAGGCCCTTGGGATTTAGTGCAAAACCCTGCCATCCTCTGCAGGTAACTGCCTTCCTTCTGAGAAACAGCCACTGGTTTGCTGTCAGGCCTTAGTGGAGACTGAATACTTGACCACCAAGTTACCATGCGACCCGAGCTGTCCATCATGAACTAGGTGTTATGTTGACCTGACCCACCAAGCCATGACAGTGGGCATGCACAGCGACCCTCCAGCATCAGGCGGAAGTGGTGCACACGCGACCAGGCCGGAGCAGGTGCTGGCAGCACAAGTGAGCCTCATGAAGTGGCTGAGACGCCCATGGCCCTGCTGCCACTCTGCCTTCTCTCCTCTGCCTGCACCTGCGGCGTCCAGGGGAGTTCTGACCATCTGGTGGAGGGACAGGAGACACCACCTGGGTCACAGATGGATCTGCTCGATGGGCAGACACCGCCCCCAGGTGGACAGCTGCAGCGCCACGGCCCCTCCCTGCAACATCTCCAAAGGACACTGAAGCGAAATCCTCCCAGTGCACCTGACAGATCACTCTGCTTGGAAGGGAAAGTGGCCAGACATGCGGTTATACACTCACCAGCTGTGACCAATGGTTTGGCTGGGTGGTCAGGGACTTGGAAGAAACATGACTGGAAAACTGGTTAACAAGGACATTTGGAGACAAGGTGTGCAGACAGACTACTCTCAATGGGAAAAAATGTGAAGATATTTGTATCCCATGTGACTGCTAACTAAAGGGGAACCTCAGGAGAGGAGGATTTAGTATTAAAGTGGATAAAATGAATTTATCCTCTCTCTCCCATGGCCCCTGTAATCACCCAACGGGCTCATGAGAAAATGGCAGCAGGGATGGAGGTTACGTGTAGGATCAACAACGCAGACTCACAGTCACTAAAGCGGACCTGTCTACTGCCACCACCGAGGGCTTCAAACTCAGGCTGGAACTGTACCATGGGCTCTCCTGGGCCTCCTCTATGACAGCTGGTCCCATGAACAGCTATCATCTTCTAAAAGCAAAGAAGCAAGGTATCTAGGGTTGACGAATCTCCAGCCCCAAGACCATCCAAGGAAATGAACATTCCCTGGGACGTCATCCGCAAACTCAAACCAAACTATGAACTCAGAAGAGAAAGATAAACATGAAGCTCTATGAAATACATCACATGCAGCAAAGGATACGGATCTACCAAAAAATCAGAAGCAGAAACAAAGTCAGGGGTCATAAAGCCCTCAAGAACAATCTCCAGAGCTGACAGCTTAGGTTCCTAAGACCTATTTCTGAGAATACATCTCAAAGTGATGATATAATTTAGAAGGCTCTTCCTCCAGGTCCCCAACTTACAGCTGATGAGATTCACTGGAGGTTAAAGCTATTATTTATCATATAGTCTATCTACTCACTGAACACATTTACTGGGCTACCACTATGCGGGAAGCACTGTCCTAGACCCCGAATTGTAACAAAATACCATACCTGAGCTTATACACCTTACACTATAATAAGAAAAACGACAATACAAACGAATACATAGTATCTAGCATTAAATACACAGTATGTTATATATCGGTAGCCCTTACTTATAAACAGTCTAAAAACAGAATAAAGGAAATAGCCCTGATTTAGAGTATTTGAAGGTCATTAAGGATATCATGAAACTTCTATTTAGTAAAGCTGGAAACAAAGGCCAGTACACTTATAATACCGGTTAGCCTGGCCTGAGACCACCTGCACTCCAGTGCAAATGCAAACACATATGCACCACAGGAGGACACCCCTGCAGAAAGCTGGGGCCAGAGGGGACAGCGCCAAACAGTCTCTGACAAACACTTCAAACAACACATGCAAAAAACACCTGTAAATTATGTATCATCTAAGTGTTGGATAATAACAAACAGCACTGTCATCTAAAAATAATTCATCAGAAAAATGATTGATAAATGTATTTTTCAACTGACCACTGATAAATACAACTCTCATTTACTTTCCGGGTTGTCTCAGGCCTTTCATAATAATTTTTCAGTAGATGACTGACTTTCTGTGTCAATTTAAGTAAAGACCTTAGTTTGCTTGAGTTTTTCAATTGCTAAGCAACAAAAAAGGAATAATTTCTCTTTATTCATTTAATAATTAGTCCTAACTTTACCAAATTCTTTGGTCTTCAGAGTATCAATGACTCCATTTGTTTCCAGTTTCAAGCGTGACAGAAACCACAAGCCCAGTGTAAAGTATGTGACAGACTAAATGTTAAAATTCTTCAGGTCAAGAAACAGAATAAGCAGTATTAAAGGACATTGGGAAGGATATGTTTGCAATTAACCTGATAAAGAGCTAATTACTTAAAAACACTGCAAAAATGGGCAAAGGAAATACAAGGCAACTTACTAAAAAGACAAATACAAATGACCTATAAATATGTTTTGTAAATGTCCACCCTCAAGAATAATTTAAAAAATGTACATTTTAAAAAGGAAATTTCTCACCTATTGAATTGGTAGGTTTTTTTTAACTAACACCCAAAATTGGTGAAGATTCATTTTGGAAATAGAAACTCACATACTACATGAAATGAAACTGCTAGTAAAATTCAGACGTTTTTTCTGAGGAATAATTGGGAAATAATCTTTTCAAAGCCTTTAAATAAAGTATGCTTACTGGCAAAGTAAACTGCAGAAATTTGTCCTAAAGATGAATATTTATTTATAAAGATGTGCAAGGTAGCTTTGCTAATTAAAGAACTGAAAATGCTTCAGGATTATAATGGCTCTATATAGCACAGAGAAATACTTCCTGCCATGGAAACCTCCCCACTATACACTGCTGAGTGCAGACACAAATCACCCGTGAGTATACCAGGGTCCCACCTCACTATTTAACTGGTGGTATGTTCACAAACGCACACACACCACTGAAAGGCTGCAGGCCACAGTGTCCATAGGAGCTCCCTGGGTTGTAGGACTGTGGGTAACATTAATTTTCCTCACTACAAATCTTGTATTCCAAATTTTCTCTAACAAATATGCATTTCTTTAAACACACACATGGGGTGAGAGAAAAGGTAGTTAACTGTAGAAACTCCAGATGGATTAAATACTTAACTAAATAAAACCATTTTTTAAACAACAAGAGAAAAAAAAGGAATATTTGTTCCATCTCAGGAAGGGAAAGAGCTTCTAAACACAAAAACAATTAGAGAAACCAAAGGAAGAAAAAGACTGGACAACATAAAAATGCAAAATTCTGTAATTAACATCAAACTGACATTGTAAATCGACTACACTTCAATAAAAAACACGGATTTTTAAAAATTCTGTAATCAAAAAAGCAAAATTAAAAAGTAAAATAACAACTAGAAAAATACATTTCCAAAAATCTGATAGAGCTGGTGTTTCACACTTAAGGAGATCACATAATTCAACATGAAAAAAAAAGAAGCAAAAGATAATAAAACATATTAAAAAGTTGTATATCAGAGCTTTTTATGTACCTTATAAATTAAAATTAAAATTAAAATTAAAATGTCCTATCTCACCAAAAATTCCAGAAAATGACAGAGCCAAGACTGGAATTCAGGTCATTTTGCTTCAAAGCAACAGACCACGTTGTCAAAATAAGTAAGTCATCACTGTTTTAAACCACATTAACTTCAAAGATGGTGCTTCATTTTAGTTTCCCCCTCCTATCATACATTTTGAAATGACTGAAGAAACTAACAGCAAATAAATAAAATAGAAACTATGGTGGGGTTTTTTGCAGGTCCTAAATGGAGGTTGAATTCTTCTGACATATTCACATAAACCAAAATTCTCATGCTAAATGTTTAAATGAAAATGCATTTATCAAAATCACAATACATATAAAAACTTTCTTGTAGAAGTCTTTTAAAACCAAGAATAGGAATACTTAGTAAAATCTGGTCTTGTGATTAGATTAAGAACTCAAATGGTTTACTGGAGGAAGATGCAAATTATGAAGGAAACTAAGAAAAGGAAACTTTTCAAATACAGTACAGTAAAAAACTAAAACATTAATTGAGATTATATTAAGCAATATATACTAACCATGAATCAGGGAGCCGTTTAGCCACTGAATATAGTAGTTCTGAGGAAAAGCAAGCAGGATTTCATTGCTGATTATTGAGAAGGGCAAAAGCAAAACAGCCCCAGCCGAAACTGCTAGAGTGAACGTGCTCAGAAACAACCTGGAAGAGAAGAGAGTCATGGTCACCAGCGATCGGAAACAGCAAGGACTGTGGGAGCAACTCAAAGAGTAGACTCCAAGCTCTCACATGTTTAAATCCAAAAAGAATTTCGTATGCACTAATTAACAACTTTGGCAATATAGGCTAACAGCAATGCAACAACTGTTTCAGGTGAAAAAAATACTAGGAAAACAGGATGAGAAACAAATTAATTTAAAATGATTATTTCAGGAAGAAAAAACTTACAAAACCATTGGTGTACTACCTCTTAAAATGGGTAAATGTTAAATAAATTATACTAGTAAACTGCAGGGAACTATTCAACAGAATTATATTTTAAACAACATTTTTAAAACAATTTTGCCGTTTTTAAAAATAATATCTAGCATTTACTAATATGGAAACATGTCTAAAAGAAATTAAGCCCCCCCAAAATGAAGAAAAGCATGGACAAAAAATATAAAACATACTCTCCCCTTGCACCCTCCCCCCAAAAATGCATATTTACACACAGGAAAATAGAGGTACATAAAAAAATCTAGCATCATATGTAATAACCCAAAGGAGAGGGAGATTATATAGGGGTTTTCTTTCTCAGTTGTGTGTCTGAAATGTTTAAAATTTTATATAAATTTTTTAAAGGTTTTTCAAAAGACTAAAATAGCAAAGTAAAAGAGAACTTCACCAACAACAGAGATGAAACTTTAATACCCATTCCATATATTTAATGTAGAAAGAATATGAAAATACATGTAAGAAAATACAAGAAAAAAAAGAATACTGAACACTCAAAACGCACATCTAACAGAGTAACTGTGAAGCCAGTGCCACCTTGTGGCCACCAACAGAAGTGTTTTCCTACTTAACAGCCAAAAATAACCATGAAACCTCTGTACAGTATATCACAGATAAACTTTTTAACGTAGACCACACGATAAACACCAAAAACACAATTCAGTTCAGACAGAGGCGAAGTCCCACAAGCTGGATTTGCTGAATGGACAACACATTTCCCGAGAAAAACACCTTCGTCTCGGGCCCACTGCCAGCTCCAGTATGCACCCACCAGCAACCTCAAGCGACCATTTCTGCCCTCACAAGTCACGTGAGGAAGGCATCCTCATCGCTACCATTCCTTCCTTCTTCCAACACTGAAATTAAGATCAAATACACCATCGCCCCCCAGGCCCTGCGCAGCTGTCCCAACTCGCCCGCCCAGGCTCCTCTCGCCGCGACGGCTCCCCGCTACAGTTAGGCTCGCCTAACCTCCTTGCGCCCCAGGTGGGCGTTACGGCCCCGTGCCCCCAGCCCGGCGGCTCTCTCCCTGGGGTGTCACGTGCGCCATCTGCCCCGGGAAGCACTCCTCAGCGTCTCCCTTCTCTCTCCTCTCCGTGAAGTCAGTCCCTCTCCTCCTGGCTCTCATGACACTGACCAAACACCCAGCAGTGAAGGCCAACCATGGCTCCCAAATCTAAAACCTGGATCTGTGTGTAATCGGACCAAGGGGTAAGCTTATGAGGGCAAAGAGATCACAAGTGATCCAGAAAAGCCTGAATGGATGTCACTGTAACTATAGAATTGGCTCGTTCAACAAAAAAGTTGGGGGGGGGATAACTCCAGTGGCAGAGTGCGTGCTTAGCATGCACGAGGTCCTGGGTTCAAGCCCCAGTACCTCTTCTAAAATCAAAAATAAATAAATAAAACTATTTACCAACCCCCATCCAAATGAAAATGCAGAGGGAGAAAAAAACCTTGTAGAGCTACTGCACTTTGGGTATTGTGACTGGCCTTAGGGATACAAAAATGAGTGGCTGTGAGGAGAGCTATCCGTACAAGGTTGACAGGACAGAGATAAAAGCTGGCAAGGGGTCTTCAACTGGGTCAGGTTGGAGAAGGGCAGCTCTGGTCATCGCTTACACAACCTCGGAAAAGTGAGCCTCAGAACTGAAAGGCAGTTTCAGAAATGTTACCTTCTGAAACAGAGCAGATTCTGAGGACAGAGCCAACAGGACTTCCTGGCGCAGGGTAAGAGAGGGGCTGGGGATGACAGACTCTCTCCCAACTGAAACTGGGAGCTGTGACAGAAAAGGCTGCAGCCCGAGCAGGCTGGTGAGGGAAACAAGGGACCCCGCCTGGATTTGTGGAGCCTGGCAGGTCCACGAGGCAGGAAGTCACAGAAGCCGCACTTCGTCCTCCTCTCTGCAGGCTGCCAGGTACCCCACGAGTCCTGAATGCCCCATTACTGGTCATGGTCTCTGCTCACCGGTCAAGGTGCCACCCCTCTGGCAACACCCTCCTCAGTCTCCTTGGGCTCTGTCATCCCACATGGGCACCCTCCCCACCCTGCGTGGGCTCTCCCTGTGACAGAGCACTCTCCAACACGTGTGGGTGCCCCTCTCCACCTCCGTGGAGTGACATCCATGCCAGGATTTCCCTCTGCAGGAAACCTCTCTCCTCCTCTCAGATCCTAAGAGTAAACACCAGGCCACTCCCTCGGGCTCTGACCCCCGTGCCAGGCCTCCCTCCCACGTGGAAACCCTCCTCACCCACCTGGCCTCACAAGCCATCCTCCAAACCCCTCACCAGTTAGGTGCTGCTTTTCTATTAATCATTTTAATCTAAATCAAATCCAACTTGAGAGAAAATGTAACTTGGGAGTTGAAAAGGACAGAGAGAGTTAATCTGGGGGCATGAGTAGTGGACAGAATGAAGGCATTCAGGAAGCAAAAGAGAAGGTGAAGGTGGGTTCTCAAAGGGAGGTGAGGAAGGCCAAAGGAGACTTCTCAGTTTGACGCGGGCGCTTGAGTAAGTCATGGAGAACCCCTCTCCCAAGTGGCCGGGCGGTGCCAGCAATTGCCTACACTGCGGAACTTGCCTGAACTCTTCTGGAAGACTGAGGACTTGCACTTTTTCCCTCCTCAGTTAAGCACAATCTCTCATTCTGCTTCTTGCTCTTCAGCGGAAGGAGGTAAGGCAAGAAAGAGGGTGGAGGAGAAGGACAGCCACCCTGAGCTCCCACCGACTACATGCCAAGCACTGCCCCTAGTTAACTTTCTTCTCCATGTAATCAACTCAGCAGCACAGAGCAGGGGGAGGTTCTAGCTCACATGTGGAGAAGATGGCTCTCTCTGAGTCATCTGGACCCTGGTTAATCTTGAGTTCAGAATTTGAACCCAGATCTCCCTAAGTCTTCAGTTCTCATTCATTCCCCCCCAGAAAGGAAAAAAGGCAGTGAAAGACAAAAGAGGTCACAGGTGGGGTGACCTAGGGGCAGGAGAGGTCAGATCCACCCTCTCAGATGACTTCTCCTCCATGCTTCCCTTCCTGACCTTAGAAGGGCACACACATCTGCCTTTGGGAAGAGGACATCTGTGTGCGTCACTGCAATGCGGAAACCAGCTGCTGGGGAAACCCAAACCCCTCCGACAGGCCACCCCAGTGCTGTGGCAAAGCAGGTAAGGCCGCCCCCAAGCAAGGAAACAGCCGTACTTTCATAAAATACACCACAAAGGTAAAGGCCAAAGTGGTGTGTTCTTGTCTTTTTATAAATTCCTGATTTACAAACACAGTAGAACAGATTTACCACCAAGAGTGGAACCCAGACTAAAAGGAGAGGAGAGGGGCGCGTACCTCACAGGTACGTCACACCCGGAGGACTGCACTGGGGCACATGTTAACATCTGCCCTTCAGTCAGGCTGACTCGTGCGGCTTGTTGAGGGAAGTGCAGTGAATTATTCTGTCTTCATAGGAGGAGTAATTTAGAAAAAAATGATAATTCACTTAAGAATTTTTCACAACGTCATGGTGCCAGGAATAAAACTAAGACCCCCTAATCCTATAAATTTAAATCATCAAGCTATGGGCCTAAGTTACAGTCATAATTCCCAATGGAATTCCCAAAGTGAAGTTACAGTCATTTTTCCTAGGGCATTTAAAATAATTTAAATGACCAAATCTAGTAAAGCGGGGTCCATTTGTATTCATTTTTCAGTTATCAATCAGATCAGCCCTATTAAAGTCTTTTATCAGTTGAAAGTATTCATTTATTTATTGAGGTAAAATTTACATAACAAAATTAACCATTTTAAAGTGAGCAATTCAGTGGCATTTAATGCACTGACAGTATCGTGCAAGCCCCCGTTCTCGTTCCAGAACACTGTCTTCACCCCAAAACAAAGCCCCCACCCATCAAGCAGCTGCTCCCCACTGTCTCCCCACTGCAGCCCCTGGTAACCACCGAGCTGCTTTCGGTGGATGTTCCTATTCTGGATGTTTCTCATGAACGGAGTCGTGCACCCTGTGGCCTCCGTGTCTGGCTTCCTTCATTCGGCACAATGGTCTGAGGCTCCTTATGCTGTAGCCTGTGCCAGTGCGTCATGCCTTTTTATGGCTGAGTAACAGTCCAGTGCCTGAGAAAGTGCACGTGTGCAGTCTCTCTCCCTCCCCCCTTCTCCTCCCCTCCTCTCCTCCATGCCTCAGCAGCAGATGCATCATCTTATACTAACCATGAAGAAACAACAGACAAACCCAAGTAACTGGTCTGTGATCTGCAGAAGCATCAAGGTCAGGGAAGTCAAGGAGACACTGCAGAAGCGGTTCAGTCTGCAGGCAACTAAAGGGCATGACTGCCTGCAGTGTGTGATTCTGAACTGGACCTTTTCACTGCAAAGAACATTATTGGGACAACTGGTACACTGGAATGGGGTGTGACTGGTACTGCGCTGGTGTTAATCTCAGTTTTCCTGGGCGTGTGGCAGATCTATGGGAGAACGCACCACATACAGGAACCGCAGTCATCCCCCGGTATCCGTAGGAGACTGCTCCTAGAACACTGCCCTCACAACCCACACACACCAAAATCCACAGATGCTCCAGTCTCTCATATAAAAGGCGGGGTGTCTGCATATAACCTATGCATGTCCTCTCATCTGACTTCAGGTCATCTCTAGATTACCTAACACAATAAAGATGTTATATAAAAAAAAAACTATTCACATGTAAATAGTTGCCAATGCATGGCAAATTCAAGTTTTCTTTTATGAAAATTTCTGGGATTTTTTTTCCCCAAATATTTTCAATCTGTAGTTGGTCAAATCTGCAGCTGCAGGTCAACTGTTCAGAGCATCAAGTCAGCAACTTCTCAAACAGTTCAGGGGAAAAAAATTCTGTATTATATTTCTAACTCTTCTATAAATTTGGAACTATTTTATTTCAAAAAAGTTTTAAAGCATCAATAAAAAAATTTCCTGGAATACAGATACTTTCCTGTGTAGGTGTATCTGTGTAATTTCAAATTTAATTGAGCAAAATATGATAGAAAGGAATTCACTGCCTTCCATCCAGTTTGATACCTCAAAAACTTTATTCAAGGGTATTTCTGTCCTATATGAGCAGCATACAGAAGCAGAAAGAGAGCTATAAGGAATGTAAAAGGACGAGCTGGGACCATGTGTCTGCTCACAGAAGGTAAATGTTCAAGTGACCAGAAGAGATGTCTGCTCCCTGTTCCAAGATCACTCAGACAGCCAAGAGCTTGCTTTCTCATGGCCCAGCAATTTTCCCAACCTTAAGCCCATTTCCTAGTTAAATCTTCAGAAGATAAAAAATCTGTTGGCTACTAAAATAAGCAAATTTTAACAAAAGATAATTAATCCTCAATTACCCATGTATATTTGCTTATATGTGCTTTCTGAGGATAGGATTAATTAATATTAACAAGGGTGTTGTAATACTTTGGGTGAATTTTTTCCATATTTCTGCCCAAAAGATAGAATTAAATTTTGAAAATTTATGACTTCAGAATTAGAAACAGAACAATTGAATATTAAAATACATACGAAATCCTGTTGACTATGGCATCTTCATCTTCTTGTTCATCTGCAAAAATGTTCAAGTATTAATATTCTTTTACCTTCCAACAAAATGTTTCATTAATTTAATAAAAAAAGAACAAAAATATAAACTCAAAGAAGCAATTACTGAATAGAAATGATTTTCAAAATGCACTATGTTTATTTCAGCACAGATCCAAATCTAAATCTCATTAAATCAGAAAGGAAAGAATATGGTTAGAGAACAGAGTGCTATGATTGATCAAAAATCCTGATTAACAAAACTTCCATACGTAAATTAAATATTTTCAAATATTTAGTGCTCAAGAAAACAAAACTCAGTAGAATCTTAGAACCACTATCATGGTATATTTAGTATTATACAATGTCAGTGAAATTGCTCATGAATGAAATTTTCTGGTTGATAAGAGCAAAAAAAATTTTTTTTGTATAAAATTAAAATTCAGAACCTTAGAACTCATGTACTTTGCTGTAATTTGAGTTTATCATTAGTAATAACGAGGATTCTCTTGGACCATCCTAAACCACCTTAGATACCACTGCCTTAATACACCATCATTTCATTCAAGTTACAGACAGAAATTCATCATGTTTTGTGTCTTCTTTAAGTAGCAGGTGGCCCTTGCTCCAGTGTTTCTCAACCTACCCTTTTCCTCTCTCCTGGTTGTTGGCCATCTTGTTTATTCTCTCACATAATCTTACCGACAAAAGAAACTATGATCCAATTACAAAAATATTGCACAACACCCCCTGGCTCTCCTTCTCCTCAGTACCTAACTGAGGTTGCCCTCAGAGGCTCTGTGCAGCTCTCTGGAATTCTGAGTGCCCACCCACTTCAGTAACAAAGGCATATTTGGGCCATTCTCTTAGTCCAATCTCCATTCTTAATAATTGGCTGCCCAAAATAGTTTTAAAACCAGAAACCACAAAAAAAATTCATTTTTATACTGTTGTACCCACAACCAGTTAACCATCATATCTTGAAAATGTCTTAATAGCTTCATATCTATTCCAATTCTATTGCCAACACTTTACCAACCAGGTCCAGGGTCCTCACTACACCCTCCCCATGGTTACTCAAAAAGCAGCTAATAAATCTCCTATTTTCCTGCTCAACATCCCCTAATTCCCCCTAAAACAGCACATGATTCATTCATTCTCTATCTCTTCCCCCTTCTGTATCCATAATCTATGAAACCTGATGCCAAAACATCTTTAAAAATGACTGTAGAATCCAAGGAGTATTTCAGTGCAGTCATAGAGCCAAGCAGTGCCCTAGAGCAAGCACTACTGCCTGACTGCTTTCAAAATTCTGAGAAGTTTAGTATGATAACATAAGGAATTTTAATAAATGGAATCCTCAAGTATTCACATGGTATCGCCTATTAGCCCAGCATCACAGGTGGAAACCCTGTGATTTCCAAAATTTAACAGAAGTCAGTAAAGCAACTGCTTATTTACTTATAAAACTGACACAAAAATCTGTGAATTAATCAGCACAAAGATCATTAAAAAAAAAGAATAAAGATATAGTGGTCCCTCTTGTGAAATAAAGGTACATACAAAATAAAAGGATAAAACAAGGTAATATATAACTGAGTGCTAAAGGATGTTATGAAGACTAAATTCTACACTCCTTCAGAAGAAGGAAAGATATTCTGGTAGTCAGAGAAAGAATGGGATGGGGGTGATGAGGGGTGATTATGTTCACATTGAGAACCAGCCACAAGGAACCATATATCCTCATAAACTCTAGAACTTCCCAGATCCTGAACAGTCTTACACTATTCTTAGTCGAACAGAAGGATGATGATAAACAAGGGCTCAGGTCTAAGAGGATGACACTGTGAGCAGTCAGATTCCCTGGAGATGATCTTTAATGTTCTTAGTACCAGGCAACTGCTTGCTTCAGTCACAGGCACTCTGAATACAGCACCACGCTGACAGGCATCGTATAGCCACGGACTATGCCTTGACCCCATGGCTTAAGAATCGGAGCTATTAAAGCTAATTAATTACAGTGTTTCTGCTTACCTGACTTTCTCTTGTATCTTCTGATGATGAAGTAGGAGACGATGTAGAGAATGGCAAAAAGAAGGAAACAGATCTGAAACAAAACAAATGTAAGAGATCATTTACAGTTCCTGCACATCTTTTCTTCAGTAACAGAAGATACATCTTTGATATTTGTAAAAATGGATTTAACTTATTATAAAGTTAAAAATTTTAGCTAATAAAAATTTTGATACAAACTAGTCAGCCCAGTTTAATACCATTCCAGAAAAAAAGTCCAATGGACATTTTCTTTTCAAAACTTGACCAAGTTGTTTTCAAAATCATGTGGAAGTATAAAGAACCAAACTATCACCAACAAATCTGAAAAATAAAGTCAATGAGGCTCCGAGCTTACCAAATATGAAAACATACCTTAAAGCTTCAAGAACATTTAAAGAGTGTGCTGGAACCAAAACTTGGCAGATCAATGACAGAGTCTATTATATAAAAATTTATATAATATAGTTATACATACAAGAGGTTTCACAAATCAAAGTGGAGGGGATTATTCAATAAATAAATCACTATCAAAATAAACAGCAGTTAAACAAGAGATTTTTTTAAAATATTAATTCCCTTTTACTTTCTATAAGATCTAGGGGATGGCAGGCAAAAAGGATGGATGAAGGAATGGGAGACCTCACTACAGTCACAGACCCAGCATGCCTGAAGTAAAGGCGTAGTGGAGCTGTGGCTCGTGGTGAAAGTACTTTGAAGACTCTCAGGGGAGATCATTCCAGGTGATGGTAAGCCTAGGGATCATCCCTACGTGTGGATTTCTGAAGGGTGGGCGGCCGTGTGACTGAGAATGACCTCGGCCTAGGCGGTGAATACCCACTGTACGCTGCCGTCTAGAAAGTGACAAAATGAGGAGGAGGAGGAAGACTATGAAAGTGTTCCCCAGACACGTGGGAGAGCAGCCAGAAAGGGAAAGAGAAGAGCGTCGAAGACAGCCTGCTGCTGAGAGCCTGGAAGGAGCTCCGGGCAGACGGGAGAACGTCCACACCATCAGCCCCTCCTCCCCAAGCCCCTGGAGTGTGGGAGACGGGTCAAAGGGAAAGCCAGTCATTGGTGAAAAAAGGAAAACAGCGGCAGTCTTCTAAAAGATGCTGAGGATCCGGGGAACTGTTACAATGTAACGTGACAATGCAGTGCAAGCTTGCGGGGGCCGAAAGAGCAATGGAAAGAGCAGTGACCGGGCAGAAACACAGTGAATTACGAGGTGAAAGTCAGGGCGGTCAGATGAATAGGGAATTAACACTTATGACAGAGGTTGTTGGGATTCATTCTCTCAACAGTTATTTACTGTGCGCTTACTGTATACCAACCGCTTCTCCAAGAACTGAGGACACAGGAGTAAATGAAAGGTTCCTGCCTCACTGAGCTCACATTCCAGCAAGAAAACAGATAAATAAGCATTCAGCGTGTCAGCTGACAGCGAGGGCCTAGGGGAGTAGGGAGTGCCCGCAAGGGCGAGGAGGCCACGCCTCGCTGACGGGGTGACCTCTAAGGAAAGAGTCGTGGGGAAAGAGAGAGCAAGACATTCAGCATGTGGAGGGAGTGTTCAGGGCAGAGGGAACTGCGGTGCCAGGGGTCTGAGACAGGGAAGGCTCTGCTGGGTTGCAACAACCAGGGGGCAGAAGTAAGAGATGAGGTCACGCGGGAGTTTGTAGCACGTGTGGGTTCTCACAGGTGTAGTTGGTTCTCACCTGGAGTGGGATGGAAACCCACTGTCGGACTCTGAGCAGAGGAGTGATATGATCTGACATATTGCAAAAGACTCACTCTAGCTGCAGTGTGGAAATAAACTAGAAAGGGGAAACGACAGAAGTGGGGAGAGCAGTTAGGGGTGACTGCAATCATCTAGAGGAGAGGTAACTCAGACCTGGGCAGTGGAGGTGTTAAGTTCTGGGAATGTTTTGAAAGCAGACTTGACAGGGCCTGCAGGGATAAACGTAAGGTTCTTGGCATGAGAAACTGGAAAGACAGAGTTGCCTCTTCCTGAGTCATGAAGGATTACAGAGGAGTAGTTTTGGGGTAGAAATAAGAAGGAGAGTTTACATATTGAATTTGAAACAGTTATTATTCACTCAGATGGAAGGCTGAATGGGCAGCTGGACGTCACACTCAGTACAGTTCAGGGGAAGGAGCCAGGCGAGGGGGAGAGGCCCCTCCGCAGACGGACGGCACCCTGAGCCCAGGTGAGACGTCCATCCTCGGTAGTGGCAGAGCCAGAGAAGAGAAGCCTGAGAGCAGAGACCTGGGCTCTCAGACACTGAGAAGCCACGGCGATGGGAGTCAGCAGCAGCTGACTGAGAAGCAGCAGGCAAACAAGAGATCAGCGGGCTGAAAGCCAAGTGAAGACAGTCCACTCAGGAAAAGGGACTTGTCAACCGTGTCAAACGTGGTGACAGGCCGAGCAAGATGAGGACTGAGAACTGACAGCTGGATTTAGCCACGCAGAGGTTGTCGGGACACGGACAAGAGCCGTTTCTCTGGAAGAGTGGAGGCAAAACCTTGACCGGAGTGGATGAAGAGAGGAGAAAAACTGCAAACAAAATGAAAGTAAACAGTTCTTTCCAGGAGTTTTATGATAAAGGGAAACAAAGGACATGTGAAGGAGACTGTTGAGAGGTTTTTCTTTTTAAGAAGAGAAGTTACACAGTTGTAGGAATAGCCCAGTATTTACTCACTCTTACAAGAAAGAAAGGGGAGAACTGCTCAAGAAATGTGATCAAGTTGAGGGGCTACATATAAAAACGTATCCATAGTGAAAAGAAGGAGGAAGAGCAGGAGACAAGAGACCGCGGCTCAACTGCAGTGGGTGAGTAGATGGTGCCGGAAGCACAAAGACACTCTCTTTCCACGGCTTCTATTTTCTCCGTGACAGGGAAGCCAAGTTCATCAAATGAGTTACACATGGAGGGTGAGGAGAGACGCCGGTAAGTCACGCAGGAGAACAAAGGGAGCAGAGAAATGCAACAGAAGGGAGGCACGATGACGTGAGACGAATTGGCTTCCAGGCAAGCCCAGGCCAAGACTAAGCAGTGCAGGAGCGCTGACGGCACCGCACAACCCGAGCCCGGCCTCTCAGACGCTGAAGCAGGTGCAGGCTGTCCCCAGGAGATACCCCAGGCCTGAGATTCTGACAGGCGTCCGGGGCCCTCTGCAGCCTCTTCCTGCAGACCTCCCCTTTCACCACCACCACTCACTCCGCCGACCGCACCGACCGCTCGTCCGGCTTCACGCCCACTGGCCAACTCGGAGCGCTCCGGCAGTGGGCGGTGGTGGCCCAACAGCCACGGTACACTTTCCTGATTTCACCTGACCTATAAGCAGCAACTGGCGTGCCAGCAATCTTCCTCCTGCTCTCACTGTTCTCCCAGGCTCCCTCACTAGCTTCCCTCTTCCTGCCAGCCTTTAAATGTTATTTTTCACTATGATTTCTGAGCTGAGCAAGACATCTACTCTTATTCCACAAGCTCTTCAGAGGTAACCACATCTGTTTCCAGGGTTTTAAACACTAGCCCTCAGTGCTGGACCACTGCTTGAGAACCACTGGTCTAGGGTATTAGCAGGAGTGAGTGAAATGATGGGCCATGAAACCTAAGTGGATTGGGAGAAGAGTGAACCCAACAACAAAGAAAGCTTGATGGTCAAGCATGTTTCTTCTCTCAGACAAGGCTGAATTTAAGACAAACTGTGTTAAGACAAGTTGGGGCACTTTGTGAACAACGCTTTAACCCACAATGAGGAAATAAACTTGATGCGCTAAAATACACACCACCAAAACACATTTTTTAAAATGGAATATGCAAGGAAAAATAAAACACTGCTTTACTTGAAAGATCTCAATTCACCATGAAAGAAAAAGTAAACCCAAACCAAATACATAATAATAAACATGAATTTTTAAAAGTATCAGAGATGCTGTAGTAAATAAATGCATTATTATACTAACTGCTCTACATCCCTGTGTACCCCATATCCTGCCCCTTCACTGCCCCAGCCCCTCACAACCACTGAAATCTCTTTCTGTCTCTATGGATTTGTCTGTTCTGGATGTTTCACATACGCGAATCATTCAGTACGTGACTTTTTGTGTCTGGCTTCTTTGACTTAACGTAATATTTTCAAGGTTCATCCATGTTGCAGCATGCATCAATACATCATTCCTCCAGACTTTTTATAGAAAAAGAAACCCCTGTTTGATTAAAAACACATTGAATTTTTGTTGCTAGCAGCTACAAGCATTCCTTTCAGATGTATTTGCACATGTACACAATGATGTATATATAAAGATGATCCTTGTTCCACTGTTTGCAATTGCAACAAAAAGAAAAGACAAAACTACCAATGCTCTGTCTCCACAATTTGAATACAAAACACATGCTGGTATCTACTCTTTCAACAGTTACTAGCACTATCATAATAAACAGCCCCATGTCTTTCAACTTGTGCTTCAGTAAAGATATTCTGATAAAGACAATTCTGATAAAGATAAAGATAATTCTGATAAAGTGTATTTCCTCACACACACACACAAAAAATAACATTTAGACCTTTAACAAGGGTTAAATATTCCATTTTTCAAGAGTATCACAACAAATTTCTAGTTTATTAATGTCATGTACAATATTATACTTTATTACTTATTCTTGAGATTTTTCAGATTCTATACATTCTTATAATGCAAGTCATCAGCACAAAGTTCATTAAATCCCTTCTGACACCTACTGCAGAAAAACATAAAGGAAGGACAGCTTAATCTGAGAGCAGCCGGGCCCTGGGGCCAGCTGTCACTCACCCTCTGTCCTTCGGGCCCTTCAGCCCAATCACAACTGTTCCAGCCACACAGCCTCCCTCTTCCTGAAGCCCCACAGTACTCCTAGTTCACACATTGTCCACAGCAATTGATTTCTATTAAATGTTTCATGTAAATAAACTTGTCTCCTAAGCCATGTATTATATCTAGTATATTTTAGGGGTAGTCAAGGTGCAAGCACAAACAGGAACTACCTGCTGTATCTCTTGCATCTTGCTGAGGGCCTAAATAATTTTAAAATAAACTGAGTAAGTCACACTCCCTTCCCACCGCTGGTCCCTTAGCCTCAGTCAAGTATGATCAGGGCAAAGGGAGAACACGTTGAACTGGAAAAAAGGTGGAAGTTTAGATTAGACGACTCAACCTTCCAATATGTGGAAGTGACTGTGAAGCAATGAGATGTCATCGGGGGTACGGTACGAAGATCCAACAAAGCAGCGGCGGCGGGAAATTCAGCTGCTTTACAACTATTTCTGTCAAGTCTACTCAGGCAACAAACACTTAAGTACTGACATCTTACTCATAATGAGTCTTTCTTCCATGAACATAAAAGATTTCCCCATTAATTTAGATCTTCTTTGATTTTTTCCATCAGAGTGTGTACTTTTCCTCATACAGATCTGGAACGTATTTTGTTAGCTTTACATCGAAGAACACTTGCGGCAGGGCAGGAGGCTGCTAATGGAAATGGTACTGTGCTTTTAATTTCAAGTTCCACTTTTTCATTGCTAGTACACAGGAGAGCAATTAACACTGCTGTTTACTAACTCTGTATCCCGAAACCTTGCTATAACCTCTAATTAGCCCCAGCAGTTTTTTGTTGTTACTGACTGGGATTTTCTACATAGATGATCATGTCATCTGAAAACAGAAAGTTTTATTTCTTTATTCCCAATCTATGTATCTATTATCTCCTTTTCTCTTCTTATTGCATTAGCTAGGACTTCCAGTAATGCTGAAAAGCAGTGGTGAGAGGGAACATCCTTGCCTTGTCCCTGATCTTAGCGGGAAAGCTTCCAGCTTCTCAACGTTAAGCGTGATGTTACCTATAGATATTCTGTGGATGTTCTTTACCAAGTTGAGGAAGTTCCCCTCTACTTCTAGTTTACGGCGCATTTTTATCATGAATCAGTGCTGAATTCTGTCAACTGCTTTGTCTGCATCTACTGGTAGGATCATAGGATGTTTCTTCTTTAGTCTGTTGATACGACAGATCACATTAAGTGATTTTTCTACAATTCTTTTTATACACTGCTGGATTCAGTTTGCTAATATTTTCTTGTAGAGTTGTGCATCTGCGCTCATGAGAAATATCAGTTTGTAGTTTCCTTTATTGCACTGTCTTTGTCTGATTTTAGTATTAGAGTAATGCTGGCCTTGTAGAATGAGGTAGGAAGTATTCCCTCTGCTTCTATTTTCTGTAAGAGATTGCAGAGAATTGATATCACTTCTTCTGTAAATGTTTGGTAGAATTTGCCAACCTGGCACTGATTTTTGGAAGGTTAACTTCTGGTTCAATTTCTTTAATAGATATAGACCTACTCAAATCATCTGTTTCTCCTTGTGTGAGTTTTGGTAAATTGTTATCCTTGAAGGAATTTGTCCATTTCAACTGAGTTTTCAAATATGTAGGCATAGAGTTGTTCATTATATTCCTTTACATCTTTTTAATGCCCACAGAAGCAGTAGTAATGACCTCTCTTTCATTTCCAATTTAGTAATTTGTTTTTTCCCTCTATTTTTCTTAGTCTAGCCAGAGGTTCGTCATTCTGATATTTTCAAAGGACAAACTTTTGATTTTGTGGATTTTAAAAATTTATTTCCTGTTTTCAGTTTCACTGATTTTTGCTCTATTTCTCATTATTTCTTCTCTTTTACTTACTTTGGAATTACTTTGCCCTTCTTTCTTTAGTTTAGTTTATGTAGAGGCTTAGACTATTGATTACAGAACTTTCTTCTCTCCTAATGTATCCATTCAGTGCTACAAATTTCTCTCTAAGTACTGCTTTTGCAGCATCCCACCAAATTTTGATAAACTGTATTTTCATTTTCATTTAACTAAAAATACTTTAAAATTTCTCTTGAGACTTTTTCTCTGACCCATTTGTTATTCAGAAGTGTACTGTTTAATCTCCAAGTACTTTGGAGCTTCCCAGCTATACTGCTGTTATTAATTTGTAGTTTAATTCGACTGTGATCTGAGTAGACATTGGGTGATTTCTATTCTTTTAAGTTTGTTAAGGTGTGTTTCATGGCCCAGAACATAGTCCATCTTGGTGAATGTTCCATGCGAGGTGGAAAAGAACGTACACTGTGCTGTTGTTGGATGAAAGAGCCTGTAAATGTGAATTAGATCCAGGGGACTGATGGTGTTACTCAGTGCAACTACACACCCTTACTAACTTTCTGCCTGCTGGATCTGTCGATTGCCGATAAAGGGTGTGTTGCGGTCTCCAGCTATATTAGTGGATTCATCCACTTAGCCTGACAGTTTAATCAGTTTTTGCCTCATGTATTTTGCTGCTCTGCTGTTAGATGCATACACACTGAGGACTGCTATGTCTTCTTGGACAGCTGACCCTTTATCTTATGTATTGCTCCTTTTATCCCTGACAATCTTCCATGCTCTGAAGTCCACCGTGCCTGAAGTTAACACAGCTATTCCAGTTCTCTCTTGATTAGTGTTAGCACGGAGTATCTTTTCTGTGCTCTTTTACTTTTAATCTATCTGTGTCTTTCAACTAAACTTCTCATAGACAACGTACAGTGGGGGTTTTTTAATCTACTCTGACAGTCTCTGTCCTTTAATTGATTTATTTAGATCATTCAAATTTAAAGTGATCACTGATATTGTTTTAATATTTATCATAGTTTTAATTATTTTCTATTCACTGCCCTTATTGTTTTTTGTCTTTCAGTCTTTTTCTGCCTTCTCTGGCTTTAACTGAGCATTTTATACAACTCTCTTTTCTCTCATCTCTTAGCATGTCAATTATACTTCTTTTTAAATATTTGTAGTGATTGCCCTAGAGCTTATAATCCACATTTACACTAATCCAAGTCCATTATCGAACATAATACTGCTTCATGGGTAGTGCAGGTACCTGACAACAAAGCTTTCCCAATTCCTCCCTCCTATGCCTTGTAACACCACTGTCATTCATTTCACTTAAGCTAACCACTGCGTAAGGGGTGCTGTTACTTCCAATAAGCTATCATCTGTTAGATCAAGAATAAAAGCTTTTATTTAACCCTCATTTATCTGTCTCTAATACTCTTTCTTTCTTTACGTAAATCTGGGTTTCTCACCTAAAAAATTTTCCTTCTCTCTTAAGAACTTCTTTTAAAATTTCTTGTCAAGCAGGTCTACTAGCAACAATTTTCCTCAATTTTTGTTTGTCTTTTATTTTTTTTTTATTTTTATTTTTTAAGAATTTATTTATTTTTAAAGAATAATTTTGCTGGATATAGAATTCTGGGTTGGTGGATTTGGTTTTTTCTATTAACACTTTAAATATTTCACTCCTCCTCTCTTCTTGCTTGTGTGGTTTCTGAAGAGAAATCTGATCTAATTCTTACTCTTGAGCTTCTATTTGTAAGGTGTTTTATTCCTCTGACTTTTTTCCTCTGTTCTCTTTCTTCTTAATTTCCTGTATTTTGAATATGACATGCCTAGATGGAGTTTTTTGAGGCTTTTTCTTTTAATCCCATGATTGGTGGTCTCTGAGCTTGTTGAATCTGTACTTTGGTGTCTATTAATTTTTGGAAAATTCTTAGTCTTATTGCTTCAAATATTTCTCCTGTTCCTTTGCGTCTTTCTTCTCTTTCTGGTATTCCCAATACATGTATGTGACATCTTTTGTAATTGTCCTACAGTTCATTCTTCATTTCTATTATAGGTTACTTGATTTCTACGATTCCTTTTGAAAGATCTGGGGAAAAAAATCCATAGAATAAAGAAAAAAGCTTTATATTCTAGTACCTTTAATGGCAATTCTTTCCTGTTTTTTGAACAAATAACCCATATTTTCATTTTGCACTGGGCCCCAAAAATTATATAGCCAGCAATGGAACAAACTAGAAAACCACTGCATGGAACTTTCTGGAGAGCAAGTACAGAATATGAATATGAAGAAAAAAGTTCCTATCACCTTGCTCTTTTTAACATCTAGACATCCCTCAAGCTAACAAAGCTACATCAAGTGCTCTTGGTAACTAGAACTTTGAAACTAGCAACTAGTTCAAAAATCATCTATCCTTGATCAAGCTAATCAAAGTCCACAGAAACAACACATTCCACATGATCAAGTGTCACGCACTGCACCAAGCACCATTCTAATACTGTCTCATTTAATCCTCACAACTTTGGGGAAAACTCTCATTTTTATAGATAAGAAAAGTAAGGTTCCAAGAGATTAAGCAACTCACCCATACCACACGCTAGTAAGCAGCAAAGATAAGGCTGAAACCCACCCTGCCGCAGTCCAGAGCCAACGAAGCTGCCCCATGTTCAGCAGGGAGGACACAGGCTCCTGACAAGAGAGTAAGGGTACAACTGGGGGCTCTGGAAGAGTATTAGACGAGGGATAACAACATTCATAGGCCTCAATAATACATCTAATGTTAAAATATACAACATCAAGTAACTCAGATCAACTCCATAAAACCGCAATCTCGAGAATTAGCACGCTGGTGAAGCAGACGCGTTTGCAGCGCCAGATGCCCAGCTCTTTGTCAAATTTCTCGCTTAGTTGTGGTGCTCCACGAAAGACAGACAGTAAATTTGAGAAGAGCTAAAATAATGTTACATGAATGACTTTCTAAGGTCAAAAACTGTACTTTAAGAGATATGTGGAATGTTCCTGAATCCCAAGCCCCAGAGAAGATACCCATGTAAAAATTGTTATTAATTAAATATCAGAATAACTTTAAAAGTTCCTATCTAGAGAGTCTATGGCCTACACAACTGAAGCACTATGACTTTTATCATGAGTCCTGACACAGCCACACACACACACAAAAATTATATTGTATTCCCTCTGCAACTTCAGGTTCCCCTCAGGCAATTTCAAGTTTATCCAAATTTAGTGCTACAAGGCTTTTTAAGAGCCAAGAAATTATGGTATCCTCAAACTTCAAGTCACTCCTGGTGGATATGGGTCAGCAGTGGAAAGGCAGGTAAAGTGGGATGACAGAGAGGAATGATTTTTACAGTGACACCTTGGAAGGGAGATCTAAGTCTTGGAAGGCCCCTCATCACCAGTCTGTGAGGCCAGTAGGAAGACAGGTACTTAAAAGATAAAAAGTGCTTTAACAAGGAGTCACCGAGGGCAGAGCCAGGGTTCTACATCCTGTGACTGGGAGAGGTCACCCACAGCTTCCCCCACCTCTAGCACAGAAATTCTTCAGTGCCAGAAGAATGACAAGAGTTGGATCTTAGAAGTTAAAAACTCCAAGTCAAAAAATCAGAAAGGTACTAAACGTCTGAATGGAGGAACAGACATAGAGAAATACTTCTCATGATATATATTATTCAAAACAATCAAAAATGCATTTACAAGAATTCCACTGAAATTCTAGGGAAGGGGATCCTGAAAAGATTCTAACACACAAAGGATGATAGACAGTAACAGTGTAAAATTAGAATTTTTTTGTCTTTATTTGGTGTCCTTTCTGAACTGTTTTCAGTGTTAAAACATTTATAAGGACTTCTAAAAATAAATTCTGAACTTTATTCCCTCATGTCTGTTTTTTCCTATAATGTCTTTAGTTCCCTGAATTCTCTTACTAGCAAGGTTTTCAGGAAATTGACTTGTACTGTTACATTTAGATATAATCTTCAAAGCACTAACATCATCATGAGTGAATACAAACAAAACCTACTACAGACACTGTGGAGAACACAACAAAAGCACATGGCTCTCAGAGGTTTCATGCTCTATCTCACTGCATAATTTTGGCCTGGACACAAAAGGAAGACTAGCACTAACAATCACGCTGAAAGGATATGACATTCTTTGGATGCCTACATCTCTCAGGAAATATGCTTTCAGCTGTCATTTAAAAAGGAAAGAATAGAGGGAGGAGGGTGTAGCTCAAGTGGTAGAGCACATGCTTAGCATACACAAGGTTCTGGGTTCGAGCCCCAGTACATCCTCTAAAAATAAGTAAACCTAATTATCGTCTCTCCCCCAAATAAAAAAAAATTAATAATATAATAATAAATAAAATATTTTTTAAATCTTTAAAAAAATAAAATAAAAAGGAAAGAATAGGGAAAAAGAACATCTCAAGTGTAATGAGGCATGCCTCAGTCTCCTTGAACCTCAAGAGAGGTGGGAGTTCTACAGAACTAGAGAGGTGAGGATTACTCACAAGGAGAAATGTGTAGGCCAAACTGCTGTAATCACTCACCACAAACTAAGTGACTTAACACTAATTTATTACCTCACAGTACTCAACATGGGTTTCACTGGCCTAAAAGCACTGGTGTCAGCAGGGCTAGTTACTCCTGGAGACTCTGTGGGAAAACCCATTTCCTTGACGTTTCCAGACTTTGGAGGCCACCACATTTCTTGGCTTGTGGCCCTTCCACCATCTTCAGAGAGCATCACTTCAACCTCTGGTTGTCCTCACATCTCTGACTCTACCCGTCCCCTCTCCTTCTTATAAGGACCCTTGTGATTAGACTGCACTCACCAAGATAATCCAGGATAATCCTCTCCTTAACATAATCACATCTGTGAAGTACCTTCTGCCATCTAAGAGAACATTTTCATAGGCTCCAGGGATTACCAGGTGGACATCTTTATGGGCCACTGTACCGCCTACCAGGGGACATTGATTTAACCCAGTTTAGCAAAATCAAACACAAGGAATCCTCTACACTTCTATCCCATTCCTCGTTGCTCACCTATACTATAAAATCACCTCAATACCTGTTGGCTATTGGATTTGTATCTACTACACCATCCACTCTTAAGATATTACAAACACAATGAGAAAGGGAAAAGCCGCCCCCGCCATCTGGGAGCTGGCCTTGGTGTTGTTTACAGCGGCTAGCAACTCACAGCTAGGCCTCGGTGATTCCCCCGATGAAAATAAAACACTTCAGAGAACGTTAACATCTGAGAAGGCCATTCTGTGACTATAACGGTAAAGGATAAATAAGACAACTCTGTAATCATGCCTGAACAAAGACAAAAAACATGAACACTGTCTGAATCATAAAAACGACCAAACATTTCCCCACTCTGGCTAACATGAATGACTTGCATCTCTACCAATTACAGCTTTTGCCTCCCTCCAATCTTTTTTCTTTCTAGGTAAGATTTATGAAGATATCCAATCACAGAATAATCTCTGCTTCCTAACAGCATCCAATACAGATCAAAGCCACACTTCCATAAACTCCTCCCAAATCACCTCACACAAGCCCAAATCCTATTTTACCAGGTTCTGTTCTAATACTCTCTTATGGAAATGCCCCACAGCTCCCCATGGTATGCATTTACCCCTCACTGCAACATGCAGTAACATGCAGTAAACCTGACTTGTCCAACTACGGGTGTTCCCAGTGGTCTTTGGCTGAAGAACAATGACAAAGGTCAGAAAAGACTGTGGCCCCCCAGACAATTGCATTCCAAATTTAGGTACCAGATTGGTGATCTGCTCCATCTTCTGCCCAACCCCTACTCTCAAGAAAAAAGGGCTAAAGTTTTCATCTCCAACAGGAGGAGTAAGCCACAGAGGTGAGGGCAAGACCCTGAAGGGAAAGGCAGGTAAACTCTCCAGGGAAGCAGCAGGTGGGGGATGATTCTTGGCATCTGCACTTCTTCCTCACTCTTGTTTAGCCAAAAGGGAGCCAAATAAATGGCAGGGTCCTAAAACCTCTAGTGCTGTAAAAGTCCCAGTCAGCCCTACAGCTGTCCCCCAAAATATTACAGCCAAGTAAGGGAGCTTTGTCTACAGTTAGGATAAGGAAGAATTTAGATCGTGCAGCCAGACCCCAAAGCTCCCCGCCAGCTAGCTTCATAGGCTCTCCTAGGTCCCTTCATCAGCCTTACAAGAAGCCAATCCCTGCATTTTGTGTAACTGACCCAGCTGGATCCCACTGAACCCTGTCACGGCGGAGGTTTAAACCCTGTAGGACTGTAAATACAGTTCAGGCTATGGAATGAGCTTGCCTAGATTCAAATTTTGGCTCTATCACACACTATACCACCTCTGCCAGGTACTGCGAAATACCTACTTCACAGGTTGCTGTGAGACTCAAATAACATAACCTGGTAAATATTCAATAAATGTTTTGTATTATTAACTCAGTGAAGGGATTATGGAGATTTTTTAGTACACACATATATCAATCGGTGATCATTTTAAAGTAATAACTATGTTTGTGAAAGTGGCACCAATGCAAGAAAACTATTTCGAAGGTATCATGTAAATAACTGCATCCAAAGAACAGACGCATTGAAAGACGAGTATTGCTGTGCAACTATGGCAGCATAAAGAACAGGTACATATCAATTACTGTCAGTGTTTCAGTTCTCCTGATGGGGATTAGTAAGGTAGAGTCAACGTTTTAAAAGCCTGTGTGATGATTTACGGGTGCATATTATTTAAAAACAGGTTAATCAAAAGCAGGTGACAGACAAACCAATGAAAAGTCTGTGTATGAACCACGGATTAAAATCAATCCAATTCTGTGCACGTGAAGTCCAAAAGGAAAAGGAAAACAAGACCACGAAAGGAAGAAAGGAAATGAATCATTACCACCTGTTAGTAGTAGCTAAATGTGATTATTATAGTAACTGACCAGAGAACTGAGGTATTCATAATATTAAAGACAAAGTAAGATTATCACACGAGCATTTGAAAGTTAAACACTATACCATATACAAAAATTAACTCAAAATTCGTCAAAGATCTCATAAATGGAAGTTTTAACTATACAACTCTTAGAAGAAAACATAAGGGAAAATCTTCATAACATTGGATTTGGTGACAATTTCTTGCCAAAACACCAAAAACACAGGCAACAGTGACCAAAAAAAATCAATAAATTGGTGGGCTTCAACCAAATTTAAAATTTTAGTGCACCAAAGGACACTATAAATAAAGTAAAAAGGCAACTCACAGAATGGAAAAAAAATATTTTCAAATCACAAAGGGATTAATATCCAGAATACGTAATGAACGAAACAACTCAATTGAAAAATGGGCAAAAGACTAAGACGTTTCTCCAAAGAAAATATACAAATGTCTAAAAGCACATGAAACAATGCTCAACATCACTAATCATCAGGGAAACACAAATCAAAACCACAACGAGATACCACTGCACACCCAAAAGGACAACTATTATTTTTAAAAAACAGAAAACGACGTGTTGGAGAGGATATGGAGAAACTGAAACCCTAGCACATGACTGTTGGGAATATAAAATGGTCCAGCCACTGTGGAAAACAGTATGGTGACGCCTCAAAAAATTAAACATAGGATTACCATGTGATCCAGCAATTCCAATTCTGGATATCTATCTAAAAGAATTGAAAGCAAGGTCTGAAATAAACACTCATATACCCATGTTCAAAGCAGCACTATTCACAGTAGTCAGGAAACAACCTAAATGCGCCCTGACAGATGAATGGATAAGCAAAATGTGATATGCACACACAATGGAATATTATCCAATCTTAAAAAGGAAGGAAAGTCTGACACATGCTTCAACATGGATGAAACCTGAAAACATTATGCTAAGTGAAATAAGCCAGACACAAAAGGACAAATATTTTTTGACTCCACTTACATGAGATACCTGGAACAGTAAAATTCAGAGAGACAGAAAGTAGAATGGTGATTACCAGGAGCTGGAAGGAGAGGAACGGGGAGTTACTGATCAAAGGGGACAATTTCAGTCTGGGATGATAAGTCGGCTCTGGAGATGGAGAGTAGTGACGGTTACAAAACCGTGTGAATGTACTTAATGCCACCGAACTGCACACTTAAAAATGGTAAATTGTATGTTATGTATATTTTATCTTTTTGGCAAAACCAAAGAAGAGTTGAATAATTAAAAGAATTGGCAGCGAGTCCTAGAGAAAAACCAAGCATGTATATTAACTGTAAGTATGGATAATTTGAGGAAGGAATGCCAGAGACTGGAAACTCACTAAGCTTGGTCACTGCCTGCACTGGTTAGGCAGAGGGTGGAGTATACCCACCACCAGAGGCACTGGTCCAGGAGAAGTGGGGGTGAGGAGGAGCAGAACTAAGGAATTCTAAAATCAGTGATAAAACTGGGTTGTTTCTTGAGTAGTAAACAAAAGTAATAAAGCTCCTGGCTACTATAACATGGGTTCCTTTCTCAACCCAAATGACAGAATATACGATTAATTTAAAATAAAGCCAAAAATAAATAGACCAATGGAACAGCATAGAGCCTGAAAGTAAACCCCATAAATATATCGTTACCTAATTTGTGACTAAGGTCCTAAATGGTGCTGAAGTGACTGGACATCCATGTGCAAAAAATACATATGACTCCTACTTCACAACATACACAAAAAATAAATTCCAGACGAACTTCAGGTTTAAATGGGAAGAGTAAGTCAACAAAGAATTTAGAGAAAAGCACAAAAGAACATCTTCATAACCTTGGAATAAGAAAAGATCTCTTAAACGGAACATAGAAAATACTGATAATAAAAAAATTCTGATAAAGTGAACTATATTAAAATTTAAAGTTTCCACTCATTAGAAGATAGCATTAAGGGAAAAGACATCTACAAAATGAAAAAAAATTTTAATATATATACATATATACATGACCAAGGTATCATATCCAGAAAACATAAAGAACTTTTACAAATCAGTATTAAAAAGATAAACAAGTTTAGAAACGGGAAAAAGACTTGAAGATGCTTCACAAAAGATTTCCAAATGTCCAATAAACATATGAAAAGGGAAATGCAAATAAAATCTCTTGTGCAATAAATACCATGGCACACTTACTAGAATGGCTAAAATTTAAAAAAAATACTAAGTGTTGTACAGATGGGAAGCAAATCACACCTCTCCTACAGTGCTGGTGGGAGTGGAAATTGGTACCACACACTTTGGCAAACTGTTTAAAAGTATCTACTAAAGATGAACGCACAACCTATACCCTAGAGGTCCCATTCCAAGGTACAGACCTAACAGAAGTGCATACATATGTTCACCAAAAGACACGCAGAATACTTGTAGCTAAAACCTGAAAACTACTAAAGAGCCTGCCAACAGTAAACTAAAAATAAGCTGTGCTACAGTCACAATTGCAGCACCAAGAGTGAATTACAATCACCTACAACACGGGGGGATCTCAGAAGCATTAAGTGAAAGAAACCAGGCACAGAAGAGTGCACCCTGCAAGGTCCCATTTACACTAACGTTCAAAACTAAGCTAATCTATTAAAGCCAGGACAGTGATCACTGTTGGTGGAGTGGAGAGTAACTGAACAGGGAAGAGGGATGGGCCTCTGGGATGCTTGTAATACCGTGTCTCTCCATCTGTGTTCAGGATTACACAGGTGTGCTTAGTCTCATGTGCTTCAAGCTATACACGTACGACTAGATGCTTCTGTTTATTTTTGCTTCAATTAAAATAACACAAGAAACTAGATTCAATATCTTGTGATAACCTTTAATGAAAAAGAATATGAAAAAAATATATGCATGTATATGCATGACTGGGACACTGTGCTGTACACCAGAAACTGACACACTGTAACTGACTGTACTTAAGCTAAAAAAAAAAATAAAAATTTAAAAAATGAAACTAAATATGCTGTATCAAATTCCACCAGTTCAGACTTTATATCTCTTTATTCCAAGGTGTGACTTGGCAAAGTGATTCTCAATTTTCAAGATCAATAACTACACAAACTAGGCAATTCTCCATCAGAATTTTTTTCACCTAAAACCAAAACTGAATTCGAGAGAAGTTAGAAGGGGAGGGGTGTAAATCCAAATACATAAAGTTTAGATATTTTATTATACTGTCATGAAAAAGCAACCATAACGTGTTCTCGTGCATCATGAAGAGGTAAAAACATCGAAGATTTCCAAGGCCAAGCCTGCTTCCTGACCCCTGCCAGCATCACAGAACAAACGGGGACCGAGAAAGGATGACTTCCTGCAGAAGTTGCTCCAGAGCACAAAGGGCTTGGCTCAGGCCCTCAGTCCCGTCGGCCGCCGGTCTTCACGGCCAACACGGAGGGTTTCCAACCCAGCACGAGCGGGCGGCGGGCGGCGGGCGAGGCGCGGAAAGGCGCGCGCCGACTCGGACGACGCGAGCGGCCGCGCTGCGGGTGCCCGCCTCCCCGCGGCGCGGGGGACCGAGCCCCGCCCTCCCCCGGCGCCCGCCCGGACCTCCCGGGGACCGCCGACACCTGCTCGCACACCCGGCTGCCTGCCGGGGCCGCCGGCCGCGTCGGGGAAGAGCTCGGGATGACGAGGGCGCGGGCGGCCCCGAAGCGCTCCCGGGGGCGGGGGACAGGTGGCCGCCCGAACGGCGCGCGCGCCCAGGACGGACGGCAGGTGGGTGCAGGGCGGGAGGCGGCGGGAGGCGGCGGGAGGGGCGGGGACCGCGGGGCCGGGCGGCCGGGCGCGGGGCGCTCACCGTGGACTCCCGCACTTGGCTGTGGAAGTGCTGCTCCCGCGCCGACACCTCGTCCTGCCCTTCCATCCTCCTTCATGCCCGCCGCCGCGCCGCCCGCGTCCGCGCGCTCCGCCGCACCATCGCCCGCCGGCCCACACGGCAACGGGCGGACGGCCGGCAGCTGCAGGGCCGCGACCACAACCCCAGCCGCTACCTCAGCCGTCGCCTCAGGAGAAGCCGCTCGGGCTGCGGAGGGCGGGCGCCGCTCGGGGCGGGGCCGGGGCCGGGCTTGACGTCAGAGGAAGGCGCCGCGCGTCAGAGGAGCGCGCCGCGGTGCCCGAGGGGCCGGGCGGGGGCGGGGCCTGGGGGCGGAGTCGGCTGGCCCAGGGGCGGGGCTTAGGGCCACGCCCCCAGGGGCCTGAGACGGCGTGAGGCTGCGGGATTCCGGCCCGGAGCACTGGGACGAGCTGGCGTGTGCGGTCGGGTCGCCCGGCGCGTTCTCGCGCCCGTGGGGGTGAAATATGGAGGTGGGCGGGCCGGGCCACCTGATGAACAGGAGTCCGCCTTTTAAGGCAGCTGCGGTCAGTGCCCCTCACCCGGCACCTGCCCGGTCTGCGGGGCACTTGGGCAGAGTCCAGCAGGCGGCCTCCCGCGGAGACTGTCACTCCGCCAAAGTACGTAAAAGGTCGGAAACTCGTCCTTTCAGGACGCGCTTTGGGCGGAAACCTGGCTTCTCTGGGTCTGATAAGGTCTTGGGCTTCCCCACCTGGAAGCGTCCATGGCCCCAAGTGTGAGGCCCTTGCCAGATCCAAGCGCAGCGCTGTTCTGGGGCGATTCCGTGACCCTTCTGAGACCCTCCACCGGACTTTGTTTTGGGGACTGCCAAACATGCGAAACCCTAATTCACCCCCGTTCTGCATTAAGTATCCTTTTTGTTTGTGTGGGGCTTTTTGGCAATAAAAACGAATTTGAAGGAATATTTACCATTTTACTTTTTGGCTTTTTGGCTATAAGAAAGTCACTTTAATTGCTATTGGCTGTGATGTTTTGGCATCTCTGAGAATTCTTAGGAAGCAAGAAAATCTACAAATTGCTTTCAAATTACGTTTATGAAATAAATTAATTTAGATTTTGCAGTACCCTTTGTGATACTGAATTAAAAATTTTTTCACCACTCAAGCTTTTTTTTATGGCCCCTGAAAAGCTTATAGACCCCCAAATACTGTGCCTATGATGGCTTATGCCAGAAAGTGTTGGTGGTGTGGACTTGGAGGTCATGAGGCATGTTCTGAGCCAGGACTCCTGCTGCCTTAGGCTGATAAGAAAGCAGGAGTAACTTCCAACCTGTTAAATTCAGTGTACTTCTTTATTTTTTGAAAGTCTCAGAGCCCTAAGAACCAAGGAAAGACAAAGAAGTATCTTTTTTCCTGAACACCCAGCTTCAGAGCTGGGTTAAATACCTGCCTGAAATGACCTGGATAATTTCTGGGGTGATCTCTCCAAGTCAGACGGTAATCAGATCCAGTTCTAAGATGTGTGGCATTTAGACATATCCCAGAAAGTGGATGCATATGGCATTGCTGATCTTTCTAACCCAACACTCCAACCAACCGGACCTTTTATTCTCTTATATGCAGCTGTCTATAGAGGTTCACCCACAGTTGATCTTAATTGTTTCTGTCTTTGGTGCTTACAACACTTAGCCCAGGTTCGTAGACCTCAAAAATGGCTACAGGCTCGTCCGTATCCTCACCCCTTTGCCTTGTGGCTTTGCCCTTCCTCCCATCAAGGAGTGGAGCCGATTTTCCACCCCTGGGATCTGGGCCTGGACGTGTGACCTGCTTTGGCCAAAGGGACATTAGAACATAGGAAGCTATTGAGAAGTGCCTGTGCCTTAGGACTTGTCCCTTCTTGTCGCCCATGGGCACCCTCCAACTGCCACCGTGCAGAAAAGTCCCACACCAGCTGGAGGTAGGTGGCCCAGTTACCTCTGTTACCCCAGCTGACATTGTCTTTTCTGCATCCCCCAATACATGGTTTTTCTCCCCTGCTGTAAGCAATGCAACACAGTTATTCTCGTTAAATATAGAATAAAATCAGACTCCTTAACTGACATTGAGGACCTTGACTTTTGGGCCCCACTCTGCCCTTCCAGCTGTGCTAACCATTTCTCTCCCTAAGGAGCCCTTTCTCCAACCCTCAGTGCCTTCCCATTGCCAAGGCCTAGAACTTGTACCCATCCCAACCCCCTTCCCTCCTGTTCAGATTCAGTGCTACCATTCTTCCATGTCCACACCAAGATGTTCCTTCTCCACAAAGTCTTCCCTGACAGTTCCAGTCTCCTCATTCACTCATTCATTTAAAACCGTGGGCACACAGTGGAAAGAGGACTGCTTCCATCCCTGCTCTGGTGAAGCTTCCAGTCCAGGAGTTACACGGAAAGCTTACAGCCATTCATCGGACACTTAACACACGCATCCTTATATCTTTCATCAACATCCCCTGTATATGTGTCTGTCCGCAGGGTGTAAGTTCTTGAAGATCTAGAGTATCTCCTCCTGCATCTTGTAGACTTCTGTGTCCCTCCCACAGTAGCTGTTAGAATGCCTTGCACAAAGTAGACACGTAACAAGTACGTATTGGTCAAAAGATTGGTTGCTCTGAGAAATTTCCCAAAAACGTCTTCAAGCTTCAGTAAGTCTTCAAATTTCTATGTCTATATAGATAATTGTACAGATGTTGGCAGTGTTTCCAACAATATGACTCTGGCAAAATTCAACATTTATGATAAAAGCTCTTCAGAAGGTGGGTATAGGGGGAGCATACCTCAATATAAAAAGGCCATATATGACCGTCCCACAGCTAACATCACACTCAACGGTGAAAAACTGAAAGCATTTCCTCCAAGATCAGGAATAAGACAAGGATGCCCTCTCTCGCCGCTTTCATTCGACATAGTTTTGGAAGTCCTAGCCACAGCAATCAAAGAAGGAAAAGAAACAAAAGGATTCCAAACTGGAAAAGACTACCAACACTACGACTCGTATGTCCCCAGGTGAGACGGCCGCTGGTTCCTGTGCTGCCATTGCACTATCGTGTCGTGCCTTTGAAGCTGCCTGAAGTCAGCGTGGTCCCCTTCACTTCACTAGGCCTCGCTCTGATTCTCCAAGGTTCAATGAGTTCAAAGTTTTCAGACATAAGGACATAGAGACCAATTTTTTTCTCTTGATGCCCTATATAAAACCAAGCCAAGCAATGTTCAGATGTTACCCAAATTCCTTCCAGCCTCCGTCAAAGGGCCTTTTCCCCCTTTATTCAAATACTCACAGCAAGAGATATAAACAAGTAACAGTCCAGAAACAGCCCAGCTGTCCATCCACAGTGGAAAGCGTCAACAAATTGTGGTGTGTTCATATAATGGAATATTACCCAGGGGTGAAAAGTCTATGAACTGCAGCTGTAAGCAACAAAGTGGATGAGTCTCTAAAACAGTGTTGAGCAAATAAATAATCACAGAAGAAAATACATAAAGTTCAGAACCTAAATGGGATATTACTTAGGGATACAGACGTGTGGTAGAGTTATAAAGGAAAGCGGTGGAGTGATAAACCTCTAAGAAGGGAGATCGGAGAAGAGATTGGACAGAGGCATTTAGAGGACTGCAAAGAGAATGACAGTACTCATCTCTCAACCCTGGGGGGCCAGGGTGTGGTTCACCACACCTGTGTTGCTCCTTGTATATCATAAATGTTGCATGAACCGTGTCTACACAGTACTTAAAAAAGAAATTGTTTTAAGAAGCACCACTGGGGGAGGGTGTAGCTCAGTGGTAGAGTGTGTGCTCAGCATGCACAAGGTCCTGGGTCCAATCCCATGTACCACGATTAAAGATAAATAAATAAACCTAATTACCTCCCCAAACAAACAAACAAACAAATTTTTAAAAACCACATAAAGCTAAAAAAATATTAAAAAAAAAAGAAGCACCACCGCCTGGTAGCCTAACCAGTGGGTTCTCTGCCTCAACTTGCCCTTGCTAAAGGGGGTACCTTAGAGCAGAGTAAACACTTAAGCAAGGATTCAGCAAACCAGTTTCCAGCTCTGCCATGGGTGACCTTTTGGGTCTCATTTAAGTTAATGATTCCTAAGGTTCTTTCCAGCACACACCAAAAAATCTGTTTGCAGTCTTAAAAATTAATTTGGAAACTTTCCACGCAAGCCCATGTTTCTGCTGAAGCTTCACAGGCCAGAGGATGAGAGAACGGGCACCAGCTACTTAGCTCCAAGCCTGGAGCCATCCTGAATTCCGTGCGGCCCCTCACATCTGGCCGCCTTCCATCACCAAGAACTGTCAGCTCGCCCACCCCAGCAGGTCTAGAACCAGCCACTTCTCAGGCCCTCACTGCTGTCTCCAGGTCCCAGCCACCTCATCCTTCAGGTGGCCCCTGGCCTGTCTCCCTGCATCCGCTGTTCCCAGCCCCTCGTCTGCCCCCGCCAGCCCAGCATCAGTCAGGTTTGCCCCCCTAGAGCTCCCCATCCCACTTAGAATCAAACACTAACCCCTCACCGAGACCAGCAGGGACCCGGGACCACCCCACCCACCTTTCCAGCCTCCTGCCCACCCTGCCACATTGCCATTGTCCTTCCATCCCGCTGCCCAGAATGCTCCCACTGGACCGCAGCTGCCCCTTCTCACTTCCATTGCAGCATGAATGTTGTCAACTCAGAGAGGCCACCCTGGACCCCTGTGGCTACGCGGCCACCTGCACCCAACCCACGTGCTCGCTCACTTCACCTGGTTTTATTTTCTGCGGAACCCTGCGAAGTAGGTAGTGCCAGCTCCGCTTCACCATTGTAGATGCCGGGGCTGGAAGAGGGTGAGCAGCCGGACCGGGGTCAGGTAGCCCGCATTCGAGCCCCGCTCCGCTGACGCACTCACGCTTGTCTGCCCACAGTACTGGGCTCCTCGCCAAGCAGTAGAACCAAAACCCAGCTTCGTCGTGGTTGACAGAGAGGGAAACCCCCAGGTCCCTCTGCTGGGGGTTCTACCCTAACCACCCACCTCCCTTCCCTCTAAAATCATCTGCCCTCGTTTGTGGCCTGAGCATGTACTTGGGTTAAGTGTGCACTCAGGCACACCAGTAAGTACAGACCCCGCTGCCCCCGGGCTGTCCCCGTTAAATGAGTGAGCGTCTGCGAGCCAAGGAGACGAGTAAGTCCCCCTGCGGTTCTGTCTCCCGGATCTTTTCCCAGCCTTGGTGCTAAGTGGCTGGAGGCCGCAGTGCAGAAGCTGTCTCACTGCGGAGGTGTTCTCATTGCAGAACCAGCTCCTAAACTGCTCCAGGAAAGGGCCCTGAGACCTTCAGAAAGTGGATGTGGAACTTTCAACATTTTACACTAGCATTTAAATATGTTTTTATTGAAGTAGAGTCAGTTTACAATGTGTCCATTCTGGTGCACAGCACAATACTTCCGTCATACATATACACACATATATTCATTTTCACATCCTTTTTCACCGTAAGTTACTACAAGATACCCCTTTCCAGCAATAGTTGGGAGAATCCTCCCACTTGTTAGCATATGAAATTAGCCGGCTCATAAAAACTAGCTACCCTGACACCTTGGGGCCTCTTGCCTTCTGAGATGGCCCGCTGAATAAATCTTCTTACGCTTTACCATGCCAGCCTTTTGAATTCTTTCCTGCGTGAAGCCAGGGACCGTCATTTGGCGGGGCTTGTCCCAGGGACTCGCCCAAGACCTGGGACATGACCATCCTCTGGCATCCCATTTTCCTGCAACAAGTCCATTGAGAATGTCCTCTTGTTTCCATGCTACTGTTTCCTGGTTACTCACTCTCAAATGTTTATTTTTCCAGATGAACTTTGATATCATTTGTTGTTACCTCTAAACCCCCCAAATCCTCTCTGTCTTTAATTGAAATTGAGTTAGGGAGAACTGGCATTTTGTACAACATGTGAATCTCCTCGTCCAGAACAAGGACTATCTTTGTATGTAAGTGAACCGACATCTTTCTGTCAGCTCTTGGCTCTTGGATTGCAAGCCGCATCCAGCAGCCAGAAATGTGAAATGTTTCTCTAAGATTCCTCCCTCTCTCCAGACTTCTCAGGGCAGGGCAGATCACGCCCAAGTGGGCAGCCTTTCTGCACAGTGAACACAGTGCACTATCACAGCAGACGCCTCCTTGAAGCGCTGGCTCCCAGCGGTTGGCTGTGCTGGGCGGTACCTCTGCCAAGTGTTACTTAAGGAGCTGGAAGGGTTGATCTGTGTAGCTTATAAACCTTGACAGAAATATCTCGGCCACCTTTATGGGCTCCTGGGCTGTGGCATTCCTAAACATCCTGCTACTAATGTTCCCCTTTTACAGCATTTTTAAACCAATTTTCAAGTGAGTGTCATAAAATCACTCTATCCAGGAAGTCAGCTCCATCATCTCCAGGACATAAACTTTAAAAGCAAGATGTAAAATGCTGTTGGGATGGCCTGACTGGCTTGCACACTGTGCTCAGGTGTAGGTTTATGAGCAAATCATTAGGACATAAAGAGCCACATCAGGGAACTGACGGAAGAAGTCTCGCAGGTTGTTGGAGCCTGTTAGGTCGTGTGACAAACTGGAGGACAGAGAAATTACTGTCATTAGCAGGGCTTGCAAATTTCCAAAGAGCTTTCCTCCTGGGGACGTTTCCATGGCTGTAAAACATCGGGACAAGCGCCACACAAAACAGCCTGAGACCCCGGGGTGGCCTTGCGTTTTATTGTGGCTGGTGGCACGGTGGACTTTCTAGCTGTCATCGTGGTCTTCTTGTGCATTTCTCTCGTCTCCCTAAGTATCGATGCTCTAAGGGCAGGGCCTGCAGTTTTTCTCTCCGCACCTGATGCGGTCCACAGGGTGCTTCTCCGGAAAGGCTTACTGTAGGCGATGACCCCAGAGGTCACAGACAGAACAGGCTCATAGAGATGCCTGCTTGTCCCCTCGCCAGGAAATCTTCAAATGAGGCAGACGTTCAATGCGAGGACCACAAACAAGTGTTGCTTTGGAAAATGCCTCATTATCCTGACGCTTGTCTGATGGGAGCAGTGGTGCCTGGGCTTCAGTGTCAGAAAACAGAAGGCAGGGGCCCCTCTCCTGTCAAGGCTGGCGCTCTGGCGGAAGGCGTGAGCACCCCCCCACCCCTGCCACACTCTGCGGCTGGTCCTCCGTTGGGAGGGATGTTCCGAGGAGGAGCAGAGCTAGGGGGCAGCAGTGCCACATGGAAGGCTCCCTCACGCGCCAGCCAGCGGCTGCATTCCTCCGGGACCCCGTGGGGCTCCTCTGATCCCCGGAGCCGTCCATCTCTCCCTCCTTGGCGGGCCCCGGGTTTCCAGCACAGGAGCCCATCACGAATCAGAGGACTGGCTAATTTTGCACCACAGATGACGCTACGTATCCTACTTATCTTTACACTTAATTTGTCCTTAACCATGGACTTCACCCGGATCTTAGGGCGGTAACTTTTAGTGGAGTCAACCGACAAGGTTACAGAAGAAAGAAGCTGAGGCTAGGAGGGTGAGTGCTCCAGGATCTGGCTCCTGGTTTGTCCTTCACGCCCCTCAGTTCCTCCCAAGGTGAGAAAAGCTTAATAAGCTGGAGAATGGGCCTTAAAATGAGACTCTATCCTAATTTATTACTGCTTCCCAAACTGGCCCTAAAAAATTTTATCACTAATATTTTGCTTTTATGTGGTATTTTGATTTTTTTTTCTTAATGGAGGGACTGGGGATTGAACCCAGAACCTTGTGCATGCTAAGCATGCACTCTACCACTGAGCTGCGCCCTCCCCGATGATGTAGGTATTTTGTGGCTTACAAAGCACATGCTATCCATTATTTAAATTAGCAATAACCCCACAAGATAAATTAAGGTTGTCAACCCTTTTTAACAGATGAGGAACTGAAATATAACGAGGTAAGAAAGAACACACTCAGGCTTGCACAGTTAGTAAACGACAGAGGCCGTTCCGAACTTCAGATCTCCGTTCCGGGTCGAGAGCTCTCTCTCCCGCTCTGTGCAGCCCTCCCGGAGGAGGGGCATGTTAGACACAGGTACAGACAGAGATGCAGCGATGGACAGACAGGCTGATGCAGAACAATCGCAGCTGCGGACATGAGTGTAGATGCTAGAGGGTGGTTGTGGTTTTGACGTGGGCGTGAATATGTACGGTGATGGTTATGGATGAAAAGGTAAATACAGTTACAAAGACACGACAGAGACAGAGACAGAGCCCCCCTGCCAGCTGGCCAAGGTAAACTTTCTCATGTGCAGCTAGAACCCCCCGAGTCTGGATACTCTAGCTCCTGCTCATTCCCTTCGATCCGCAGAGGGTCTTCTCTAAGGGAGATGGTAGCGTGGAAATGGTGCCTGCCAAGCTGGAGAGCTCTGGGACTGCTGGTTCCATATAGCGAAAGGGATGATCAAATGTCCCTTCTGTCGTCCCTCAAAACCAGCTTTTAATGTATTTAGATAATTTTGGAGCTTCCTGGGTCAGTCTGGGATGTTAGTTTACACACAGCCCTACTTTGTCTTTATATGTCTGAGGATAAAAGGTGAAACTCAAAGGAAAACATGACCAGTAAAAATATTTGTTATGTTTTTTACTATTATAAAATTAAATCGTATTTTAAGAGTTCCAATACATTTCTAACTGTGGTAGATTTTAAGGTAATTATGTGTCTCTTCAGTAATATATTTTCTATCAACTTATTGCATAAAAGGATTGCTTGTGAATTCAAGATTATTTTTAGATTTATAGCCCTTTCAAGTGAAAGAGAGGTTTTTCAGGAGTACTTCCGATTTCCAGTGTCTGGTGAATTTTCCATTTGCCATCAATAATCCCCCGTACAGAAATTCTTCTTCATATAAATCCAGGCTGACACTCCTATAATGCACAGTGCAAAGGAGTGCTCTTAGGGCAAGAAATAATCTGTGTGAATTATGTCAGAGCAGCACGTGGAAAACACTCATCCCGCAATTTATGAATTCAGATGCTCCCAGAATGTGTTTTGTATTCTAAAGAGATGTAGGTATGTTTATATTCATAGGCTGTCTTGATAAATGTTTATTGTAGGTGCTGTGAAAACTGCTGATTTGAAAAAATATTTTTGTAATTTTTTTGGCCTACCTCTAGTATTTATTACTCACATTATCAAAATTGTTAGGCTCTATTACCCAGTCTGAGGTCGTTTTGGTTGTTTTGATTTTTCCAATGTAAAGACTTTGTTAAAAGCATCAGGTGGAACCTGAGTTGCTTTCTCTGCAGCTGTGATCAGAGCCCTGGTCTCGGTGTAAGCTCTTCCCTGCTGCCTGGGTTCAGTCTGCCCAGGAGGGATTTGGAAAAGACTGGGTAAGCAGCAGAGATCCAGTGAAAAATATTGTATTAGCTAACGTTAAGTTGTGTCCTGCTGTGCTGTGCTGCGTTGCTGCGTGGCTGTGCCGTGCTGTGCTGTGCTGTGCCGTGCTGCTCTGTGCTGCTCGTGTTATGAATTGTATCACATTGTGACATTGTGTTGCTTTAGACTATAGAGCTGTAGCTGCAGCGTGGACAGGTAATAGTTTTGTCTGAGTTGAGGCTGGAGTAAGTGTTTAGATGGGTACGCACTGTCGACACTGCCTGCATTCACTGGATACTTGCTATTTACTTTCTGTTCTATGACTTTGTCATGAAAATACGGGTTTTGATTTGTTTATTTGGCTGTGTTAAACGTTGAAGGCCAAGACCTCAACACTGACCCAGGCTCCTGTGTAGGAGTGCGTGGGTGGGGTGTGTTCTTGAAGATCTCAAGGAGCTGGGACTCTGTAATCTCAGTAACCAGTTCCGCTGTTTGAGCTGCTGAGTCATCAGCCTTTATTTACACAAATGTAGAGGCTGGCAAATGTTCTCACTCCCCCTCTAAGATTATCTGCTCAGTTCTTTTTTATTATTATTTTTTTTTAATGGAGGGACCAGGGATTGAACCCAGGGCCTCATGTGTTTAGTGCTAAGCATGTGCTCTACCACTGAGCTATACCACCCCGCCCTGACTCAGTTCTTACAACGTCTGTGATGTTTGTCTCGCTTAGCTCCTGGCCTGTATCTGGGAGTGGAATTGAATGGAATTTGAATAACAATGACAAGAAAAAGCATGTAAATAAACACATAGCATTAACTGAGGAATTATTTTTGAATGTCACGTAGCCATTTTCTGTTGTCAGGTCATTGACAAGAAACCATACGTCATTCTTTTTCTGAAAGACTGTTTCAGAAGCATTAGAAGTCCAAGTAGGAATAAATCAGATTAATTCTCAAAATTTGCAGGGATAAACTTTATTCTGAAATCATAAATGTTCTCTTCTAATTAAATTCAAACGTGGTTATACACCAGAAACTAACACAACATTGTAAATCAACTATATTTCAATTTTTAAAAAAAAATTCAACTCAGCCATAAAAAAAGGATAAAATAATGCCATTTGCTGCAACATGGGTGGACCTGGAGATCATTTTAAGTGAAGTAAGCGAGAAAGAAAAAGAAAAATACCATATGATATCACTTATATGTGGGCTCTAAAAAAAAAAAAAGGACACAAATGAACTTATTTACAAAACAGAAACAGACTCACATAGAAAACACACTTAGGGTTACCAGGGGGGAAAGGGATGGAAAGGGATAAATTGGGAGTTCGAGATTCGCGGATACGAACTACCGTATATAAAATAGCTAAACAGCCAGTCTCGACTATGGAGCCACATCTAGTAATAACCTGTAATGAAAAAGAATATGAAAAGGAATATGTGTGCACATGTATGACTGAAACGTTATGCTGTGCACCAGAAATTGACGTAACATTGTAAACTGACTAGACTTCAATTAAAAAAGAAAATCAACTGTGGTTAACTCCTTTCAGACATGTTACAATAATAAATAGTAGATGGGGGGGCAGTGAATATCCTTGATGCCTGTAAATAATTAGATTGGTTGGCTTACAAAGCATAATGTTTAACATTGTAAAAATCCCAACCCTCTACTTCTGTCTCATTAGCAAAAATAAATGGGCTTGCGTGGGGCTCACGGAGTAAGGCAGGAGCCCAGTCAGCATGGGTCCGGACCTGCCAAGGGACAGGAAGGCTCTTGCTGGCAGTGGCTGTCACCTGGGTTTTCCTCTTCCCACCAAGAGAGTGAGTGTGATTGGATTAGCATCTCTCACAGTCATACTGCTGGTCTGACCAGGTAACAGCCTCAGGGACTAGTTCTCTGGGGTGCCCCGGGGCACGGGGAAGAGCTTCTCTCTTCTTCCCCGAGTCAGGTGATGAGGGTCCCGTGAGGGGACGGCAGCGGGCAGTGGGAACGTGGTGACAGTCCCATCCCATCCAGACGCACCCCTTTCAGTGTTTCCACAGACCCACCTCCGCCCCTCCCTCTACCCCGGGGGCATTTACAGAGTCAGACTGACTCTTCCCTTCGTGGATTCTGGCAAACGAGGAGACTGAAGCTTGCACTATGGGCAACGTTTGCACTTGCCTGACCTGTGCTAGGAAAGCTGTCCTTTCTTCGTGTACTAAGTCAGCGGGTATTTTGTATCTTGTTTAGGGTGAAGAAGACTTCTACAATCACCCTCTTCTTTTTCTTTTTAGTTTCATCCGTTCGGTTCACCAGCATTGACCTTCTCTGTGCTCGGCACTGTCTAGGCCCTGAGCATACGTGCGTGGGTACAGTCGGTAAGTCAGCACTTACATAAACCCGGACGATACTTGCAGCTCTCAGCTGTCACACGCTATGCTTTAGGGGAGAGACAGATGTAATTGCTAATTACAACTGGTCAATTAATTAAAGTATCAGGTAATGACTGATAAATGCTGCAGAGAGAATTAAAATAGAATCTTGCGATAAAGAGCGGATTAGGTCTAGAAAGACCCAAGGAAGAACTCAGAGAGGTGGAAAGAGGAAGGCGGGCCCGTTAGGGGCCCTGGGTAGCAGGGCATCTCACAGCCCCTGACCAGCAGCACAGGGGACCAGGTGAGCATCTCCTGACCCACAGCCCTGAGCAGAAGGTAGCCCAGGGAGGCTCATCCCTCCCCCAGGTCAGGTGGGAGTTCCTCCCACTGACAAGACCAGGTGACCCAGCAGCACCAGCAGGGAATTGACCAGAAGAGGTGAGGGGATACGTGCCCTCACCCACCTAGAGAAGCTGCGCAGCCGGGGCTACGGGGGGACTTCATCATCTGGCCCAGGAAACACTCTGGGAACTGGGCTGGGAACTCTTTCCCAGGGGGGCACCAGGTGGCCTGGCCTGGGAAGGTCCCACCACCCTCTTAGGTGGCCCCAGCAGGGACCAGGGGCAGCCCCACCAGCACTAGGTAACAGACTGAAAGCACCATGAAACTCTGGGCCCTAACCTGCCATTGGGACCACAGCCCATAGACGCAGGGCAAGAACTGTTCGCTAAACCTAGACGGGGAGGCCGCCTGGTGAAATAAAGACCCAAATTGCCCTGGGCTCCGAGTGTAACAGCCACGATGCCCAGGGTACAACCGAAAATCCCCTGTCGTCCCAAGAACTAGGAATATCACAGCCAGAACAGGAAAAGACAGTCAACCAGGGCCAACACCAAGAAGACCAGACTGGACTTTGAGTCATCGGCAGGGTTTTAAAGCAGCCTTGAATGAAAATGCACCAGTGAGTAACTACAGATTCTCTGAAAATAAATGAAAACGTAGAAACCTCAGCTTAGAAATAGACGTTATTTAAAAAAAGAAAGAAAGAAAGAACCAATGAAAATGATAGAACTGAAAACTGCAGTAACCAAAATGGAAAAGTCACGGTCACACTCGGTAGTGGAGGGAGGGTGACAAGGGCTGGGATCAGTGACCGTGAGGACAGGTCGACAGAAATTACACAGTCTCAGTGTCAGAGACTTTTAAACGTCCTTCAGCCACAGTCCTGTAGCCTCAGTGAAACTCCTTCAGGAACAAAGGGAACGTAAAGACCTTCTCAGAAGAAGAAACACTAAAAGGATTTGTTGCTAACAGACCTACCGTGAAAGAATGGCTGAAGGAAATTCTCCAAACATTAAGGAAATGACAAAAGAAGGAATCTTGGAACCAAGAAGAAAGAGCAGAAAGAGCAGAAATATGGTCACTGCAATGGGCTTCCTCTGCCTCGTGAGTTTTCCGTTGCTTGCAGCAAAAATGGTGCCACCATTCACTGCTCGGTTCCAGGGTATTTAAAAGCGGAACCAGGAGGAAGGATGGTTTCCATGCTTCGCCTCCTGTGGGAAAACAGTCCACAACATTGCAGACACTTCCCGGACGCCCCCTGGAGAAGCTGACTCGGAGCTATAACGTGGCAAGCCGGTGCCGCGCTGGGGGAGCTGCATCATTAGCACTGTATCACCAAGACCCGATGCCAGTCAAACTGTTCCTAAAAAGTGACTGTGCAAGTGCAATGCAGAAAAATTCCTTTGCCTTTCCTTCCTCTGATTTAGCATCGGTCTCACCTGCTAATTCACAAATGTCCTCACTCTGATTGCAGAGACGGTGCCTTGGATCACGACAGCCACCTGCCTTTGCGGTTGTGATTTTAAGACTGTTACATAATAGCCGTCACTCTATGTATACAGCACACACATCCAAAAGGTTTTACTCTTCATTGAAAGTGGTTTCATGATTTTCTGTCTGACCTGGAACATTGCCTCCATTATTCTTTTTATTTCAATAGCAGTAATATTGCTACCACCTGAAGAGAGAATGCTTCCTGCTTAACTGGCAACCAAGAAGCAGAGACATGGCAACAAGTGAGAGAACTGAAAACACAAGGGATGCTAACAAAAACCAGGGGCCGGGGGCTGCCCTGAAGGGGAGGGTCCGGGCTGCCAGAGACACTGGGATGGAGGGGAACGGAGGTGGCACAGCCCTGCCCTCACCGGGAGCTCGTGACCTTGTGACTCGGGTACTTTCCCCTGCCAGTGACCTTCCTGCCCACCCCCTCACATTGTAGACTGGCCATTTCAGGGTGTTCTTCTTCGAAGAGGCAGCATGGCGGGGGGGGGGTGGATCCTGATGAGGCTGGCATGGTCTCAACCCCTCCATTTCTGGTCCCTGCACATGGCTTTCTCTTGCCCCAGTCCTGCCGAGGTCCAGGCTCCCTGTATCCCCTGACTTGACAGTTTAGGGGGTCCCTCAGTGTGAGCTATTTCCTCCCAAGTTGGACCCACGTGCCCCGATCCCCCTGAGCTCTTCCGTGAGTCTCCATGACCTGTTTCCGTGTCCTGCCTCTGCGATCTGGCCTCTGCAGAGTCAAGGAGAGTCACCGCCACCCGCAGTCCCTGCATCGTGCTGTGGAAGAGAGAAACCTGACCAAGACAAGGATGCCTTGAGTCTGGCTCTGAAGCTTCACAGAAGCGTCCTGGGCAGATGCATCCGATTGGCTCCCATGTCCCCATTCTGGCTGCCAGGGGCAGGAAGCGGGAAGCTCTGCCCCCTTTCACCCCCTGGGTGGGAGACGAGGCTGTGCCCCCTTCCTGGGACCAGACAGCCAGAATAACAACGCAGCACTTGAGATGCCCTGTGACAGCCGCCTGTGTCCCTCACAGCGACGTGCTCCCAGTCTCCTGCTGAAGTCGAGTTTCCGAGGCTGTGCAGCTCAGGACAAGGGCCTGACCCACACGGAGTGCTCTGTGTTCACGGAGGTGGCCCTGGGAGGCCTTCTGGGGGAGAGGTGCGCTCTTGCTCGGGCCTGCGCGCATCTGCAGGAGCGGCCCCTCCGTCGCAGGCTATGAGGGTGTGAGCGGAGGGGAGTAGGGGAGGGTTTCGGGTGCCTCCCCTGCGTGGTCCTGCAGACACTGAAAACGTGTCTGGGTCGTGGGGAGCCTGGGCGTCTGCTGCCGTGCTGGACCCTCTGGGTGAAATCCGCAAGCAACAGACAGGGTTCTAGGCCCGGAGGCACCCCGCCCTCCACTAGTGTCTTTTTTCTCTTTTTTTCTCTTTTTTTTTCTTTAGCTTTACAGCACATTGTCACACTACGTGACTCTTCTTGTCTCTACTTGCACATAGACATAGTGCCACAAATAAAGCACTAAACGGGAGAGTTTCAGAGAGAAAAACAGAATCCAGAATTCTGAGCCCCTTCAACTCCTCTTGAAAAGTGGAGGAAACAATTGTGGAAGGGGTAATATTTATATCGTGTTTAGACCGCATTTGAAAACGTCAAGTCTGAATGTGACTGTGAGATGTATATAAACGGAGGAATCGTTATAATTCTATCGTAATTTATGGCTTGACCAAAATAAACTAATAAGATAAATAAATACAGTTGTTCATGCCCATCTGACTAATGTGACCTGAGGAGAAATAAAATATTGGATGAGCTGGAGATGCCAAGCTTAAACTAGATTAGCGACAGAATCTCAGTGGGCTGTTTCGATATAATTAACGTGATGATTTAATATGTTTTTAGCTCAGAATTGTTGTGAGAGTTTTTTTGTAATAGCATAGAAATGAATACGCACTCCTCCAAGCTGCAGAGGAATAAAAGGTTGTAATATTTTTGAGGTCTCTTGGCAGAGTAATCCATTCTCATCAATCTCACACTCCGCAGGAGAACATAAGGATGTTTTTCTTCCAATCATTCCCAGCCATTATTTAATGTACGGTAACAGCCACAGTCTTCATTCATATGCTAACCTCTGGCTCAAAAAGGCCTCGCAGTAACCCAGCTGAAGACTCCCCGTGGCGGGTTCATGTCACAGGGCTTGCAGATATCAGCCACTGGCAACAGTGACCTCAGGGATAAGCCCAAAGGGAAGGACCAGTTGAAGTAGGCTGCCCAGCAAGCCGCAAGAGGAAGCCCAGAGCCTGCCTCGCAGAGCCCCCGTGCAGGAGGGGCGGCTCGGAAGCCCACGTGAGCGGCCTTGTCACGGAACGCTCCGCTGCTTCGAAAAGACCGAGGTAGACCTGCCTGCTGTGAAATGGAACAACCCTAACTGTATGGTTAGATGAAAAAACTGAAGCTACTGCATGGAACAAACTCTGCCTTGCTTGGCATTCTAGCCCTCAGGGGGCCCCCAGAGGAACAGCTGGCCCCTGGCCTGACCACCCCAAAGCAGAGCCGCCAAGGCCCCCTGGAAAGGCACAGCATGGCTGTGCCAGTTCTCAATGGCCTTGGCTTTCAGTCTCACTGAAGGAGATCATAGACTCTTGCAGAAACGTAACAAAACATTAAAGCACATGCTTTCCTGCGAATTCCGTGTCCCCATTTCCGAGGAACTCGTAGTGCAAGTCTCTTCACGTGACAAGCCCGTAGGTCTCCCATCCTGCTCACCCGAAGGTGAAGCCTGGCACGGTGAGCCTATGCAGAAAATAAGAACCATGGCCTCTTAGCTTGAAAGTCAACAAAGAACGACCAGACATTCCTGGGAAGCCAGAAATAAGAAAAGGAGACAGAGCAAGAGAAAGAAGAAAAAGGGAACCAAGAAATCATATGTACCTATGATCCCATCCCGACTAGAAATAGACACAGTGTGTTTGTAAACAGTACAATGTGCGTGTATACACGCACACCTGGAGAGATACCTGTTCAGATGGAAATAGTGTTAATCTGTAGGTGATGGGATGTGATTTCTTTCATTGTTGCATTTTTCAGTTTCGTCTTCCAATTCCGTTTTCCCTCCACCAGTGTGCAGTGCTTCTGAATTTATATGAAAGCATGTTTTTCAAAGTAGGAGTAAACTAAAACAGTATATTAAAAACCTAGAGTGCTTTGAGATATTGCAGACAACAGAACAGACCCTCAAACGGACTTTAAATAATATCTTAGAGATGCTGGGGAACCAATGCATTGATAAAACAAAAATGGGATGATATGAAAAGGAAAAAAACAGGAGACAAGTAAGTTTAAAAAGAAGGCTGAAATTGAAAACATCAGTGGAAAAGTTGGAAGATGGAGCTAAGGAAAAAAGATAAAGAAGTGAAAACTATGGGAAACAACGAAAGACTTAGAACATCAATCAAAAAAACCAAAAAACAAAAAACAAACCCAACATCTAACCAATGAGAGTCCCAGAAAGAGAACACAAAGAAACTGACGGGGGCATGTCGCTAAAGAGATAATGTGAGAAATTGTCAGAACCAAAGACACAAGTCTTCAGACCGAGGGCTCTCAGCACAGTGAACGAAAAAAGACCCACATCTCAGACATCACTCAGAACACACAGACAAGAACCAGACTGGCATCTGATTTTCCAGAAACCACACTAGACACTGGAAAATAATGGAGCAACATCTTCAAAGCTCTGAGGGAAAAAATTATGTTCTACCTAAAATCCTGGCCCCAAACCAGCCATCAAGCACGAGGTAGAATTTAATCATTTTCAGGTATGACATAGATGGAGGTTGCTTCCTGCTCTCTCCCCACCTTTTCTGGGACATCATTCAAGGATGTGGACCAGAGAATGGAGAGAAAGGGACAGACAGAGGGACCCTGGGCCCCCCGGCCCCCTCCCCCCTCCAGGACGCAGCCCTGGAGCTTAATGAGTCTGGACACTGTGTAGAGAAAGGATGCAGGAGAAAAACGGTGTGTCCTAGGTGTCTTTACGGGGGACTAGGAGGAGCCATGTCCAAGGCTGGGTTTTCCCATCTGGGGGCTGGGAGGGAGCTTGTGCTGGAGAGCCACATAGAGGAAAGGGGAGGGGCCGGAGTCGGGCAGCTGTGGCTCAGACCAGGAGTCTGCAGGGAGGCAGGGCCCGCTGTGGCCCCTCGGAGGAGCCCCGGAAACACCCCTCCCCCAACCCCATTACTGGACATGGATGACTCAAGGAAGCGAGGCTCTCGGCAGCTGAGGCCAGCCCTGAAGGAGCATCTGGTCCACACATCTCTTGGTCGGCAACAGCACACTCCATGGCAAACCCCTGGGAAGCACAAAGATGAGCTATGGGGGTGCTATAAGCCTGCTGCAGAATCCACAGGCAGGACACCCCGTCATGGCTCTGAAGAGTTTGCTGTGGGGTGGGGTGAGGGAGGTGCAGAGTGAAATAGTCTAAGTGTGCAATTTCCTGAAAACAGGTTAATGAAACTTCAAGGACATAAAAACTAAATTAATGTTTAAGATCCTCATCTTTCATATCTATTGCCTAGGCTAAGTTTTTTTAAAATAACTATTTTTCAGGGGGTTACAATGTTAGGTTTACAATAAACTTGAGATGAAGGTACAGAGATTTCCCATACACCTGCTGCTCTGACACATGCAGAGCTTCCCCCTTTACTGACATCACTGACTAGAATGGTACCTCTCTCACCAAAAGATATAAAAGGACTGTAGACCACTTCAGTAAGCCAGTACACAGATTTAAAAAAAATTTTTTTTGGAAGCAAATATAACTACAATGAACAGCAAAAGGATAACCATGAAGGTGTGAAGTAGGGCATCAAAATCACAAAGTACAGGGGGGAGAGTAAGAAAATGTCAATTTTTTAAAGAATGTATTTGAACTGGGGGGAGAGAGGGATAAATTGGGAATTTGGGATTAGCAGATATTAACTGCTATATATAAAACAGATAACAACAAGGTCCTACTGTGCAGCACAGGGAACTGTATTCAATACCTTGTAATAACCTATGATGGAAAATAATCTGAAAAAGAATATATGTAATATGAATATGTGTAACTGAATCGCTTTACTATATACTACAAACTAACACAACATTTTAAATCAACTGTACTTCAATAAAAAAATGATAGAAGAACTGAGCAAGTCTTCTGAAAATGTATACCAGTGGATTCCCCAACTAATCAGGTCAGGTAATCTGCTACATAAGGTTGTTCAGTATTATCAGATGCCAGAGTGAAGCTGACAAGAACGGCGATTTTGCTGTTGGCGTGACGATATTTTTCTGTCCTCTTGGCGATGGTTGGTAGGGTTACTGTGTCCTGAGGACCTGGTGAACACAGCAGTAGTTCTGCACTATTGACCTGAAGGAGGATCTGCTGTTTATTTAATGTTAGGGGCCACATGACCAGATCGGCTAAGAACTATTCTAAAATCTTTAGTTGTAAGGGCTGTGTAAAACAGAGCCATCTTAACATAATTAAACATGGAACTTGATGTCAGAAGGCCATTCCTACCCACTCTGATTTTCTCAGTGACATTATGATAAAGGCAAAAGGTGCATTAAAAGCTTTGGATCTATACTGAGGTCGTAAAATCTCGCGCATAGACAGTTCCTGCCTAGGGATTCAAATGCCAGAAACAGATCAATAAATGCTGTGAAAAGTTCTACAGTATTTCTAACCAGCTGCTCTACAAAGTATGAGTGAATGCTCTCTAGTTGAACACCAAAGCATTCCCATGATTCCAGGATTAAATATACAGTTTACTCAAGTGAAATAATTTGTGGGGGGAGGGTACCGCTCAGTAGCAGAGCACGTGCTCAGCATGCATGAGGTCTGGGGTTGAATCCCGGTACCTCCACTGAAAATAAACAAATAAATCTAATTGGCCCCCAATAAACAAACAAATACTTCTGTATGTTTTAAAAAGTGATCAAGGAGCACAAAGTAGTTGTAAAAAATAAATAAATAAAGTAATTTGTTGGTTGTATTTATTTTCTTGGGAAAATTAATTGAGAAATGAAATGTTAGACGTGACTCGTTTTCCAGGTAAAATCCTGAAGACTCCTCCCGGCCGACGCCAGTCCCAGGGAGGTGCCCTTCCCCACCCCCGGCAGACGCTGGAAGGTTTTACTCTTGAGCTCTTAGGGTTCAAACTTGATATCGTAAAACTCTAGTGGTGGCACCGAGTTTATAAGCAGAGAAATGCCTTTAGCATGGCAAAGGCCAGCCATTACCAGCTGACCAGAAGGAAAACAAGAGAAGCAGGTGCGACTTGGTCTAGACGTCGACTCTGAAAACCTGTGAGAACTGCACTGTGAATGCAGAACACGTGCAGGCTTCCTGGTCCTCGGCCGGACGGCAGGCAGTTCAGTCAGAACCAGGCTAGCAAGCATCACCGAGGTCAGGGGACCTTCGGATCCACGCTCCAGCTCTCCAGCAGGAAGGATCACTTCCCTGGCAACCAGAAGATTAATCATACACTTCACAAAGGAGACATGGGGTTGGGTGATGTGAGACCCGGATTTACAGGGGTCTCCTGATCTATTGTTGTGTATTTTTAAACCCTGCTATTTAAAACACAGCTAATTTAAAGGCTAGTGTTGAGTAGCGTTTGACTGTTGCTAAAGATGCGCTCTCTGCTAACAAGAAAATTATCCTGTCTGCACCCGTTCCCACTTCCCCCAGCTACGGATCAAACCTCCAGTGAACTGGCTTGTCGGGTGATAGATACTGGTTTTCCTCTGGTAGTTATTGTTTCTTTGTCTTTTTTTTTTTTCTGATGCAATTTCAGTGCTGAGGAAGCAAGGAAAGAAAGCTGCTTTGCAGCAACAGCCTTGATGAGTGGGTACAAATGATAAGCATTTCTAGAGGGGCCCACTTTTTGCCAGGGTAACACCACTTGTGCAGCATCTGTTCACCCTCAGGGGGCACCTGCAGATCCCGCACGGGAGTCGGAGGTGGCCTGCCAGGGAGGTGCAGCCGGCACCTTCTGCACTGACCCCCACCCCACCCCCAACAGCAAGGTGACCAGGGACCACGATTCCGTGTAAATCGCACAGCCTTCCTGCTGCCTCCTGGGATCTCGGGGACACTAAGTGAAATGGTAAGTTTTTAAAAGCTTAGACTAGTGCCTGGCTCCTGGCCAACAGCAGTTAATGTTAGCCTTCCTTTTGTGACTGATGTGGAAAAATTAAATCCTGTCTAAGTTCATTACGTACTAAGTATCATCAGAACAAGAGGTGCAGACAAGACCACTGGATAATTTTTTTTAAGAACCTGCTCAAATTCTCCCCAAGAACTAAACGTGTTGCCGTGTGAATGATTAAAATAACCAAAATGAGCCCACAATTTCCCATATGAACCTCTAGATCCAAATGATTCGACCAGGGATTTCAAAAGCTCCCCACTTCAATCAACCAATGAGCAGGTGTTTTCTAAAGGCCTGTACGCCAGACCATAGAAATCAGAAAAGTGTGGCCCAGGTCCTGGTCCGTGGATAAACGTGGTCCTTGGCTTCAAAACAAGCGGGAGGCATCACAGAGGTGCTGAGAGAAGGCGCCGGGGAATTATGAGTGAGGAGGACCTTTAGGGACAGCGAAAGAGAGACTCAGTTTCAAACAGAGGCAGAGTTGATGGGGGCTAGATTGGTGGGGCAGTGTCACTATGAACAAAGGGTGAGGCAGCCCCCTGGGCACACGAAAGGATGAACAGGAAGCTGGGACCTAACTCTCGTGGCTCTGGGGACAGAGGGAGAAGGAGCCACCCGACATGTGGAGCAGTGCTGACTGCCGCCGTCCCTGCCCCCGCCTCTGCGGACTTACTTAATTCATCCCCTGCCTCCGGAGCACAACTCCTGGGATCTGCCTGTGGTCGCCATGCCTGCACCGGTCCGTTCTCCTGGGCACACGGGGGCTTCGGGGAAACAGAAGGGAATAGGATCCCCACCCTCCTTTCCTTCAAAATTGTGTGTGTGTGTGTGTGTGAGAAAGAATTTGGGTCTGAGGAAGGAGGAAACCAAGTTTGGGTTTGGAAAGATTGGGAAGAACACTCTACATTGGTTGTTCTGGGTAATTGATTCTGATGAGCAGGTTTTGTTTCTTTTAACAACTGTGTGAAGTTGGATTCTTCCAGAAGCAAACCTTGAGACAAGGATGTTAGTGCACGAGGTCTGGCTGAGGGCTGATGCCCGAAGCCCCGTGGTGAGGCGGGGGACTGGGACAGGAAGAGGAGTAGCCCGGTGCTCGGCAGCCCTCAGAGCCAGCCCGGCCGGGGACAGAGCCGTGATGGGCCGCGGGCTGCCCCTCCCCGGGTACCAGCCCTCCTGATCTCAGCTCACCCGATGCCCCAGTAGAACCCAGAGAGAGAGAGAGAGAGAGACGCTTGCTCCAGGACATCCAGGCACTTGCTGCATAGAGGACACATGGAGTCATGGACAAAAGTATCTTCTGCAGCCTTCTTTTTCTTTTTTAAAAATTATTTATTTATTTAATGTATTTTTAAAATTTATTTGGGGAGTAATTAGGTTTGTTTGTTTGTTGTTTATTTTAAAACTCGTGCATGCTAGGCACACACTCTGCCACTGAGCTATCCCCTCCCCTTCCACAGCCTTCTTTTTCCAGCTCTTTGACATTATCTGCAAATGTTCTTTTGAACGTCTCATAACCGAAAGAAAGCTATTTCCATTTAGAAAAAATGAAATATGCCTGGTGATTATGGTATTCCCAGGGTTTCTGAATGGAGAAGGCAGCGTTGGCAGTAAGAAAGGGTTGGTGACTGAGCCAGTGATGGCACCAAGTAGCATTTATGCGACTGGAAAGAGCTGCCTGCAAGGTTTTCTAGCTGGCTCTAACATAAGCTAAATATAGTCTAAGCAAGATGAATTTGATAGCGGTAAGTAGAAAGACAAAGAGTTTAACAAGTGCATACAAAAGCGGCAGACACCCCTGGCCTAATGTCGCCAGAGTCACAGTCGATGCAGAGCATTAGGATGGATGGTCTCATGCACCAGTAGTAACGGGAAACAAGCCTCGTCTAAGGCTGCCCTGCGTGGATGAAGCCGTGTAGAACCAAAAACAAAGACGGTAGCGGAAAGTAGTGAGACGTCCTTTATAACTAATGAAATAGGCTTAGCTTCTGCTGAGAGGGTGAAGTGTGCCTCTGTCGAAAACGTCACCCTTAATTCAAGATCATTTAGGTCACGCACACTCCAAACAAGGAAAGTCTCTCCAGATAACAGAAAGATCCACAGAAGTGGGGAGACGCATCTGAAAGGCCAGGGCGAGCTAGTGGAACCTGAACTGCAGCCAGCAGGGGGTGTGACTTCGTCACCCAGACGCTTGCCCGAGAGCTGAGGGGCTCCGGCTCCGGATCAGCGAACAAAGGCTCTGTCGGGCCTTTGGTAATCGGGAGCGAGACTGATAACCACAGAGAAAGCACGACATTAATAAAACAGGGATCAGTGACACAGACGAATATATTTATAGACCATTGCCTCAACTCGGGGCCTGCGAAGACCCAGATGTATCACTGCTTTCAAATTTATTTATAGATCAATGTGATGAATAGTTGGCTTGTAAACTAAAAACACTGAAAATCGCAATGAACAACTGTGACTTTTTTTTCCTTTCCTTTACGGGCAGAGATGTCAGCACAGGTCTGCGGCCCAGGGACGCTCCTTAGTCATCTGGTGAGCGGTGTCCGGTGACGAGCTCACCCTGCAGTTAACGCAAATCAACATGCTCCGACCCCGTTTCACCGGAAGTCCTCTCCCAGGGCACCCTTCTCCCCAGGCTGGTCCAGATCCCTTGCTCCAGCCTACCTGGACCCTGCTGCTCTGCTCCGCCATGCCACCGATAATGAAAGCACCAAAAGCAAGAGACTGAGGATGTGCTGGCTCTGAAAGTTCATTCCAGCCCCAGTATGATCTGAAGGCATTCATTCATTCATTCATTTGCTCATGTGTTCACTGCCTAGTGGGCACCAGGAGCTGAATGAGCCCCAGGGGCAGACACTGAGATGCTGGAGGTTGAGGAAGAAGGAATCTGAGCAGCTCCCTCCACAGACACAGACACAGACACAGACACAGAGAAGACCCCAGAGTTCCACAAGGGCGAGGGCCACACAGGCGGACTAGGCAGGGAAACTACCTCCCCACAGGCGGGCGGGTCCAGCAGAGCAGGGCAGGTGTTCCAGCTGAGGGAAAGAGGGGCCTCCGGGAGGCCAAACCCAGGATCCCTGAGGAGGTGGGGGGCGAAGACCACAAGGGCTGAAGTGAGCACTTTGGCCGGGAGCGGATTGGAGGGGATCAGGTAGGGCCTGGGCACTGGGGTGGTGGCCGCAAGGATGGAGAGGAAGGGGCCCAGGGCACCTGGGTTTGCATGTTCTCGATCGGGGTTGGTGGGAGGCAGGCTGCGGAGGAGGTCTGGGCAGTGAGGAAGCTAGCGAAGGAGGTCTGTAACCTTGCAGCCACGCTCTCCCTCGCTGACCTCTCACTACTGATGGACAAAAATGACCGGCCAGACCCGTCACCAAAGGGGAGGGTTTGGGGGACAGGTGCTCACACTCTTGATTTAGCACAAGTTGGCTCAGTTTTCTGGTCTGAAATTTGGCATTATCTGTTAATTTAAAAAAACCTATTTATACACTTTCCCTAAGCAATTTCTAGGATGATAACCTTGTGAAACACTTGCAAGGTCCTACCACACACACACAGAGGAACGTTTGCTGTGGAATTGTTTAATAGTGCAACGTGTAGGTGTGTGTATACACACACACACACACGTTTTTAAAAGGAAGCAAACACTCCCTGTGCGCAGATTGGTTACATAAGTTATGCCCATAAAGCCATCAGAAGTAGCGAGGGATTCCAAACCAGCAGTTCTGTGACGTCACCGTGCGGGAAAGGCTGCTGAGACGCTGCGGAGCTGACGAACACAGGCTCTGATGCAGTGGGCCCAGGGCGGGCCCGCGGTGCTGCGTTTCTAACAGGCCTCCAGACAGCGCTGCCACCGGGATGTGGGAGAAAACCTGGGCCCCGTCACCGGGAGCCAAAGGGAAACACGAACAATATATCCTATTTTGGTGCAGAATAATCACAGTGCGAGTTAACAGATGTGTGGGTTCTGGTCGTCGTGGGTCTTGTCCGGCAAAGTCCCACCGCGGAAGAACGAGATCACTCAAGACTTTACTGAGTCAAGAGAGCGAGAGGGAGCCGGAGACCGACTCCCCGAGCGCCTCCAAAGCTCTTGTATTTATTGAGAAGAGTCAAGCCAAGAGTCAAAGTGAAATGCGTCGTAGGAGTGAGTAAGGGGCGTGGTGCACGTGCAGGGATGCAGGCCAGCAGCTTCAGCTCGTGAAAAACAAACATTCTAATCTTAATTTATACTTAGGGAGAAGGTTACAATATTGATAGTACAAGTGGTTATTGTAAACCTCAAACAACATGAGCAAGGTTACAGTGTTCCAAACAATTGATGATGAAAACCCAGACCACCACAGAGTCTCCACACTATGGTCAGAAATTGTCTCTGCAGGCAAAGCAGCCCCGCCGTCCCCAGCTGAGGGCTCAGCCACAGTCTTCTGCGAGCAGGAGCGGCCCACACCGTCCACCTGCGCCTGGTAAGCGAAGCACATCCTGCCGGTTAGGGTGAGGGACGAGCTATGGTTTTCCATGAGCACAAGCAGCCCTAAATCTATGACCTTGAGCTAAAGGCAAAGCAAGCAAAGCATGTCTCTGCTTTTCACAGCGAGGAGACGGTCCGTAGCAGATTCCTGCTGGCACGGCAGCTGCACGGCAGCTGAGCGAAGTTCTGTAGATGAGGTGGAGACCAGTACTGGAGTTCAGTCTTTTGTGCTTTTGGACATTTTGCTTTGAAGGAGCAGTATAAAGTCAAATATAGAAAGCATTGGTTTTGATTATACATTTCTTATGTGTTTACATAAAGGTGAGAATATGATTTGGTAAAACAATCATTACAGTATCAAAGTTTCTTAACCCGTGTGTGTGCTCCCATGCATATGCGTTAAATATCTGGAAGGAAATGTATTTCTGGAAGCAAGGGCTTGAGATGGACTTCATCTTTCTACATTACCCACATAACTACGATATTTCAGGGTTTTATAGTATGCATAAATTACTGTTATATCAGAAAAAAGAATATTTTAAAATAATCAGTAAATGAATGCATTGAAACCCCAAAAAAGTTTGTGAACCCAGAGTGTTATGATCTGAATGTTTGTGTTTCCCCAAAATTCATGTGTTGAATCCTAACCCCCAAAGTGATGGTGTTGGGAGGTGGGGTCTTTGGGAGGTGATTAGGTCACGGGGTGGAGGGCTGATGATGAGAGCAGGACCCTTAAAATAGGACCCCAGAGGGCTCCCCACCCCTCCCCCACGTGTGGGTGCAGCCAGAAGACGGCTGTCCATGAGCCAGAAGGCGGGTCCCCACCAGACACTGAACCTGCTGGCACCTCGATCTCAGACATCCCGCATGCAGAGCTGTGGGAAATGTGTGTGCTGTCCTGGCATGGTAGCCTGGACGGACTAAGACACTGAGTTAAAGGCTACACTTTAAATTGTATATCATATTACTCTTAACAGATCATTCATGCTATTATTTTAAAGAGCTGTCAGCAACCAGCAATTTTTTCCAGGCTGGGGGACAAGTGTCTGATGCAACAGCCTCTGTCTGCCCATTAATTCTGACCCACCGCAGCCAGTCCTGCAAGCAGCCGGGCCATCTTTTCAAAGTGCAGCTCCATCCGGGTCTCCCACCCCTGTCTCCACCCAAAACAGCGCACTAGCTTCCCACCGTTTCCAGAATAAAAACCAAATGCGCCGGACCTTCCCCGCCTGGCCTCTGCCCACTTCTCCAAGCCCACCACACACACACTCACACGTACACACTCGCACGCCGGCACTCCGGCCCTACTACTTGCCAAGGGCCCTCTGCTGCATGCGTGTCAGCCTGTGGCATTAATGGACTGTGTCACGTTTGCAACCAGATGCTAAAGCCGCCTGTTCAGCCCCCGCCAGCCCTTTCCGTCAGGACCAGGGACACGAACTAGCTCTCCACCACCCAGAGGCCTGTGGCGGGGCGGGCTCCGCCCCGAGAGCCACAGCTCTGCCAGCTGTGAAGCAGCCAGGACCGCTGCAAAGACTTCCTTCATATGAGGATCCTGGGGTTGAAAAAAACACCCCCAAAATAAAAAAGGAAATAACAAAATAAAAAGAAAAACACCCCTGAGATTTGCCCACATCAACCCCCGACAGCCTTGAAAATCATGGCTTCAAGAGCAAAGAAAGCTTGGCCCTGAGCAAGCCAGGTCTCAGGCCAGAGCAGGTGCACAGGGTTCTCAAAAGACACACGCCGACCGGCTGCTGTGGGCCAGAGCCCTGAGCCCGAATGAGTGAATTTTTTTCTTTTTTCTTGAATATTGTTTTTTATTTTTTGAAGTGTAGTTGATTTACAATGTTAGTTTCAAATGGACAGTAAAGCAGTTCAGTTATATACATACATATTTTTCAGGTGCTTTGCCATTATAGGCTATGACAAGAAATTGAATATAGCTCCATGTGCTGTCCAGTAGGTCCCCGTTGTTTATCTATTTTACATACAGTAGTGTGCATCTGCTAATCCCAAACTCCTAATTTATTCTCCTCCCCTTTCCCCTTTGGCAACCACAGTTTGTTCTCTATGTCCATGAGTCTATTTCTGGTTTGTAAATAAAATTTGTATATTTCTTTATATTTTAGATAGAAGTGATATCATATGATATTTATCTTTCCCTGTCTGACTTAGTTCACTTAGAATGATGATCTCCAGGTCCATCCATGTTGCTGCAAATGGCATGATTTTATTCTTTTTTATGGCTGAGTAGTATCCCATTGTACAAAAATATACCACAGCTTCTTCATCCAGGCATCTGTTGATGGACATTTAGGCTGCTTCCATGTCTTCGCTGCTGTGAATAGTGAGGCTATGAACGGTGGGGTGCAGGTGTCTTTTCGAATTACAGTTTTCTCCAGGTATAAGCCCAGGAGTGGGGTTCCTGGGTCATATGGTAAGTCTATGTTTAGTCTTTTAAGGAAGCTCCATACTCTCCTCCATAGTGGTTGCACCAATTTACAATGAATGAGTGAATTTAAGTCCTTTCTTCCTGTTAAAACGGGGTAGTAGCAAGGGTGACCAGCTCCCTACCCCCAGTTAGTGCCAGAGAAAGTACTGACAGGACAGGCCGGCTGCAGGGTTCACGACAGACAAGAGACCCTGGGGAGACGGGGAGGTGCAGAGGGAGCCGGGGAAGCGCAGCCGGAGGCGGAGGCCGGTGAGGGTGAGGAAGAGCAGCCTCAGAGCCTGCGCCCGCCTGGCGGCTCATCCCGCTCCCTCCCGGCGAACCGGCCACATCAGGGGCGAGGCTCGGGAGGAGGCGCGCAGGAAGGCAGGGCTGGGCCCCTGCCCCTCCTCGCACCCCTTCCTTGTGCTCCTCACCCCCAGACCTGGGGGCTGCGGCCGGGAGACCCTTCCTCCTCCGACACTCTGCTCCAGAAATCGCGGGGACGCTGGTCTGGGGAGGCAGGCGATGCCCGGAGCCCTGGGCTCACATCCCCGCCGCTGGGACTCCATCCCCAGACGGAGCGGTTAATTCGCAGGCAGACACCTGAGGAGCCCACGGCCCCAAAGTGCAGGCGACAAAGAGGGTCAGACAGGGACCGGGCAGAGCCACCGTGGCGAGGGTTCCGATGTGACACAGAAGAAAGACGTCCTCTTTTAAACCCTCACGAACGGTGTGACGGCCCTGCGGGATGGGCCCTCCGGTCACCCCGCTCTGCAGCCGGAGAAGCCGAGTCACGCGGCCGGCCCGCGGCGGGTCGGGGCCGGCGCCCCGGAGCCTTGCTGCTGAGCGCGCTGCGTGTGGAACCTGCGCTCCGCCGTCGCTCGTCCTCCTGGAGTTCCCCTTCGCTCCTCATGGGCAAGCCCTGGGCCCTGCTTGCTCCTGCCTCCCGTCTGCCCACCTGCCGGGCTAGCTGCCCAGTACAAGCTACCCACCAACGGCTCCACATGTGCAGCCTCAGTCCTGCGGCCGGGAGCCGGAGATCGAGCTGTTGGTTCCTCCTGCGGCTGCAAGAGAGGGTCGGCTCCGGGCCGCTTCCAGCTCCTGGCGTCGCCCGCAATCCCCGGAGCCCTCGGCTGGGGGAGCCTCTCCCAGCGCTGCCGCCTCCGGCCCGCGGCGTGGCCGTCTCTGCGTGTGAGGTGCGCGCCCAGACGTCCCTCTTTTAAGAGCGCCCGTCATTGGATTGAGGGCCTCCTCCTAACTTGAGTGCATCTGCAAAGGCCCTGCCTCCAAGCGGGGTCACGCTCACGAATTCCAGGAACACGAATTCTGGGGGCACCAGTTCACCCCAGTAGGTGTCTGTCACTAGAGCAGTAACCACGGACCCCCCTCCCAGGAAATCCCCGCAGCCCCTGAGGCCGAGGCTGAGTGAAAAAGGCAAGTTCCAGGACAGAAAGCAGGAGGAAACTTCCCGCGTCCGGCGCGCGCGCGCGGCGTGTCCGTGGGGTTGCAAGCGCACACGCGTCCTGAGAGGCCCACCCGTTCCCCAAGTGCAGCTACTTCTGTTTCTGTTCCTTCAGTTGTTTTTTTGTTTGTTTTTTGCATTTTCCCAAGTGCAGTTACTTCTGTGGCGCGTCGCTGAGAGCCTTCTTTGCCATCAGCTGTAAGGTTTTCATTTTATTTGGGAGGATTAGGTTTATTTGTTTATTTTACTGGAGATACTGGGGACTGAACCCAGGACCTCGCGCCTGCGAAGCACACACTGTACACTGAGCTACACCCTCCCCTGAGGTTTCCACTGTAAACGAGAACGTGTTTGTGCTCATCGGGAAGTCAATTTTCAGAAGTTTCCAAGTCTCAGAGGAAGCACCCTTCACTATCCGGCGGCTCCTGCGCTGCCGCCCTCCCGCCAGCAGGGGGCCCCCGCCCCGCCCCGTCACGCGTAGCGTGCCGCTCTCCACCAGGAAGTCGCTCCCCGGCCGGAAGTCGGGCGTCAGAGCGTCCCGGAAGATGGCGGCGTCCACAAGCCCGGGCGCGTTGGCGCGGGATGGCTGCCGGGGACTCACGGCCCGCGGGAAGCGCGGAGCCGGGCGCGGACCGCGCCGCAGGCCTGGGGGCGGCGGGGAGGGGGCTCTGAAGCGGCTAAAGCTAGCAGTGGAGGAGTTCGTGCAGGCGACCTCGGAGCGCGAGACCCCCGGCGGCTGCGAGGGCCGCCGGGCTCAGGGGCGCAGGCGCCCGGGCGGGAGGAAAAGCCGCAGGGAGCTGAGGAAGGAGAAGCGGCACCTGAAGAAGGCGCGCCGGCTCCAGCGGACGGCCGGTTCCGCGCAGGGCCCGGGGGGCGGCGGAGTCGGGGGAGCGAGCGGCCCACGGGCAGAGGCGGGGGCGGCGGGAGAGGGCGGCCGGCCGCCCCCACGTCGGGCCCCACTGCAGCCGGAGGGGATGCGACCCTCTGAGGCCCCGGCCAAGGCCGCCGCAGCCCAGGCCAAGGCCAGAGGCTCCCCCAGGAGGACCAAGGCCCCCTTAGCCGCCGCCGCTGCCCGGAAACGCGCACTTCTGGCGGCCAACGAGGAGGAGGACCGAGAGATCCGAAAGCTGGAGCGCTGCCTCGGCTTGAACAAGCGCAGAAAGAAGGGCGACGGTAGCTCCGTGCCGCTTAGCTTTGCCCGCGATGGACTCGACTACATCCTGGGAGCCCTGGAGTCTGGGGGAAATAGTGCCTTGTATGAGAGCAGCAGTGAGGAGGAGGAGGAGGGGGGCGCCGGACAGACACTCCCGGAAAGTGATTCAGAGACTGACACCGAGGACGAACGGGAGGCGCAGGACGTGGAAGAGGAAGACGAGCGGGAAGCAGAAGCCGGAACGCAGAGCGAGGAGGACGACGAGGACGACGAGGACGAGGGAAAGCGAAAAAGCGGAGGAGCGGAAGGGACAGCGAAGAAGAAAAGGAGGCAAAAGAGAGTCCGCTTTGCGGAAGATGAGGAGAGGAGTGAAAGTTCCTCGGAGGAGGCTGACGCTGCAGATCAGGTATCGTGTGAACTAGTTAAGTCCTCCGGGATTTCCCCTCCCCGAGGCACGGTGGGGGCGGAGCTTGGGGCAGAAGCGACGCGGTTGATGTCTTGGCAATTGAGCGAGTGTGGGTAAGTCGGGTTATTTAAATTTCCGTAACAAAGAGACGTGGGAGAAAACATCTCTAGAGATCTTCCATCCCAGAGACTTAAGGGCCATTCCCACCGTTGTCCTGAGGCTCCGTCTTCTTTCATGTTTGCTGCCTCAGTCTCCAGGCCTGACTTTGACTCCCTCTCCCTCGCTTTGTTCCCCCTGTGATGTATCCCAGGGACACCAGCACCCCTGACTCACCTCTGCCCTCTTCAGCCCCGGGCGTGAACCTCTAAAACAAAGTGATCCACAGCCCTCCCTTGGACAAAGTCTCGCCTTGAAGATCAGGTTCAGAACCCACAGCAGAGCAGCTGGGGCCTCTGGGGCTGGCCCCTTGCCGGTTAGACCAGCTTCCCCGCACCAGGCACCTTAAAGGTGGCCGTGTGGAGTCGCTTGTGCTTCCTCCTCCGCGGCTCACTAGTTCAGCATTCTGCCTCTAAGTTACTGTTTCTGCTGCCTGCAAAGCCTTTCCCCATTTTCTCACTGTGTTTATCTGCTCATGTCAAACATCTCTGGGAACCTCCCCACCCCCCTCCTTAGGTACGCAACCTATCTTTCGTTTCTGTCCCTGATACCTTACACTTGGCACTTTGTGAGCACGTGCTCAGTTGCTCTCTGGGATCTTCATTTTTTGACTCTTCCTGGGTCTCTGTCACAGCCCGTGGAGGTGTAATTGACATACTAATGGCTGTCTCGGGAGGAAGTTTCCAGTACAGAAATATGCTTTCTCCACCTAAGCTTGAAGTCTTAACAGCAAGGATCAAGCCTTGAAGATGTCTGTCATCTAAAGGCTTGTGGTGTAGGTGTCCAGGGAGTGTTGATCAGTGAATGATGTGTGACCCTCTAAGTTGAAAATCTAGGGAATGGTGAGCAGTGGGTGGATTTTGACTTTATCATGTAAATTTAGTTACTAGTTTTTAACCAGTTTTAAATTATTTTGGAATGCTTTTCCTCCAAAACTGGTGGTGCGTGTGATCCAGGTGTCTGTGCTGCGGCCCCTGCTGTAAACTAAGGATGGCAGAAGTGTGGAGGACAGGGCTGCGTTGAGCGGGTGACAGGGGTTCAGCCAGCGCTGAAGGACTGCGAGAAGTGAGATGATGAAATGCAGTATTGACTGAAAGGGCGTCGCCCCGCCCAGGCGAGTGGGGCTTGTGCAGTCGGCCAGGCGCACAGCAGACATCTGATGTGCATTGAGCAGCCGTGCTCAATAGTGACAGCTTCTACCAGGTCTTGGGGATTTAATGTCTAAGTGTGAATATAGCAAGGGGGAAAGTGGGATTTATTCGGTGTAAATTTTTTGTAATTTGTTTCTACCCTTTGAAGCAGAGTCTTTGTGAAAATGGTGGAAAGTACAAACCACCTCATGTGAGGCGAGCAGAGGAGACAGTGGATGCGCAGAAAAAGGAAGAGCTGGAAAGGCTGAAGAAACAGGTCAAAGGTCTGATTAACAGGTAACCTGGAAGCAGTTCATTGTGTCACTTCCAGAGATCGTCTGTTTTCTAGAAACAGAGGGACTATTCCGGGAATTAAACCAAAGCCTGCGTTTTTTGTTTTGTTTTTTAATTTCTTTTTAATTAAAAAACAACCACTTTCCACGGTGCATCCTGGGATTTGAGCGGACGAGCCATTTGATGTTCAGTGTCAGCACAGGCGCAGTGCGTGTCTCCCTGTTTGGATACGTCCTTCCCGTCCCCACCCAGTGAGCAGAGCAGTCTTTTCTCCATGTTAGGAAATAAAGTCTTAAGCCAACAAAAAGGCTGTACGGTTGGGATTTTTCCCAACAGTACCTACCAATGTGCTGAGGATGGTTTGCTGCCCCTGCCTGGGGACCTCAGGTCAGGACATCGGTGGCGAGTCCTCATCACGGGCTCTGTGGGCTGCATGTGCGTTACTGTGGCCACGTTTCAGCTGGAAGTGAAGAGTAACAGTAGTGATATTACTCAAAGGTTCCAGAGAAGTCTGTGCTGTGTTCATAGCTGTGGGTCACTGAGGCGAGATAAGGATTGTTCCTGGGGCAGATGTGTACGTCAAATAGGATTTCTTAGTAGCAGTGATAACTGCGGTTTTTTAAAATTGACCTGAAGAATAATTCCTCACTTGAGACCCCACTGTTGCTCTGTCTGCCCCATGCCCGCAGGTTGAGCGAGCCAAACTTAGCCTCGATAAGCGGGCAGCTGGAGGAGCTGTACATGGCCCACAGCCGGAAAGACGTGAGCGACACTCTGACAGGCGTCCTCCTGAGTGCCTGCGCGCCGGATGCGGCCATGCCCAGCAGGCTGGTGATGGAGCACGTCCTCCTGGTCAGCATCCTTCACTGCACGGTTGGAATCGAGGTGGGGCCGCCTCTCCGGGCTGCTGTCTAAACGCTGCCTGTTTAATGATTGGCCGGTGAGGCTCAGTGCCACGCTGTCTGCGCCGAACATTCTAAACCACACTCAGTACGTGAGTGATGTCTTTGGCTTTGGCTATGTGCTCGGTCCATTCAGACGTGTCCTCGTGGTCTGTTAGTTTCCGCCCCTCTGGACTGACAGTTCGGACTTGCTTTTGTGTACCCGGTATCCCCCTGTGACACTGTCGGTTGTCCAGAGCACAGTGGTCTGTGTGGTGTTCGCTTTGGGCAGGAGACTGTCTCTTCATAAGAATGGAGGCCATCAGAGTGTGAGGTCAAACTGGGCGTTAAGTGAGAAGACGCATGACAGAGCCTAGGCCTGGAGCCTGGCCCCCCCACCCCCCAGGTGGGCCACAGACCTGTCGGTGCCTGCATCTGCGAAGTGGGGCCTTTGTCAGGATGAGATGGACAGTGTGTTTACGGCACCTGCTGCCCGGGGGGCCTGGTGCCGAACAGGTGCTGATTGGGGGCTGGTGGCCCCGCCCCGCCACAGGGCGTTCTGGGCCTTTGCTCAGTGACCCTTGTGTTGGCCCAGGGAGGCCCCACGGTGACGATGCTGGTTCCACGGTCACCCCCTCTTCCCAGTCCTTTTGTCACCTCCTGGTGGGGTCCTGACCTTCCCAGCCGGTGTCCAGTCCCCCAGTGTAGCAGGTGCCGGGGTCGCTGAGGGCGGTCGGTCTGGTGACGGGAGGCGGTATTCTGGTCGGTGAGTTGGTGAGCAGATGAGCGGGGCTTCGTTTCCTCGATGACATTTAAACTCAGGAGGAGCACGTGTCGGTCCCCTTGGACCTCTGCGTGGTGCAGTCTGTCTGGTTGGTGGTCTTTAGTGCCTTGGCCCTGTGACAGCCCTCCCCCAGGAACAGGCCGGCATCCTGGCGTCCCTGCACGCCCGGCCCCCAGTGTAGCCTCCACAACGGCCCGCAGGACGGGTCAGGCAAATGCTGAATTAGCCCCGCTCTCTTTTCTGTTTCAGGTTGTGTTTGAGTATAATACAGCGGTCATGATGAGGGAGTGTGTTCTGCACGGTTATTTTTAGGGAAGGGGCTTGAATTGGACGTTTACAGGTTAAATTTTTTTATAAGTCTGAGGTCCTTAGAGACTCAGGACTGTGTCCAGTCTGGCAGAGCTGCCTCCGCCAGGTCACTGTCCCTCCTGCTGGGCAGGTGCCTTCCTCTGGATTCTTCTCGCATTTACTTGTGGCAGCGTGGCAGTGGTGTGCGCGTCTTCCCGCTGCTCTCACCTGCCCGCTGGGTCTCGCTTTCACCACGATCTCAGCCGCCCGCCCAGCCAGCCGTGCCCACGGCTCCAGCTGCTCGGTCTTCAGATGAGCCTGCGCAGCGGCCGCTTCCCTGCTCCCCTCACGGGTTCCCTGCCGCAGTCAGGAGCTCCGTCATCTACCTGTGATCCAGGTGTCTAACCTCTCCTGTCCAGTGACTGGCCACACCCTCTGGCTGTGGCCCCAGTCCCTCTCAGCCCGGTCTTCCTGCCCAGGGCCCGCACGGCTGGACTGATCCAGGTCATCGTTTCTCCACTGCAGTGTGGATGCCACTCGGGCACCACCATGTCCCTGCTCCCGCCGTCCCCCTCCAGTCCCGCTGCAGCTTCAGAAGCAAGTGTGCTTGGAGAGCAGCACACTTTTAGAGAGAGAGTTGCATTCTTAGTGTTTTCAACAACTTTCTTTTTCCAAGGATCCAGAATGGCCGCTGACCGAAACATGCCCGCGTATCGACTGTCAGGACCAGCGTGCACTTAGAGCGAGGGTCGTGCGCCTGGGCACCTGCTGCATGTCCTGTCCTGTTCCGTGCCCTCCTGGGAGGCCTGTGCCCTCAGGCTGCTCTCTGTAGAGTTCGCGCCCTGTTGGAGTCTGTGTCTTACCACGTGTGTGTTCTATGCGCTAACCTAAGAAGTCCCGATTCTTTCAGTGCACATTTAAGTTGAAAGAGAAAGGAGAGTCCCTGTAGCTAAGTTGCTAACATTTGGTTGTTACACGTTTGCGACGATGTTCTGTTTCCTTTGTCCAGGTCGGCGCCCACTTCCTGGAGGCCGTGGTGAGGCGGTTTGCCAGCGTCTATGCGAGCGGCCAGGAGGGGAAGGAGTGCGACAACCTGTTCACCGTCATCGCCCATTTGTACAACTTCCGCGTGGTACAGTCTCTCCTCATCTTCGACATCTTGAGAAAACTTGTGGGAACTTTCACAGAGAAAGACATCGAGCTGATCCTGTTAATGCTGAAGCACGTGGGCTTTTCATTGAGAAAAGATGATGCTTTGTCACTCAAGGAGCTGATCGCCGAGACCCAGGCCAAAGCCAGCCGGGCGGGCGGCGAGTTCCAGGACCAGAGCCGGGTACGAGCCCACCACACAAACGAGTGTTCGGGGTAAATGCTACACTCGTCCCCGTGACCCGTTACCTTCTGCCTTGTCTGGCTTTGTGGCTTTATCTTCAAAATGTCCACGAACCTTGTTTCCTCACTATTGTGAGTGTAAGAGTCGATTTCTTTGACATTCAGCCACTCAGAAGACGTTGACTGAGGTGGCCTGTGGTGTGGGGCTGGGGGAGGTCCGCCTGCTCGGCAGTGACAGGTCCAAGTCCTCCAGGCCTCGGTTTCCCCATCTAAAAGTGGGGCCGATCCTGACTCCCACCTTGTTCGCTGTTCTGCAGCCTGTTGGGCACGGGAAGTCCTGGGAAGGCCTATGGGAGGGTGGGAGGGCTGAGCCCTTGGGGAATTGGGATTTTATCCCACAGACACGAGAAGGGTTCTGAGCAGAGGAGTACACGTGGAGTTTCACCGCTCAGGTCACTTTGGCTACAGCGTAGGAGGGAGGGAGAAGCCACTCGGCTTGGGGCGACAGTTCGCATGGGTGCCATGGGCACAGGTTTGGGGGTCAGAAGGGGCCAGACTTGGGGGGGTGAGGGGTGGTGGAAAGGAGGGGTCGGGGTGACTCCAGGTTCCCAGCTTGGGCCTTCAGATGGACAGCTGGTGGTTCAGGAGATGCAGACTCAGAAGAAAGGCTGGCCCGTGGTTGACAACCCAAGATGAGCTCCAGGCCAGCTCTGAGGGGTGGGGGGCCAAACCCTCCGGGGGTCCCAGGAGCTGTGAAGGTGGGGGAGTTGCCACGTGTTGAGGCGCTGGGGTGGAATGTCCCAATGGATACCTTGTCCCTCTGTTGAACGCCCAGAAGTCACATTTTGAACATGGGTGTCAGCAGACAGCGGCGTCTGACTTGTGCCTGAAGCTGGAGGAGCTGGGGGCAGGGTGGCCGGGCAGGTTTGGGGTGGTGATGACGTGTTCCACAGTTGATCGAGGTGACTGTGGCACAACCCTGAACGCACTAAGTGTGCGCTTTCTGTGGCTGTTAGAGCAGGTGGGTTCTGTCCCAGTTCCACGTGAAGGCCCGGGGACCTGGGAGGCGGGTGTGGGCGTCCTGCTGTTCTCACGGCTGCTCTCTGTGTGATGTTACTTTCAACTTAAAGTTAAAAAAGCAGAAAGGGGCGGGCAGGAGTTGCAGACGCGGAGGGGAGGGGAGGTGCTGGGGAGGGGGTGTCAGGGGTGCGGCGGGCAGGGGAGGTGCTGGGGAGAGGGGTCAGGGCGTGGCAGGGGACAGGAGGTCCTGGGGGTGTTCGTGTCCCCAGCGGGCGGGTGCAGGACCTGCACTCCAGTCTCGAATGGCCTGGAGCCGGACGTCCAAGTTAGCGTGGACTCGGCCTGGAGGCCACCTCTGACACATCCTGCATGAGCATGTGTGCAGAGGTGGTTTATTTCTTCTCAGGTTGAAATGAGGCCATTTGCAGTGATGGCTTTTCCTGCTTTTTTTAAGATCCGGTTTATGCTGGAGACACTGTTGGCCCTGAAGAACAACGACGTGCGGAAGATTCCGGGCTACGACCCCGAACCTGTGGAGAGGCTGCGGAAGCTGCAGAGAGCGCTGGTAACCTCCCTGTGCGCGGCTCTGAGCGTGGGCCCACGCCACCCCCCCCCCCCCCCGCCCTGCGGAGGGCAGCAGGGCCCCTGATCTGGGAAGGAAGTGTCCTGTGTCTGTGCTGGGACCCTGTGCGTGGCCCGAGGGCGGGGCTGAGAGCTGTGTGGGCGCCACACCAGGCCCGGCGGGGCCTCGGCTCGGCCACACAGCAAGGTCCTCTGATTGCTTTGAAGAAGGGCCTGGGCCAGTAGGTCAGCATCGGTGCTGGGGGGCTCATCCGAGTTCCTTGGGTGTTGCTAACATCGGGCACATTCTTCAGCCCTGGTCTTTGGTCAGCCTGAGGATTGCTGACTCCAGCAAGTCCCAGCCCCTCCTGGTCAGAGTCTCAGCTGGTGGGGCTCCCCCGTGGCCTGAGTCGGAGCCTTTTCCCACCGAGTGGTGACTGTCCTGAGACAGCAGTGCCTGGGGTGACAGACGTGCAGAGCTCAGGCCCGTGCTGAGAGTTTGCCTCTGTCCCCGGTGTGGGTGACCCATCACGGCCCCGTGAGCGCTGACATGCAGAAGCGGAAGCGCCTGGCGTGAGGCGACCTCGACTTGAGCCATCAGAAGCAGCACCAACTCCTTCCCTTCCTTCTGTCAGGTGCGCGGCGCCGGCTCAGGGACAGAGACTCAGCTCCGTGTCTCCTGGGACAACATCCTGAACGCGGAGCAGACTGGGCGCTGGTGGATCGTGGGGTCGGCCTGGAGCGGCGCCCCGATGATTGACAACGGTCAGCAGAAGACCCCACAGAAGCGGCCCCTGGGGACGGTACGCCACCCTGAGCTCACTGCCACAGGTGCCTTCTGTGTCCCCTGCGTCTTGCTGTGGACTTCCCCGAATTTACCTGAAGGCCTCCTAGAAATGACTTGTTTTGTGCTGTCATTTAATTCCATTTCTGTGGTTTCCTCAAAACATTACATGAGAGACTTCAAAGTGGAGTGGAGTGAGGGGAACTCATGACAGTCAGGACACTCGGGTCACAGATAAGGTGGCGTTGTTCCCGGGAGACACGGCTCCTGGCCCATTGGCCCGGGTTTCTGACTGCCCACATCTGTGCTTTTATTTTCTTTACTACTGACCACAGTCTGCGTGTTACTCAGATTTCCTCCATTTCCCACGGCATCCTCTTTGTCCCAGGGCCCCGTCACACCTGGCCGTCTCTGTCCACCTGGCCGAGGGGCCTCTGCTTGATTCCGCTGCCTCAAGAAGCCCCCCGTCGCGCGGCGCTTCCTCGGTGGCCGTGAGCTCCTGCTGTCTTCTCTTCATGGGGCCGTCGGCCAGCAGCAGACTTAGCATCTCCACGCAGGGTGCACGTGCAGTTGACGGCGATGCTCGGGTCAGACGGCAGAACTATGCACGTTCTCTTCTGGACGCTTAATAACAGCACTAAGCCAAGAGCGAATTTCAGGGAGACGTTTGTGCGACCTTTGCCTCTGTCGTCCCTCCCAGGTCAGTGCGAAGATCCTGGAACTTGCCCGGAAGCAGAGGATGAACACTGACGTCAGGAGAAACATATTTTGTACAATAATGACTAGTGAAGACTTTCTGGATGCATTTGAAAAGCTTCTAAAGTAAGCCTCTATGTGAACGTTCTGAACTGCCGTTGGGTTAGATGCTGAGAAACGAGGGGGTCGGGCTTCGCACCGCGGAGGCCGGGCCTGGTGCTGCTTGGGGCCCAGGCCCTCCCCCTGCCAACAGCCCGACGCCTGGGGCTGCGGTCCGGCTCCTGCCCGCCGACCAGCTGACAGTTCTCAGGGGCTGTAGTTTGTCATGAGTTGCTTAGAACCTTCCTATTAAAGTTCTCTTTCTAACAATTTTACTCCTAAATTAAAACTTCTTGGTGTAGTTTCTATAATTAGTTGTGTAAGATTCAGAAGCACCTGTGCACTTTAACAAAGTACTCCTAAAAGGTCTGGTGTTGATTAACTTTGTTTCATTTGCTTCAGATTCAGAAGGAAGTATAGGGAAGTACTGCAAAAGTACAAACACTCGTCCAAACTGCACGCTGTGCACTAACAGGCAGGTTTTGCTGCTTACAGACCAAACGACGTGGTCGCGCGGGGTCAGTGACAGACTGTAGAGCGCTGGGTTCCCTCGCTGGGCTGCGTGGAAACACTGAGGTCAGAGGGTGGGGCCGGGCCTGGGGCTCCAGGCTCGCTACCCCCACCTCCTCTCCTCAGCTTACTTTTAACCAGACCTTCAGACAGACTGTGTTCCTCTGAAAGATTCTGCCTTAAAGCTGTTAAAATTTGGCAAATTGAAGATTAAGTTGTTGCTGTTCCTCTGTCTTACAGACTTGGACTTAAGGATCAGCAGGAGAGGGAAATAGTCCACGTCCTCATGGATTGCTGCCTTCAGGAGAGAATGTACAACCCTTTCTATGCGTTCCTGGCCGGCAAGCTGTGTGACTACGAGAGGCGGTTTCAGGTGACAAAGCTGGAAGGCCGGCCAGGTGGCCGGCTCAGCCCCCCTTCAACGAGTGCCCCGAGTCAGGAGGCCCCTGGGGCCAGGGCTGCGTGCAGAGGGTGGGCACAGTCGGCAGCGTCCCCTGTGTCACCAGTGAGGGGCGGTACGACCTGGTTAACCGGCGGCACGTCCCGCTGGTTGATGCCACACCTTCCTTTCCTAACGTGCTTTTCTCATGTTCCTGCTGACTTGAGGGAAGACACAGCAGTAGAGAGAACCTACTGTGAAGCTACTCACACAACTGTGTGTAGGAAAAGAAAGGGTAGTTGCTTCTAAGAGTCTTTATTTTTAGAGTTTTACGAACAAGGGGGGAAGGTGTGGCTCAGGAGTAGAGCACATGCTTAGCACGCACGCGGTCCTGGGTTCCATCCCCAGTACCTCCATTAAAAATAAATAAAAATAAGTTAGCCTAACCGCCCCAAAATAATCAAAAAACAAACAAATGAATAAGTACAGTACTTTTGTATTCTTTGTGTTTCCTTCTAAATTTGTTGAATTTTAGCTTTTTTTTTGTATCTTTCTATTAGATGACTTTCCAGTTCAGCATCTGGGACAAATTTCGGGATTTAGACAATTTGCCAGCCACTAATTTCTCTAATTTGGTTCATCTGGTGGCCCACTTGTTGAAGACAAAATCACTGCCACTTTCCATCTTAAAGGTGCGTGTAACGTATGCAGTTATTCGAAGCAATGAAATGACAGTTGACAGGTGAACCTTGGGCCATGGGGGGGTGCAGGGCGCCAACCCCGTGCAGGCGAAAATCCGAGTGTAACTTCATAGCCAGCCTTGGCCCTGTGGTCCCACACGTGAGCGTTCAGCCAGCCTTCGACCCCTGTGGTCCCGTGTGAGCATTCAGACAGCCTCGGCCCCCAGGGTCCTACAGCGCATACAGTTCTCAATTCAGAGCCGAGTTCAGAGCTCAGCTGTGGTTGCTTACACTCAGTACCTTAGGAAGATGTGTGTCCTTCGATTCTGAAGCACGTTTTTGTCATAGGAGGCGTCACCGAAAGCACACAGTATTCACGCGCCCAGGAGCTCTGGGCGCAGCTCAAGGTGTGGCGCGGCTCCGTGGATCTGTCTCCAGGCCGGGGATGCATGGGCACCGGCTACTGCCGAGTCGGGAGGAGGCGGGCGAGTGGGGCCGGGCTGCGGGCTTTCTTCCGTCGCCGTGGGGTGTTCCAGAGCAGGGGCCCCAACGCTGTCATGCTTCCATGTTGCTGCGTCCAAGTCGATGAAACAGCAGGTGCTCTGATGTTGGCCTGGAGTGGACGGTGCAGGCAAGATGCGGGAGCAGGTGGAGGGTGCCTGGCCAGTGGGACACTGGGGTCTGGGTGTCCTGAGAGCCGGTGCTGTGCAGGAACCTGGGGGCCGGGGCCTCCGCGCGCCCTGCCCCCGGGCCCGCCGCGCAGACTGCAGCTGCGCTTTCCTGCTCACGCGTCCTGCTCACCTGCTGCAGGCGACCTCCTGAGCCTGCAGGCTGGGGTCTGCAGTGAAAGTGGGGGCCCGGGACCTCCCACGTGCCTTCTTGCCACCAGGGTGAGCCTTGCCTTCGAGTCTGAGCTCAGGGTGGCGTGGAGTGCGGTGCGTCCCTCAGGTGCACGGGAGCCCAGAGGTGTCCTGCGAGCGGCCGTAGCCCCAGGCCAGGCCCCCTTCAGAGGGTCCCGCTACCTGTGTGTCCGCGACAGCCCCCACGTCGTTCTGTGTGGTTTTAATCTCCATACAGAGAGTTCCGCTGTCACCATACTTTAAAAAAAAACAGTGTGATGGGCGCTCTCTGCAGGGATACCGTGCAGTTTTAATTACATTGTCCGATCGCTTGTTGCTGCTGTGAGGGAAACCTGAGTTTTGCTGAACTTGTGCCAGGTCACCTGAATTTTCACGTTTAGCCTCTGGGGGTTTGACGAGAACGATCAGATCACCAGAACAGCTGCTTCTGTCCCTCCTCCCCGAGCCAGCAGGACGTTGTGGACTAGAACAGGGGCAGGCGCTCCCGGTTTCCTCCTGGCGTCAGTGAGGAACACTCGTCGTGTTTATTTGTCAGGTGATGTCTCTTGTAGTTTTCTGAAGTTCAGGAGTTTTCTTCTTTTTCTAGTTTGTTGCTAGTTTTTCTCTCAGCCTCCAAGGAGTTTGTGTTCAGTTCTACCAAGGTTTTTGTGTTAAACGAGGTGTTGACAAACTACAGCTTGGCGGTCAAATACGATTCACCACTTTGTTTTTTTAGAGCCCATGATCTAAGAATGGTTTCTGCATTTTTAAAAGTTGGGGGAAAGTCAAAAGAAGAATAAAGCCATATAAAATTCAAAATTAATGTCCGCAGACGCAGTTTCACTGAAACACAGCCACACCCGTCCACACTCCCCCACAGCGGCGGGGTTGAGCGGTGTGGTGTCCTTTAGTTATTTTTTTAAATTCAATGGAAGTTTGGAATTTATCCATGTTGCTATCTGTAGTTGCAGTCTCTGCTTTGATTTGATTACTGCTGTGTAGTGTTCCCCTGTGTAAGTGTACTGTGATTTATGTGTGTATGAATTGGTTCCTCCTGGATCCAGATTGTGTGTGTGTGTGTGTGTGTGTGTGTGGCTTTAATTAGGGGGTAGTTTCTTTAAGGCATGGAGATGGTATGTTTCAGTTCTAGAAATTAGTTTCCTGAATGACTAGGTACCCACCCCCGATCTGGACTCGCCGCTCCAGGCCACTCTCCACACTGCTGTGATGCGGTGCCAGGGCCCCACAGTCTCGCCAACAGCTGTTCATTTTGTAAAACTGGAAATAGCCTTATTTAAGGGGGTGGGGGGGTTACTTTTTACTCAAACTGTATTTAGAAATCATTGAAAAGTTGGCTTAAACCAATGTAACTTTATTATTTTTTATTCTGGCTCTATTAGGTCGTTGAATTCAGTGAATTGGACAAACCCAGAGTCCACTTCTTAAGAAAAGTGTTATATATGCTGTTAATGGAAACAGAGGTTGAAGACCTTGGTTTAATTTTTGCAAGGTTGGTTCCCAGCTTGCTCTGATGAAACGTATTGAGAGGAGTGATTTCCGCTCCTGCTACTTTGGAAGCGCTTACGTGTAGCTGCTCCATCTTAATTGTAATGATGTCTCGTACATCAACTTGGGGAGCGGGAAGCCCGCCTAACAGCAAACCAGTAATGACTTCTAGCAGATAGAACACGTCCTGAAGTCCTTAACTGAGAGCTCTGCTTGGGACAGAAACCAGGTGTGGCTTCCTGTTCAGGGTTTCTAGAACCGAGGCTGGGGGCCTGACGGGTCACTGCCCTGACCGCCTGTTCTGTTCCCCCGCAGGGTGTCAGACAACCCCGCGCTGGGCCTGTTGCGGGAGGGCCTGAAGCTTTTCATCAGCCACTTCCTGCTGAAGGGCAGCCAGGTCCCCGGGAGTGCCGAGGAGGCCAGCGTGCTCAGGGAGAGAGCTGAGCTCACCACCAGGTCTCTGCAGGGAAGGGCTTCCCTGAGGATGTAGTCCGGGGGTGGGGGGGTGCTCATCTGTCTGTAAAATGTTCTTTGTAAACTCAGAAGGCCCGTTACTCTGCTCCGTGTAAAGCCTGGTGGAGCTGTAGCACAGTCTGATGTATTTAAAATGTATTTTGATTGAAGTTATATTGTATTTGTGTTTTGAACCATTGTCAAATAACTATATCTCTTTGTACGTAGTGGAAGCGGGAGGGGGAGTGGCAGACACTGGACAGTGTTCTCTAAGTGATGAGACCGCGAGGGGTGTGCCAGTGTCTTATTTTTTTAATAGACAAAGTAGGCTTCCAGGCAGTGCACGGAAGTATTTCTTTTCTTATAAAGAAATTGATGCATTTTTATCTTTTTTAATATATTGGTTAAAAGTTCAAAAACCATCAGTTAAACGTGCCTGGTGTTTGATTATTTCAAGTATTTGGAATGCAAGTGTTCCGGAAAAGTCATCAGTAAATTCAGGCCTCGCAGGTGCCGGCAGAGCACGGCCTGGGGGCTTCCTGGTCACTCCTCTAAAATTCCGGCATCGTGAAGGGTGTTCCTCCCCGTTTGTGTCCGTGGCTCAGCCCCATCAATTCCAGGTCGTAAGGCACTTTCCTGAACAACTTCGAGGTCACCAGATAGATGTTGGACACTTAACAGGTGCTGCTGCCGAGCTGGGTTCCGGCAGGTGTGACATGAATAAGACAACTGCCTGCCGGGAATGCATGTTTATCTGGCGAGAACCCCGCGCCCCGGCTGCCGGCGACGCATACCGTCGACTCTGAGGAGAAGCAGGAACGTGCTCAGACGCCTTCCATCTGCCACTGGGTCACAGATGTCTTCTTTTTCCCGCCCTTTGAACTTAGTTCTCTCTCCCTTCAGTCATTGAGGAAAGTCACCAAGATGTGAGGACAGAACAGTAGTTTGTACACAGAGTCACACAGGCCGGCCACACCGCCCATCCCAGTGGCCACCTTGGCTCAGGCCCTCAGGCTCCCCTGTGAAAGTCACACGCCTTTAAGCACTAATGTGGCCCTGCCACAGCGTGTGCCGAGACGCTGTGGCATGCAGTCAGTGTCTCCGGGGGGTCCCCGAGCCGGGGGTGCAGACTCGGGAACACCCCGAGATTAAGTGCAGAGCAACACGGAGACTGTCTGCTCTTTCTTGGGCTCCCCTCGCACCCCTGAGGCCACGTGACAAACCTGTGTATCTTCCAGCCAGTTCTGAACTCAGCAGAGAAAGAAGGCCAAGGGCGGGGTGGGGGGAGGCGCTGAGGTGGGCCGTCGCCGTGCTGGGCGCTTTTTCACAGTGTCTGCGGGGCGGGGACGGGCTGAGGTCAGCTCATCACTGTCCCCTCCCCTGGGGCACCTCGCCCTGAAGTCAGCGTCGGCTGAGCCCCTCGGCGGGGCGCGGTGACACAGGTGGTGTCCGCCCTGCGAGGCTCCCGTCCCCCTGTGACCTGGGCCAGGACCAGTCCCCGAGCAGCTGCCACGGCTGGAAACGTGGTAACGCAGGTGCTACCCCTTGTGCGAGATGCCGGTTTGCTCAGCTGACTTTCCTGCAGAAGATAATCTTCTGTAACCGGAGCCCCGTTTTTACATCATCTCTAATTTTTAAAACAATAAAAGTGTCTTTCCCTTTGCCATGGAGTATGTTTGTGACTTAATTCATTGCTTAAGTTTTGCATTTATTACATGGCAGGTTATCCAAAACTGTCTTCTTTAGATGGAACACTGGGTTTCCACGTGATCATAATTATGCTTTCAGTAAATAAGTACATCTTGAGCAAAAGCTACTGTGAATTCAGAACTGCTTTTATTAAATATGAAGGGGTTTTAATTTATTACAATAATAATTCACATCTGAGAAAAGCGCAGGCCACTCGGCCAGCGCTTGGTGCCACGTGGGCCCTTGGACTTGGGGTGCGGCTGAGAGCTGTTGATGTAGAGAGTTTCTGATGTGTAGGAAAGAAAAGCTGGCTTTTAAGGAATTTATCTTTTGAAATAGAGGCAGAAGGAACAAACTTCCCAATGTATTAAAATGTACACATAAAATCCGTTTTTCCTGTTTTGTGTCGGGGCCAGTGAAGGTTTGCTTGGAAAGAAGAGGCTTGTCGGCAGACGGAAGGCTGCACCTAAAAGGGCCTCTCTGTCCCTCTCCCTCTGTGCCCGTGGACAGAGAGAAAGCAGGTGAGGCAAAATGCTAGTTGTCACTGAGCCTGGGTGGAGTTTATATAGATGAAGTATATGTTTATCATCTTCTGTAAGTTTTAAATTATTTGAAAATAAAGAATTTTAATAAAGCATTCATAATGCAGAACTCATTCTTCAAAGGCCTAAGACACTGATGTTTTTTCATGAAAATAGCTAAGCTAATTCAAATCACTTTCGCCTCTTCTGTGAAAAATCAACGAGGCCTCCCTGTGCGGCGGTGACACTGCCTCCATTGGTTCACTTGTGAGGCGCCCTGGGTGAGCAGGAGGAACCAGCGGGGCTGCAGGGACGGCCCCCTCGTTAACTGACCAAAGCCTGGGGGCCGGGGCATCAGTCACCAAGAGCTCGGGGCACGAGGCTGCTGGCCTGTGTGCAGGTGACGTCCCAGTGACAGCGTCTTCCCTCGAGCCACCCCGTCCGCAGCTCCCTTCCAGCCCTCGGTACCACGTGAGTCTTTGTGCTAAGGCTGGGCCGTCCCTGGACCACATCAGCCTGAAGCCCCTTCTAGGGAAGACGTGGGGAGTACCGGGACTCCTTGATCCCGTTCAGCATTGGTTGGGGGCCTGCTTGATGCCAGCCATCACGCTGAGCCCAGGGTGAGCTTGAAAAGTTCACAAGTCTCATTTGTCAGGTTGGGTCCTGCAGGTCAAGTGCACCAAAGGTGTGATGAGGACAGCCAGCTCTTCCCAGCGGGATGCTTTCCAGAGGAAGTGACGTTTGGACCGGCTCCTACAGGAGGACGTGAGAGGCAGGTGTGCCAGGGTCAGGGGGCCCTGGGACGCAGGACAGACAGCCAGCAGGGCACCTGCAACCGGATAGTGACGGACCCCTTCTCGCTGGGGAGCTGGGGATTTACCTGGTCAGCGACAGGGGCGCATCACAGGGTTACTGGCAAGGAAGTTACATAATCAAGGTCATGTTTTCAAAACTATTGCTGGATGAAGGCTGGCAAGTGAGACCACCCAGACAGTCCCTGTCACCTCCGGGCAAAAGTGACACACCAGACCAGAGGAGCAACTGTGAGAAGGAAGGTTCTGGGGACCTTCCCCATGGACGCATCAGAAGTCGGTGCCTTGAGATGAAGAGGGCCTGGAGGAGGGAGGGGCTCGGGGATGTCTCCCAGCCTGGGGGTCACGGTTGTTTGAGGGTGCAGACTCCACTCTAGGGGGGTTGGAGCCCCTCGGGGGGCTAAGTTCTGAGAGAGGGCCCAGGGCAGGATGCCGGAGAGAGCAGAGCCGCGGGAGGACCTAGAACGGGCCCCAGGGGTCGGTGCTGGGAGCCATCCGCAGCCAGATCAGACGTGTCCAGGGACGGAGGCTCTGGACGGTGCAGGCAGCTTCCCGCAGAGACTACCGTTCTCAAGCGCTGGGAGCCCCTGGAGAGCCTCGCGCATCTCCCCAGGCGCCAGGCGCTCAGCACACGTGGGTGCTCAGGTGACTGCTCTACACACGTGTGCTCAGAGCGCCGCGGAAGGCCGGTAGAGCGTGCCTTTTCTTGGGAAGGTAACACTGGCCTGGGAGCCGGGTGATCGCTTTTTCTCACCCTCCGTGTCGGGTCCTGTTCCTCGCTGATGAAGCCGGCAGGAAAGCAGTTAGTTCGCAGGGCGATGGCGTTTATCTTGAGCGGGGCTGGATAAGTGATGAAAAATGATGTTTGTGTGATAAGATGAAAGGGGAAATGGGGAGTGATGTAGAATGTTCTAAGGCTGCAGAGGTGATTTCAGGAACACTGAGGGCTGTGTGTGTTTGGAAAACAATGCCTTGTGTGTGCCCACGGGCCGCTGGAGCTGCGATTTTGACCTTGAGCATGTCCAAACCAGGATGCCCAGCCATGGCCTCGGGAGTTACCACGTGAGCGCCTTCCCTGCTGCAGAAGTGTCAAGTCTGCGGAAGAGTGACTGACCCCTCCGTGGGCCTCAGCCTTTCCTCTGCCCTGGGGAACCGGCTCGTGGTCCCCTCGCCTCCCTGGTGCGCCCTACACAGCCTCAGCTGCTCCTGCTGACTGAGAGGTGAGGCGACAGCCCTCGACCGCCCAGTGAAATGGGATTAGTCTCAGGCCGAGGTAAAAATGATTTATGAGCATTTAAAAATAAAAAAATCATTAAAAATGGACTGTTTCATTTTTGTCAGAAGTGTTTCCAAAGAAAGAGGGCAAGTTCTTTCACTTTTGTTTTTTTGGTTTGCCAGTTGTTAACATTCACCACATTGGTTTTCGTCTCTTTTATATATAATACACAACCATTTATACACACACATGTTTTGATAGCATTGTCTGGAAGTAACAGGCATCGTGACACTTACCTCTGAAGCTGTCAGCCTGCATCTCCTGAGGACAAGAACCTTCTCCAGTTACGGCGACTGCATCACCGCACCTGAGCTCTCGAACATCCATCCAGTGAGGCAGTCCCACAGACGATCCAGTTCTCATACTGCCAGTTGATATAAAATGAGTTTTCTGTGGCTGCTTTTTTCCTAGGTAGAATACAATCAAGGTTCAGCGTCACATTTTCTTTTATTTCTCTTTTAGCCTAGAACATCCCCCGCCCCTTCTCACGAAAAGCTCTCACGAAACTGGGTTTTGGAGAGTCCTGGCCCATTGTCATGACGCATCCTGGTTGTGTGCAGCAGCTTCGGTGTAAACGTGATTGGGACACTCACTGCAGGGGACACTGGCGCCTTTCCCACTGCACCTGGGACACGCAGTTGGCACAGATCATGGCTGGTGGCGCTCGGTCACCTAATTACAGCTAAGGCCAGCAGACCTCTCCCCCGCAAAGGTACGTTTTTGCCTTTGTCATTACCAAGGGAAATTAATCACCAAAGTTAAGGACATTTTACAAGGGAAAAAAGTTGACGCTCCCTGGTGGCCTAGTGGTTAGGATTCCGCGCTCTCTCACAAGGGAAAAAAGTGGCTAAACACATGGGTTTCCTGTCCCCCTCAGCCAACTATTTTGCCTCGTGGTCAGGCAGCCATTAATGACTTGCCAGAATCAATGATTACTCGCAAAAATAGTCATTTTCGAATTCGATCATTCCCCCTTCACTGCTAGCGGGCAGTCTTCTTTTTTTTTAACATTTTTTTATTGAGTTATAGTCATTTTACAACATTGTGTCAAATGCCAGTGTAGAGCACAATTTTTCAGTTATACGTGAACATACACATATTCATTGTCACATTTTTTCCTCTGTGAGCTACCGCAAGATCTTGTGTATATTTCCCTGTGCTATGCAATATAATCTTGTTTATCTATTCTGCGTATGCCTGTCAGTATCTACAAATTTTGAGCTCCCAGTCTGTCCCTTCCTACCCCCCGACCCCTTGGCAACCACAAGTTTGTATTCTATGTCTATGAGTCTGTTTCTGTTTTGTGTTTACGTTCTGTTTCTTTTTTTTAGGTTCCCAGTCTTCTTTAAAAATGTGTCTTCTTAAACCGCTCTCCCTTTTCCCGGGGGAAGATCAGACTCCGCCCACCTTGAAATGACGGCGTCACGACAGGTGATTGTTGTCCTCGGCTGCGGCAAGTGCAGGGGACGTCTTCCCAGCAAAGCCTGTGGGAGAGTCGGGCTGGGGCAGGGGGTTCGGGGAGCGTGGCCCCGCCTGTCGGGGAGATCCTGCCAGGTGGAGGAGATCCCCAGCTGCGCAGACCGAGCCTCCATAACTCACAGCTGCGTCACCCTGAAATGCCAGCGTAACTGCCCTTCCTGGCGTGGTACCCAGGTTTGGGTGCATCTTCCTATTACAGCCTCAGCACAGCGTTGTTGCCTGGTCCCCGGGCAGCCCCGTCTCATCTAAGGCATGGTGATGCTCGGTAGGCATGCCGGTTGGTCAGGCACAGGTATAGAGGGGACCAAGGACAGCAGACCTGGCCGGTGCTGCCACCAGCCCAGCTCAAGGCCAGCCCCCTCCACTGACCCACGGCGGCCGCCCTCCTTCTGAGTACTATCCTCTATAAAGGCAGTTTGCTGCCCACGTTCCTCCAAGTGCCCGGGCAGGCCTGGGGGCACCTGGAACAGCAGCAGTGACGTCCCCAAGACGCCAGATGAGCTCACTGACAACTGGCTGAGTCCATGCTGTTCTCATTTCTCTTCTCACGGGTATTTACTCCTGTCCGTGGAGAGCAGGCCGAGTGCCCAGTGCTCCTGGCCTACCCAGGGCTGAGCGGGCTTCGAGACCCAGGACTTTTGGTGCCTTGATGGGTTGGTCACCCCAGTGCACAGCATCAAGCAAGAGCTCTGGTGAGGTCTACGGGGACAAGCTGGGGGGTGGGAACCAGAGAGCAGGGCCAGGAGGTGGGGCTCGTCACCCCGCCGACCGCCACCCCGCCGGCCCAGGAAGGTTCCCGGCAGCAACTCCGGGTCTGTCTCCACACCCGGCATTTCCTCTCCCCCATATTTGCATCAATAACTTGGCCAAAACTATATATAAAATAGATAAACAGCAAATTTCTTCTGTAGAGCACACGAAACTATATTCAATGTCTTATAAAAACCTATAATGAAAAAGAATCTGAAAAGGAATGTATGTGTGTACGTATGACTGGAACATGATGCTGTGCACCAGAAATTGACACAGCATTGTAAACTGACCCTACTTCAACAGAAACTTGGCCAAAGAAGGTGTGGCTTATCAGGTTTGCTGACAGCCTGACTTCGGCAGGGGTAGAGGCGCTACTAAGAATCCAGAGTCTGTGATTTTACGACCTGTGGTGAGTTTTGTGTCCTCCAAACGACCTGGCACTGTTAGTCAGCAGGTAGGTTCTTGTCTGGACACAGGAGGTGCTGGTGAATTTCTGGAGAGCAGGACCTCTCTCTCTGGTTACTTTTTCCTGAAGTGCACATTCTGAAGGTCTGAATTAGGAGCTTCTTTATAATTCTTAAATGCTGGTGGCTGATCCAGGACATTTTTACTGCCTCTGCGGAAATTATCCTTAATAAGAGTAAAACAAAGCTGGCAAAAAAAGTGCAAGATGAAACCAAGGCCCTGGAGGCCAGCCCGGCTCCCAGCATCTCAGATTCCAGTGCTCCGAAGGTACCTGGTACCCACACACCTTAAAACCCAGGGCTAAGATTATTTCTGTTATCGTCATGCCTTAATTTTGTCCAGTCTTGGCCAAATCACGGATTTCCGACAAAGATCCAGCCCTGAGCAGATGTGCCCAGGGGCACGGTTATCAGACGAGAAGTAAAACCGACGCGCCGCAAACACAGATTTCCCGGTGAGCACTTACCCAGGGCTTACCGTGCACAGAAAAGCAAGCTCATGTGTTCACGGTATGAGACACACTTATTTAACGCATCAAGAATTCAGTGTGCTTATTTGAGATTTACGTCAGCCTTGCCCTGGAACTTCTGGAGGAAGTGCTTTCCGACCTGGCCCCACGCTAGCCGGTAAGGCCCTTCAGGGGTCGCGAGCGCCCTGGGGGTCTGGGGCTTGCATGGACGATGGCAGGTTTTAAACCTCTCTGCTTTCTAAATCAGGTTTGATGGGGTGGACAGGGTCTGCTTCACTGCGTCAGTGACTGTGGGACTAACTGATAAATCAGCCACAGGGGCCAGATCTGCCCTGGGAAAGCGGGGCCACTGTCCCCGCTGCAAAAGTCGCCCCAGGACAGGCAAAACAGAGAAGCCGGAAAAACAAGGTGCACTTTGTGTCTGGGCCTTGACCTCCTTGCACTAAATCTTGGCCACTTGGGCCTGGAAGAAGAGTTCGCTTTCTCTCTGACGCCGGCTGGTCCCAGTCACCTCCCTGTCCAGCCTTCCAGCCCACGGCTCTCATGCTGGCTCCCTGGCCTGGCTCCTGTGAAGCTCGCAGGAGCAGAAACAGCCCGTGTAAGAAAGTCAGGAGTGAGCTGGCCACTCCCTCACCGCCATGCCCCAGCCAAGGGCAGCCCAGCCGGAGGGGCCTGGGCCAGTGACTTGTCTCCTGACAGCAGCAGCCAGGTGTGTCTGTCAGATCCCAGAGGGGGCTTGAGGGTCCTGCCGACCAGATCCTCAGGCTTAGGGGTCTCAGGGGGCCACAGGCAGGGGGACCCCACGTGCTGACTGTGGGCTCCCTACCTGCTTGGAAGGATGATAAAGCGCTTTGTTCCCTGTGAGTGAGAGGCCTGATAAAAGCAAAAACTCTCACCCCCACTGTGGTTAGGAGGCAGCTGGGCACTGGGAACCCAGCACCATTTATGAGTAAATATAATTTATTCCTGTTCTCTGATTAGGAAGGTCACGGTGGTTTAACCCTGTGGGGACGGCCCCCGACACATTATCTGCTCAAACAGAACTGGGAAAGAAAACACCGCAGTCATTAAAAGCGAATTACTTTGTTTTATGAAGATAGAAGAGAGAAGGCCTCACGGTGGGGGGGTGCTTCCATGGGCCCCCAGCCCCCTGCAGAGGGGGAGCCTTGGGGGGCACCCGGGGGGCACGAGCCCCCTTGGTGCCTCTTGGAAAACCCAGGATTTGTCAAGCAATTTTGAGAAGCTGCCGGGAGTGCACTGGGTGGCACGGCAGGGGTTTTCTTTACCTGGGAGGACAGGTGACGGTGGCGGGAAGGACGGCTGGGAGCCGGGAGCGCCCCGTGCTTCTGGCTTTAACGTTAGCAGAGGACTTAGGTTGCTGGACACACTGGCTTTATTTCTCAAAGTGAGATGTTTGGCCTCTGATCCCTCCTGCTGCTGCTCTGTGGGCGGCCCGGCCCTCGGACTCCTTGGGGCAGGCCCTGGCCAGCATTCTGAGTACTCGAGCCACATCTAGACATGCTGGCGCCTGAGACGGGGTGGCGCGGCCAGCCACCAGGAGCCCCCAGTGCACGAGGGCCAGCTTGCTGGGCTCCTGATGGAGACTCGGGCCCGAGGGCAGGTTTTCTCGGGCACCAGGCTGCTCGCCACTGCATCTGGGTGCTTGGCCACAGAGTGGGGACGGCCACTTCGGAGGCCCTGGGATGGTGGGGGCAGGTGGCAGGGCCAGCGGTGCTGGGGAGGTCCCGGCACGCATGTCCTGGGGGCAGGCTCGGCCACAGGGCCCTGGGAGGATCGCAGTACCTTTGCCGACAAGGGAAGAGCAACTTAAGTCATCGGAGCCCTTTTCATGTTCATGTCTGTGCTGGATACTGCAGGGAGTGTCCCAAAGAATCAAAACATACTCCGAATCGGCCAGTCCACAGAGGCAGAGGGCAGAGGAGAGGTCCCGGGGCTGGGGCGGGGGGAGGGGAGGGATTGTTAAGTTGGGGCAGAGTCAGGTCTCGGGTGATGAGAAGTTTGGGGAACAGACAGAGGTGGTGGCACAACACCGGGCAAGCACCGAACGCAACTGAGCTGTGTGCTTATGAGCAGTCACAACAATACCTCTCATGCATTTTGCCACACACACAGAAGAACCAGAGAACAAATACAGGGCAGAGTTAGTTATGATCTGATACCCCTTTCTCCCTTGGAATAGGACCCCAACTTTTAGTGAGGCCCAGGGACAACTGGAAATAAAGACTCGCTTCCCAACCTCTGGTGAAGCTTGGTGTGGCCACGCTATGACATCTAGCCAGTGGGATGGGAGTGAATGGGCCACGCTCAGAACTCCTGTGAAGGACACGCACGTCCCTGCCTGCCCTCTGTCCTGCTATGGGAGGTGGAACCCAGCCCCACCTTCGACAACAGAGGAAAAGCCACGAGACAAAGGGCCTGAGACCAGGGAGATCACAGGACCCCAGACCAGCCCCTGGCGGCCCAGGTTTACAGGAGAGGGACGTGAACTTCCAGCTGTGTGGGCCACTGTTCCTTCAGCTCTCGTGCCTCTGGGGTTGGCCTGATCCTAACTGATACACTGGCCAACAAGGTCCTCGAGTTTACGCAGCATGGGAGGCAGCGCTCTCGGTGGTGATGGACACGCACGGTGGTTTTGTGGACATCCCTGGGTGCTGCCCACTCCCGGGTACGCTCCAGGCGTTGTGCTCACAGCCTGCTCGACCCCAAGGCCCATGGCACGGAGAGCACGTCTATGCTGTTCTCTGCTTTCCGTCCAGAACCTGGCACAGTGTTGGGCACACAAGAGATGCTCAATAAGTATTAATCAGTGAGGTTGGGTCCAAGTAGCTACCCGAGCTCGCCTATGTGGTTGTACAGACTTGGCTTGGAAAGCTGGGCCATGCCAAGGAGTGTGTAGGGGATCAAATTGCTTTTTCTGTGTGAAGAGCCACCCCAAACGCAGTGACCTAAAACGGCAATCATTAGCTCATCTTTCTGTGGGTTGGCAGCTTGGGGGGCTCACTCTCAAGGCTGCTGACAACCTGTCTGTGGCCTGCGTCTAGCTGGCTGGCCGTGCCTCTCCGGGGCAACAGGGGCATGAGCCTTTTTCAAGGCTCCAGGAGGTGCCCCCCATCAAATGTCCCATCGGGCAAGCACGCCCCACATGGGCCTGGAGGAGGCGTGGCACTGGGGCTCTGGGCTCCGGGCTGCAGACTCCAGGCTGGCCAGAGAAGCAGATTCGGGGAAGCTGTGAGCTCGAGCTCGAGCTCTCCCTCTCCCTCTCTCTGTCTCTCTCTGTCTCTGTTCTGCAGGAGTCTCCGATAGAAGTGATCACGCAGGTGTGGACACAGGAGTTGCCTGGTCCCAGAGTCAGGACAGGGTGGCCCTGGGTCCATGTGCCCTCGGACAGGCCAGACCAGGGGGGCAGCGAATGGAGAGCGGGCACCTCACTGTCAAGAGGGCACAAGACTCCGTGGGGGGGGGGACTGGAGGGGCTGCTGTGTGCTGTCACCTCCTCTGGGATGGCCCTTCCTGCTACCGGCATGGTGCCTCTTCACAGCCGCCCTACTTGATGGAGGAGGACCTGGGGCACAGAGAGGTCAAGTCACCCAACCAGTGACAGAATTGCAGCCACACCTCCACCTCCTGGCTCTTATTCTTGGATCCCTCTGAGTCCCAAGGAATCTCTGCAAAGACTCCCCCCACGCACACCCCTTCCCCCATTGAACACCCCCCACCACATCTTTTCCCCAAGGAAGGGGAAAGGAGCACGTGTTCTGTGTGCCACCTGTGCCTCGTGGGCCTGGAGACCACGGGTCAGAGAGGCACCGGCCTGGGGTGGGGTGCTGGTGTGTTTCACTGTCCCACGAGCCCGTGTGTGGTGCCTGGCACAGTCCAGCTGTGTAGCCCTCACGGCTCCCTGTGAGGTGCGGACTGAGGGTCCTCATTCTACAGACGGGGACGCTAGGGCGCAAGGTCAAAGAACCTGCCCGGGCCACACACTAGGTGAGATGGGTCGCAATCCTGAGTTCCAGGGTCCCTGCCTCCTCTACAGCCCTCTGCTCTGGGCACAGTGTCATGGATGGGGGTGGGGCAGCTTGTACTCCATCTGGAAGAATGGACAGGCCTAAGGAAAGCGAGGGTGCCGGAGTCCAGGGACAGAGCGGCCGGTGCAGTGGCGTGGAGGCAGGACGCCTGTGCCTGGCGGGGATGCTGGGAAGATGCCAGGTGGGTGCACAGGTGTCTGCGGTGCAGGGAGGCAGCACAGTCCGCATCCTGCTCTTGGGGGTCCATGAGCATCTGTGTCTGGGGTCAGATATTCTCCCAATTCTCGAAAATCAGCAGTGAGCCTTTTATGTAAAAACTGGTTTCTCTTTGATTTTCCAGAGTGGTCTCAAATGCATGAATTCATTATTAAAATCAAGAAATCACTGTAGACCTAAAAGGAATACCATGTTTTATGCCAATTATATCTCAGTAAAAAAAGGAAGAAACTCACGCATGTAATGTATTCCCACTTCACCACCCACACATGCATCTACTCCTGGGATATTTATTCCCCCAACAGAGCTAGGAACACTTGGAGTCAGTAAGAGAATGTTTGATCACTTGGACTCAGGATAAACAGCCTCTCCAGTTCTGAAAGGTCTCTGGTTCCTCTCCTCCGACTCACTTAAAGGCGGGCAGCCTGTGCTACACCCCTGTTCCCCGTATGCCCACCATGAACCAGAAGAGCAAGGGTCCTGCGTCTCAGGCGGCACTGAGAATGGCAGCGGCCGCCCAGTGAGAACTCTGCTACCCGCTTTAGCCCGCTTTCCTCTTTCAGTCTTTGCCTCACACACAGCCTCCTGCGTTCATGCACCTGTTACGCTGGATGATGCACGTACCTAGTGTTTGTTGGCCTCAGTCTTTCTCTTCCCATTACAGTGTTACTCCGGGAGGGCAGAGATGTTTGTCTGTTTTGTTCACCAGCCGAATCCTGGTGCTTACAATGATGTCTAGCATAGAGCAGCTCTTCTAGAACGGTTGGTTGAATGAATGCATGGTGCCTGGGCTCTCTGAGTTGGCTATTGTCTCTTTCGTGGGTGAAAAGCTGCAGGGTCACACAGGTGTGGGAATCTAACCCCCACCCTAGATAAAGTAATCAGCAGGATACGTGGAGCAGGGGGATGAGAGGGAGCAAGCACGGCCGCAGACCCAGGAAAAAGCACAAGTTACATTTCCTCTGCAGGTTTATCTATCAAGAAGGTAAGCTTCCCAGCACAGTATAGGAATCTTAGGTGTGGAAGAAATGCCCCAGAGAGGCGCAGCTGGCCCCAGGCAGCTAAGCCCTCACCTGGGGCTGGAGCAGGAAAGGCCTCCTGTGGCCGGTGGCCAGGGCCTGTCCCCCAGACCAGCAAGCAAAAGCAGGCCATTCTCTCCTCGAAGCCCCCCGTCCCAGGACGCCCTCACCTTTATTTTTTTTTAATCCTTTTTCAAGATGGTATTTCAGCACAGAAGAAATTGCATGCTCCGAAGAAAGTATATTAGTCGGAAGGTGAACCCAGACGAAAACCACAGGCGTTGTAACAGAAACGGGTTAACTCTGAGCGCGAACCATCGAGCGAGCGGATCGTGCCCACGGGGGAGCCTCCTTTCCCTCCCGTCCCCGGAGAAGCTCATGGGATCCCTGGACCGCCGGGTCGGGACGCCCACCCCCCGCGCGCGCGCGCATCCTCTGCGCGGGCGCAGCCAAGGGGGTGCGGCGACCCCGGCCCGGCTGAGAGGGGCCCCCCGCCCCGCGCCCCCGGCCTGACCCCGCGCCCCGCCCGGCCCCCACCCCCACCCGGCCGCGATAAGGCGGCGGGCCTTTGTTCCGCCCCCAGCTGGGTAAACCGCGCCGCCGCCCCTCGCCGCGGCCGCCGGCCCCCGGGCACCTTTGTCCTGCCCAGCGCCGCGGACAATGGCCCGGGGAGCCGCACATTGTCCGGCACCTTGTGTACACTCGGGGGCGGCCAGGTGCGCGGCCGCGGAATGCAGGGTCGGCGCGGGGCCGGCGGGGCGGGGGGCGCGCGGGGGGCTCCCGGCCCGCGTCCCGGACCCCGCCTTCCCGCGAGGGTCCCCCTGCCTCTCGGGGTGCGGGAGGGGAGCGGCGGGGGCGCGGACCCTGGAGGAAAGCCCCGCCCGGCCTGGGTCGCCAACCTGGGACTGGCCGGACCCCCGAGCGTGGGACCTGCGCGGGGTGGGGGGAAGGGGGGCTGTTTCTCGTTGGCGTCCAGTTTGGGACACACCTGGCAGGTCGTAAAGTGATTTACGAAGTGAAAGTGTTAAACGAGGCCACCAGCTGGAGCCCCGACCCGGCTTTATGAGTTTTATTAGGTGCCCTATTATGGAAAATAAACTTTAATCCGACCATAAAAACCAAATCTGAAAAACATATTTGCCTTGTAGTCTGGAACACTGCAGCATTCTTGGTGAGTCACACCTCCGAAGGGATTAGTTTTATTGAGGGAGACGCAAGGCACCGCAGGACTTTGATACGGTTGGGGGGCGCCCACGTCCTGCGGGGACCCCCCCACGAGGCTCACACCCGGCGCGGCCCTCCCCGCAGACCCCCCCAGCTGCGCCCCGCACCCCACCGCGCGGCGCGGGGCCGCTCCCCACCCCGGGAGCGGGAGCGCAGTCCCTGCCCGGGGCTGGGGCGGGTCTCCACCCCGGGGGCCGCAGGCGTCAGTTCACCCGCAAACCTGGAGGTGCTCGACGAGCCGGCCTGGAGGGGCCGGGGCGCCCCACACCGCGCGGCAGCGGCAGCCGCGGGCCCGCACCCGCAAACGCCGCTGCTGCTCAGGTCCGGGCGGCCTGGGGCCAGGCGCTCCCTTCCCAAGCCTTCCGCGATCGGGAGTCCTACAGCAAGTCTGCCCTTTCTGTAGGAGGGAGGGAGAGCGGGAGGAGGAGGGAGGGGGAGGAGAAGGAGGAGAGGGGCAGGGAGGGATGGAGGAATGGTCTGTCTGTCTTCCTTTTAATCATCTCAGCCATTTTAAGCGTCTAGCACAGTAGCAGTGGCTGTGTCCATATCGCTGGGCAGCAGCTGTCCACAATTTTCCTTCTTGCAAAACTGACTCCCTATCCATTGAACATCTCCGCTTTCCCCTTCTCCCAGCCCCTGGCAACCTCCATTCTATGTCCTGTCTCTAAGAATTTGACTATTTTGGATCCCACAAATAAGTAGAATTTCGCAGTCTTTGTCTCTTTGTGACCAGATTATTCCACTGATCCTAATGTGCCCAAGGTTCATCCATGTTACAGCAGGTGTCAGAATTTCCCTCTTTCCTTCCACCTCTGGGCCATTGTGAATAATGCTGCAGTGAGCATGGGTGTGCAGATACCTCTTCCAGATCCTTGCCAGTGCTTTTGGATACACACTCAGCAGCGGGGCCGCTTCTAGTTTGTGGTGGTGGTGGTGGTTTTGAGGGCTCCCCGTGCTGTGTGCATAATGCCTGCACTGCTCCACACTCCTACCGGCAGTGCACAGGAGTTCCGATTTCACCGCATCCTTGCCCACCCTTGGTATCTTCCGTTTTGCTTTGTTTTTGTAGCAGCCGTCCTAGTAGGCGGGAGGCGCTATCTCGCGGCGGTTTGATTTGCGTTTCTCCAGTGGTTAGTGAGCTGGGTGCCTTTTCATGTGCTTGTGGACCACTTGTATCTCTTCTTCAGAGGAATGTTCAGTTCCTTTGCCTATTTTAAAATTGAGTTGTTCTTTCTGTTGAATTGTCGTTCTTTATGTGTTTTGGTTTGGTGTGTTTTAAGGGGGGAGGGAGAGGTAATTAGATTGATTTATTTCTTTTTAGAGGAGGTGCTGGGTTTGAACCCAGGACCTTGTGTATGCTAAGCATGTGCTCTACCACTTGAGCTATACCCTCCCCCTGTATTTTGGATATTGACCCCTTATCAGATATATGACTTGCAAATACTTTCTCCCTTCCTAGGTTGCCTTTCGTTGTGTTGCTTCTTTCCTCTGCAGCACAGAAGTTTTAAATTTTGATGTAATCCCATTGGATGATTTTTGCTTTTGCTGCCATAGAAAACCTTTTACGCAAATCTTTCCAAGATGACTTCTGTCTGGGTTACAAAGCGGAGGAAGGCCAACTGACGAAGGAGCAATCCCATTTCATCTACATCCTAGCCATTTCTGCACTTTTCAGGCTCCGAGTATTAAAGGTGCCTCATCAGGGCCTCAGACCCTGGGCCAGAGCTCCACCAGGGCTGGACAGGTGGTGGTGGGCTGTCGGCTGGAGGGCGCCCAAGGATTGGTTTCTTCGTCACAAAAAGGGCTTTAACCACATCCTTTTGCACTTGCTGGGGATACTGGCACAGGACAAGGTGCCCTTTCTGACAATGGAGGACAATTCCCCCATTAGGGTGAACACAGCGAGCTGAGGGTCTCACCCTGGATGGCAGGGGTCAGGTGGGGTTCCCAGAGGGCAGGGTCCTCTTTGGGGGGGACCCTCGCTGGGTCTGCGGGGTGCACACCGCTTGGGTAGGGAGTGGGGAGACCCGGCCAGGCACCCGCGGCTTCACCACCAGAGGCCTGTGGGGCCGTCCGAGGGCCAAGCCTGGGCTTGTCTGAAAACAGTACCTTCGTCCCCCTCTGGACTCTGCTGGGTGGACCTGAAGCTGGTCCTGGAAACCAGGTGCTGGAGGCTGCAAAGCCTATCTTCCCCGGCGCAGGGTCTGTGCGTGGGAGGCTGGGGGAGACACGCCCCAGCGGCAGGCAGAGCAGGGCTGGCGGCTGTTCATTAGGCGGAATGAATTGTTCGTTGTGCCCAGAGTGGGTGAGGATGAGCCAGTGATTATATTTAAATTTGCTATAATTGATTTGGGGAAGAGCTACTGTGACAAGAACGAATTGATCATTAAATTTATTAGCGAGATAAATTCCGTCGCGATTAAGCAGCTGGCTGGAGACGCTGGGGCCTCGGGCGGGTCCTGCTTCCCCAGCCGCTAAGTCCCCGCGCCAAACCGGGGCTTGCTCTGCTGGCGACCGGGGGCGAGGGTCACAATAATTTTATCTTCCTTCAGTGCTCCTTTTCCCCTTGTCCCCAAGGGAGCCAACAACTCTCGGGGTTCGGGAGGGTCTACACCTGGGGTGAAGGGACAGGACGTCCTCTAGGGTTGGAAGCACCCCCCCCACACCCCGCTCCAAGCCGGAAGCTACACCCCTCCCAGGCCAGCCTGCCTGGTCCCTGGTGGGCCCAGTATTGAGGTGGGAGCACTGGGGCTGGGCCGGCTTAGCAGGGGGGTGCGGGGGAATAACCCCCAGATGTGGAGCCAGCCGGAGAAGAGATTGCTTCAGGCTGAACTTCACCAATGTGGTAGAAATTAAAACGAGATATACACAGATTGCAGCTTTGTTAAACCCCCAAAGCATCTGTCTTTCTCCTCTCCCACTCCCCACCCCCTCTCTCTAATTTTCCCACCCCTCTCCTCGGGCCTTCGGGCTTTCCCACCAGTTGCAAACCCAGTCCCGGTTCCCCCAAAGCACCTTTGGACCCCGAGGCGGCCGAGGCCCGCGCCCTGCCGCCCGCGCCCAACAGCTGCTCTCGCCCGGGCTCCCAGCAGCGCCGCGCCCCCGGCCTTGGCTGAGGTTGGATTTTATGGAAGGAGCCCGGGGTGATAATGAGCTGCCAGAGAGGATATTAATCTCACCCGGGCCCTGAAGTAGAGGAGTGGCCGCGCTCGCCCGGGCGGTAATCACCCAAATGAAACTGCAGGCCCTTCTGAACTCATTTATCAGCTGGGAGTAGGGGGAGGCCAGGGGGAAGCGGGAGGGGAGGGGGAGGGGCCCTCACCCCAGCCCAGGTGCTGGTGAAAAAGTGAAACAGAAGGATGGAGGAAGGCACGGGGGAGGGAGAAAGAAGCGGTGTCCCCTGATCACCTATTTCCTCCGGGCCCAGGAGAGGCCCCCGGGTCAGAGCCGGGGGAAGGGGAGCCGCCCGCAGGGAGGGCGAGCGCGGAGGCCGGGGCGGCGGGTTGAGCGGGCATGTGTGCAGCACATGGCGGCGGCCGGGCTCGGCCCGGGTGATTGATGGCGCGCGCGGCCGCCGTTTATTAACCCGGAGCCGTTGCAGCTCCGGCGTGAAGCGTTCCTGTCGCCCGCTGTTGTCCTCGCGGACATTCGCGCAGATCCAAGAAAACCGGCCCTGGCCAGCGCGAGGAAGGGTGTTCTGCGAAGGCCCGCGGCGAGGAGAAACGCTCCGCGCTCTCGGAGACCGTCCCGGAAAGGTGCGGAGGTAGCGCCCCGGGCCGTGCGGGCCGGAAGACCAGGGAAGTCTAGTCTTCGGAAGCTTGTCTTTTGAAACGAATAGTGTGTTTCCACTTCTGGAATGCCAGTGAAGCAAGAAGATCCTCAGAGAAATAGGAAAAGAAATACACGGAGTCCAAGGCTACTTTTTTGAACTTCTCGCATCTGGGACCGATGCTAGCCTGGCCCCCGCTGACACCTGGACTCGGGTATTTTTAAGCACGCTTCCAACCTGCGACTCCCCAGCGGCCGGAATCCAGTTCCCCACCGGCCGCAGGGCCCAGAGGAGGGCGCGGTGCTGATACCCATTGCCATTCTGATCGCTGTCGGCTGAGGAAGACACCCCACCCCATCACTTTAACCACAAACATTGTGAAGCCTGATTTCACAACTCCCACTGAAAGATTTGCACCCTCGTCCAGTAAAAAACCAATTTATTTTACATTCCATCATGGGCGATGGGAGAAGCTAAATGATAATTTAGCATGCGCAAGTAGACCTTTCTTTATATATATACACATATAAATACAATATACAAAAATAAAGACAGTACAGTTTTGGGATTTCCAGCAGTTTGAATGCTCATGACATAAAGTTCCCCCCCACCCCAGATACATAAGCACGAAACATTTTTTTCTTTTTTCAATACTCAGAAGAATGGCGTTTCCAGAGAAGGTTTCAAGTTTCAGGAGGTCGCTTAACACTGTAGATCTCCGCCTTCTCCGTTCAGAAGAGGGGAGTCAGGAGGCTGCCCCCGTGGTCGGTTCTTCTCGCAAACACCTCCTCCCAGCGCTAACCAAATTAAATTCGAAAGAATAGGAGTTCTAGTTGGAACCTGCTGGGCCTCCCTCTTTCCGTCCCTGCAGACAGGTGCCGTGGCCCAAATGGGCAGCCCCAGGACCGGGCCACCTCGGCTGTAACCTGGGCGCCAGACATGGGGGTCCCCGCCAGTCGCCCGGCTGCCCAGGGGCGCGGGAGAGGCCGCGGCATCCAGGGCGCATCGCCGCCCGGCCGCCCGGCCGCCCGACGGCCGCGGGGCTCCTACTGGGACGGGGGCTGGTGGCCTGGCCCGCAGGGCCGCGGGGGCGGCGAGTCGGCCCCGGAAGAGCAGTCGGAGGAGGCGGCGTGCGTGCTGGCGCCGTTGCTATAGGGGAAATGGTCCTCCTCGTCTTCGTCATCCTCCTCCTCGGGGTCACTGTCCCTCAAGTCCCGCAGGCGGCGTCCACCGCCCTTGTCCCCGGGTGCCGGCGGCCCCAGCAGCTCCTCGTCCCCCTGGTCTTCGGCGCCGCCGCCTTTGCCCGCGCCCCCGCCGCCCTTCTGTTTCTCGGCCTCCTGCGCCGCCTGCTCTTTGGCCTTTTTGCTGCGCTTCCACTTCATCCTCCGGTTCTGGAACCAGATCTTCACCTGCAGGCACAGGAGGCATGAGAAACAGGCCACCGCCACCCTCGCCCTGAGTCCCTGGGCTCCTGCACCTGCACCCCGCCAGTGGGCTCGCCTCCCTCACCAGGCCCGGGAGCGGGGACCAGGGGGGTGGCGCTCCCACCCCGGGCATCGGCAAAATCCACAGTTGAGTCCGGGGCTCCAAGGAAGCGCCAATTACGATCCCAACCCCCCCCCCAGCGGGTGTCTTCTCCCCGCGCCCCCGGTCCGGTCCGCATAGAAAGGGCCAGGGCAGCTAGGGTACACGTCTATAAATTTCAAGATGTTCCCTCCTCTCTTTCTGGAAGGAAATTTCTCTAATGTAGCCTGGGGACGACCTGCTTCAGAATGGGGTGGGGAGGGTGAAATTCCTGGGCCCACCTGAACCTACTTCTGAGGGCCAGTATAGGCATTTGGCAGAGGCAGGGATGGGGGCTTGGGCCGGGGTGGGGGTGGGGGTATGAACTCTGGCCCGGATATTAATCCACAGACTGAAGGTCAAACAGGCTCAGCTCCAGTTGCCCCGGAAGCACATGATCTAGAGAGCAGAGGTGACGGTGCCCCTGGGAGGTTCAGGAAGCTGCCCACCTGGGTCTCCGTGAGCATCAGTGAGGTGGCCACCTCGAAGCGCTTGGGCCGGGACAGGTACTTGTTGAGCTTGAACTGGTGCTCCAGCTCCAGCAGCTGCTGGCTGGTGAAGGCCGTGCGTGGCCGGCGACACTTCCCCAAGAGGTTGGACTGTGCCTGGGCTGGGGTGGGAGAGGGGCGTGAGGCTGGCAACCGGGATCGCTGGGCGGCCTACTCCCACCCAGTGCCACCAGCACCCGCAGGCAAGGCTGCCCACTCACAGGCCCTGCAGAGTCGCTGTTATTTTCTTCAACATCAGCACCCTCTCCCCTAAGGAGGCCCTGGGGCCCAGGACCCCCAGGGCCAGCTGGAGCCAGATGCTTGGGGTTAACGGGACCAAATCTTTTTATCTCAGATGGGGCCTGGGAGTCCTGATTAAAGAGACCCTATCACCCAGGATCCCCCTCTCCACCTGGCTGGGCATTGGTAGAAATCGGGGCAATGGGCAAGAAGCAGAGGCCCAGAGACAAACCTCCTCACTCTTCCCTGCCGCCCTCACCTCAGGCCCCAACCCACACGTCCCAGAATCACTTCCCACGTCCTCCTGCCTGGCAAAGACCTGGTGCAGCACCCCTCACACCAGCTCCTCAAGTACCGAGGAAGGAGAAAAAGGAGAAAAGAGGAAGGACAGAAGGAAGGAAAAGGACCGAATCCTGGGCCTAAATGTGTGTTTTCATCAGAGACTCTGCCCTCATTTAGAACGTTTTCCTGACAGCCCCACCCACGGTGCAGAGGGGGCGATCCTAGGGAGCCTGGAAGGCTTTTCAGGACAATTCTCATCACACAAATGAAAGGCCTAGGCACAAGGGGGATCCGGCTTTCCACGCATTCAAGGAGGTCTCTCCGCTTTATTTGCATAATTTCACACGGTTACATCACAGAGAGTTTTATGACCTCAAAACGAGACTTCCCTTGATTTCCCAGGAGCCTGACAAGTGTCAGACAATAAAAGAAAGGAAAGAGAAGAAAAGAGACAAGAGACCAGCTCCGGGCAGGAGAGCTCAGGCTCCCCCGGGACGGGCAATTTGCTTTATGGGAAGGCCCACGCCCCCCGCTTTAGTTAAACAAGGCCCCGAATTCCCAACTTGACAATACATTAGAACTTTAATTAAAACACTGGCTCCAAAGGGACCATTTGGGAAATGCCATCCAGTGGCTGAGACACCAATTAAAGGAAACCAAGCAGGTTTTCCAGCGACCAGAGGAGGGACTCTCAGGACACGTTCCGGCACCGACGCCGGTTTATTGCTGCCCTTTAGGGTGCGGTGCTCGGCTTCTTTATCTGAACTTAAAACTGGCTGGGTTTTAATTCAGCTACCACTAGGCCGAGATTAGGAGTGAGGGACGGCAAAGTGTGTTGGCGAGGGGATGTGGCTTTAATTGATTTTCTAGCCAACGTTGAGCTCCTTCCCGCCCCAGGGAAACAGCCAGGTGGCCAGGGAACCCAGTGCGCAGGGAGGCCTCTGTGGAGAACACCGCCCCCCATAGTGGGAGACTGTGCGTCCCAGGCTCTGGGAAATCAGGTTATTATGAAAAATCTGTGGGGTGACTTTCCATCAGAAGAGATCAGCTGGGCTCTGAGGCAGGGCCTGGAAGGGTGCCCTGGGTTTGGACGATGCGGGATTCAGATATGCCTGAGGCTGCAGCCCTCAGACTGAGAGGTGAGAGCAAGATTTCCCTCTTCTTTGCAGGAGGGTCAGGAGGGACTATGGAAGGGATGGGTGGCCACTGGGGCCTTCTGGGAGCTGCGCTGGGAAAAGCCTGGGGTGGCTGTGGGCAAACAGCGCACATGCTGGGATTTTCTCACCCGGCTGTGACTTCTGCAGCCTTCTGGGATCCTGGCTTTTCTCTGTTTAGTCACAACCATAGCTTCTAGCAGAGGAATCCGAATTCTGGCAAATGTTTATTTCTGTTTTCTTTTTTGCCTTTTCTCCCTCCCATGCCTGCATCTCCCCAGTCTAAACAAATCCACTCAGACGGAAACAATGGGGTCTCTTTGTTTGGGTGTTCCTCGGCTGAAAGCGTAAAAAGCCTCATGCATCTTTCTCTGAGTGGAGCCCGGGTGGGCAAGCGGACGGACCAGAGAGCCTGACTCTCCCAAGTACCAGTTCTGTGCGGCCGCGTGCCAGGAAAGCCCGAGAGACCCAGGCCTCCACGAGGCACCCAGCCTGGGTGGAGGGAACGCCGCCTGCGGCCCAGAGGCTCTCCCTCCGGCTGGCGGTGGCCAGCCCTCCCGCGCTTCGATCTTGGGGAGAGGTTTGAGCTGTGTTGGACGCCTTGAATTTGGAGGCCGGCACCTGCTGCTTAGAGCCCTGCAAGGGGGTACCTGAAGGAGGGCACACCTCTCGGGCTGCTGGAGCGTGCCAGCTCTCGGTTCAAGTCAGGCCACCCACCCCCTGGGCATCGCACTCCGGACCCAGGGCCCTTCCAGAGGCAGGCAGAACCTCGGGGTCGCCAGAGCCCTTGCCCCGCATCTTTGGGCCTCTTGAAGCTCATTTCTCCTTCGCTACTCCTGGATCTCTCCCTAACCTGGGAGGGCCCGGGGGGTATCTCCAGAATCCAGAGTGTGGACGGAAGTCAAGTCCGTTTCCCGGAGGATAAACCCCTGGTTTCGGGGGCACCTGATTCGCAGGCCCCCTCATTCACGGTGCTCTTCGGCTCGCCTTCCCCCACCACTTCCTTCACTTCTCGCCCGCCAGTTAATCATTAAATTTTAGTCTCACGCTCCCAGTTGCCCCTTCCCGTTAAAAGAGGGAGAGAAACGAGGCCCGCGCGTGGCCATTGTAATAATTCGCTGGCAATCCCACACGCGCAGCCCGCACGAGTCCTCCCAGGCCCCGGGCAGAGCCGAGGCGGCTTCGCGGCGCTTCCGCAGACCGCTCCGAATAGAGAGCCAGGGCAAGGAGGAGCCAGGTGCAGGAGGATGCGCCGGAGAGCCTTCTGCCAGCGCTCTCCTTCTCCCGTGCCTTCCTCCCTCCCCAGGCCGGGGGCTGCGCGGTACTCACAGTTAAAATCAGGCATCTTGGGCAGGATCATGCCCGCGGTGGACGCACGCAGCCACTGGTCCAGCTGGAAGGTGCTGGCGCCCAGCTTCATGGGGTCGGCGGGGTGCGTGGGGTGCGCGCCCTGCACCTGCGGGTACGAGTAGGAGAGCGCCGGGTGCTGGCCGGCCAGTGCAGCTGCCGCCGCCGCCGCCGAATAGCCGTAGACCGGGTGGCCGTAGAGCGCCGCCTGCGCCGGGAGGCCCGCGCCGCCCTGCGCGCCCCCCGGGTGCAGCCCCAGCGCCAGGCCCCCAGCGGCTGCGGCGGCGGCGGCGGCAGCGGCGGCGGCGGCGGCGCCGGGGTGCGCGTGGTGGTGGGGCCCCCCGGGTCCGCCACCGGCGCCGCCCGCCCCGCCGCCCGCGCCGCCCGTGCCCAGGAAGCCTGGCTTGGGCAGCAGCGCGCAGTGCGCGGCCAGTAGGCGCGGCGGCGACGGGCTCTCCGCGCGCAGGCGGTCGGCGGGAGCCCCGTGAGGCTCCGAGGACGCGGGGCTGCAGCTGCGGCTCGTCCCGCTGCCTGCCCCGCCGCCGCCGCCGCCGCCGCCGGGGCCAGCTGCAGCGGCCGCGAGCGATGTGACCAGGGCCAGCGGAGCGGTCTGCGCCGAGGCCGCTCGCGGGGGGTCCACGGCCAGCAGCGCGTCGATGCGGAAATTTTTAGATTTTTCCATCAGCTCGTTAGGGGCTGGCGCTCAGGGCTCGGCGGTGAGTGATGCGGCCGCGTGCCGGCTCGCGGCGTCGGTGGGTGGCGGTGGCAGCCCCAAGGCTCGGTATTGTTACGATTATTTGCCAGTAATCAAAGTCGCCGCCGGAAACTCAGCCGAGGGTGACCATGGTCCGGGCGCCTCCTCCGTGCCGGCCCCGCCCCGGGCCGCGCTCGCCCGCGCTCGCACTAACTCCCACGCGAGTGCTCCGGCGCGCCGGGGCCCAAGAGCCCGGCTCAGCGCTGCAGCCCTCAGGCGACCGCGCCGAGGCCGCTGGCGCCGTGGTGGGGACCCGCGCCCCTCCGCGCACTTGAAGCGCAGCGCGGCCGCCGATTGGCGCGTGCGGCGGGGGCTTGGGGAGGGGCTCCAGCCCCGCCATTGGCCGAGGGGCGCACCTGTCACCGTCCGGGTCGCCTGCCGCCCCGCCCCTGCGCCGCGGGGTCCTAAACAGCCCGGGGTGTCGAGCCGCGAAGGCGGGGCGGGGACGGCGGCCAGGGGCGCAGCCTGGGGTGCCTGCTCGCCCTCCTGCGGGTGCTGAGCCGCTCGGCGGGCGCTGGCAACCTCCGGGGTCCGTGTGGGCCACGGTGCCCGAGTACAGCTCTACACACGCCGTCCCGCTCTGGGCTAGTGTCACTAGGGCGCGTTCACTCCCTCCTCCGCGCCAGCACTTAAGTTTGTCCACTTCTTCAAGGGGAGCCACCCCTGCTTCCAGATCTAGCTCTCTGCTCAGTGACGACCGCACAGTGAAGACTGTTCTGGTCCCCAAGTCCCGCTGTTGGGTCTCCAGGACCCACAGGAGCGCTTTGTGTCCCTGTCGCCAGGCTTCTTCAGGTCGAACCTTCTCACCTACTCTGGGAAGTTCCCTGCGTTTCAGGTGGTGTGTGTGTGAACTTGCCTTCCGCAGATCCTCAACTCAGCCCCTCCCTGTCAAGGTGAGAGGGCAGAGTCTGGTGGTCCCGCCTGGGAGACCCCAGCTGGCTTGGAGACGTTGCCCACCTGCCGTGGAGCAGGTCCTCAGTGACGGAGCCCTTTCTCTCTGCTGAAGGACACCACTGGTAGGCATGCAAGAGACCCATCTCGGCCCAAGAAGGCCCCACATGGGAGGCAGGAGTCATCCGAGGCCTGTCACTCTGGTCCTCCTAGCCCCCAGGCCCTAGGCAGGAAAATTTAGTTTCTCTCCTCCTTCCTGCAGTTCCTGGGAAATCAGAGGAAGGGGCTTCCCTTGGCTGAGCTAGCTGGTGGAGTGAGAATCCAGACTTCACTTCCACCCTCATACATGCACATCAAATATTTACAGTGAAAGCACTTCCAAGGGCTTTTTTGAAGCTGAAAGAACCAACAGGCAGGAATTCAGCGCCTACCACCAACAGGCTTGGTCCACAGCTTTATTAGACCCAGTCACCTTCCCCAGGCAGAGATTTGAGGAGTTCGGGTTCTGGAAGCCTGGCTTCCCATGCAGGTGAGAGGCGAATAAAGGACAGGAAGGGGGCTGTGGGAGGGGCAGAGGACCGAGAAAAAAATCAGGGCCTGGTAAACTTTAAAATCAGCAGGTCAGATTGCTACAAGTGGGATTTTTTTTTAAACATAAATATAGGGCTCAGTATAGTTTCCCTTCAAAAGGCTTTTGTCCACGTGAGGGGTGATCGCAGCAGTTATGGTTACGTTGGAGAGCCTTGTTTCTTTTTCATTCTAACAGGGTAGTCCTGAGACCCACTAGTTGGAAGATCAGGAGGATAGCAGTGGATATGGCAGCAACTGTTACATGTTGTTAGCTTTGCAAGAACCAAGATTCACCTTAAATAGAAGTGACAGTGTTTACATGGCGTTTGTCTTGTTTTCAGATAATATCTCTTTGTGGTGGTAAAAATGCAGGCCTGCCGCTAAGTGGAGAGAGGGGTATACTCACATTTCTTGAACACCTACTATGTGCCATGAGCTTTCTAGTATTATCTTCCTCAATCTTCCGTATGACACCAGATAAAGAATTTCATCATCTCCATTTCACAGAGTACAGATTCAGAGACGTTGACGCTCTCATCCCAGCAGAGCATTAAGCCTCAGTGTGGACTGGGACCAAGTCTGACGGCAGGGGCCTGGCAATTCCCACCTACTGCCCTCAAAGTCCCAGTGTCCCCGGCCCCCATCCTGTCTACTCCTTCTGGAGAAGGAGGGCTTTACAAAGAGACCTCAGATTAGGCACCTGTTCTGTACAGGAGACCCTTCACCCTTCAAGGAGGGGCTCCTGGCTGCCACTCTGCCTCCCCAATTCAGAGAGAAGAATTGTGGCTCCCACTTCTGATGGGCATTAGTGCAAGTTCTCCTCACCTCCCCCTCCTCCATCTGCTGGGATGGGTCGGCTGTCAGAGGGCGATGATTTAGGAGGCTGGGGGAGGGGAGTAAATGCAAACTAAATTTCCCAAGATTGTTCTTGGAGAGTCTGCCACCCCCTTTCCTACCTAAAAAAAAAAAAAACAACAACAACACTATCAAGGCTGTTTTAGTTGGTGATGGGTGTACAGTCTAGACTTCATCAATCACCCCACCTTTCTTAACATCATTCTGTTTTTGTAACTCCCAGAGGAATTCACATCACCCTTTTTCATTCCACAGTGAGTATGCCCTCAAAGTCCTGCCTCCACCACACTTCTACTCTGCCTGGGACCAGCTGAGAGCACTTCCTGAACACACAGGAAGGACACTGCATGTGGGACCCAGCTCAGCAACTTCACCCGTTAGTTACCCCCGAGTCCACACCACCTGTGGGACTGAGGGGGGGGTGGTCTGAAGAGTACTAAGCCTCTCGCCCTGGGTCCTGGTCCTGGCTGCCTCACTAAATGCAGTGTAATTCTGGAGGTAGAAGCTCCTTTATTTCGACGGAGTTTTGTTTCTCTGTCTAGGAAAACCGAGCTTAAGACGAAATGGACTCGGTCATGCTAAAGGGCTTTAAAATGATCGTATGCTCTGTTTCTGCTAAGAATAAGGTAACACATATTGGAGGTCTCTGAGCTACAGGGAAGAGAGGGGAGAGGGCTAGGAAGTTGGGTTCTTTGTGTGGTTTATGACGTGTGAAGCGGAGCACACTGAGGCTCTTCCTGTTTCCAGCATCTGTATTGATCCAGCCCAGCTGCTTTGAAGAAGGTTCTGGGCAGAGAGGCGCAGGGCTTGGTCGTGGGAAGGGCCGCAGCGAGAGATCAAAGGTCTGGCCTGAGAGGTACTCCCAAGCCCAGTCTCCAGGTGTCTGGGAACAGCATCCAGCCTCCACTTCCCAAGGGACGCAGCGAAGGCCTTTCACCAAGCTGGCGCGCGTCCTGGCCTTTTCCCTCCTGGAACAGCATCCCTCTTCTCTTAACGTGTGGTCTTCCTTCGAGATGCGGAATACTGCCTGCAGTCACCCTTTCTCCCACTACTTAGAGAGGAGGACTGGTGATTTTTACGAACAACTGAGAAAGAAAAAGCTGTTGTCATCCAGGTCCATTCATGTCTGGGATCATAAATCTGGAGTTGGGATGGAACCTATATATTCACATGTTCAGACGATGGAAGGCGGCGTCTTTATCACTTACATATCGCCGCCTTCCACGTGAAGCGGGGCTGGCACAACAGAGCAACGGGCAGGAAGGCGCCCCGATGCTGCCCCTGGAGCACAGGCTAGAAGATGACTTTCCCTGGTAACCCCTTTGCACAGAGCTTCCCAGAGCTTGCAGTTTCCAGAACTGGGACCAGGGCTCGCGCAGACGACTTAGCCTGATCGGCTGAAACCAGGCCGTCTCCCCGGGATTACTCAGTTGAACTCCAGTTTACCCTCTGGGGGTTTCCTTCAGGAAACAGGCCTGGGGATGCTGCGTAGCCCGCCTGAGGGCGGAACCTAAGCTGGCGGCGGCAGCGGGTCTTGAACCCGGGCAGCGGTTACTCTGCGGAGACGCTGGTTGAGCTGGGCAGGGCGCGCAGCCGGAGGCAGAAGGGCGAGCGCCGGAAACCGGGCGAGACGCTCGGCGCACGGAGCCGCCGCGGGGACCCACGCAGGGGCCTGGGGGCGCGCGGGGGGGCTGGGGTCACCGGAAGGCTAGCGCGGGGGAGGGGCGGGTCCGCGCAGGTGTCCCCGCCGCCGCCACCAGCGGAGCCCGAGGGCCAAAGGTATCTCGCAGTTAGCGCCGCCCTTTGATCTGCCGACCTCCTCCCCGACCCTGCGGCGCTCGCCTTTCACAGGGGTCTGGAGAGGCTGGGACCCAGCAGTCGCGCCCGCAGGACGCGCTGCTGCCTTGGCTTGTCGGCCTCGCCGCGTGCACCTGGCTTCGTGTCGGGCCTTTAGAGAGCGCCGTCACCGCCGACCCCACCTCGGGCCGGAGCCCACCACCGGGCGCCCTGGGGCCGCGGGTCTGCCCATCCGACCCAGCCCTGGCCGCCAACCACCAGCCCAAACCCGGGCTCATTGCTGAGGGCTTGCTAAGAGGTCCGGGGGATGCTGCAGGATTTAAACCCGTAGAATTCAAACAATCCAGCAGCCTACGGGCCTTCTATTTTTGGAAATTTCCTCCACATACAAAAGTCTCTGCGATCTCGTTAGACCTTGGGCGACCTCCCTGCTTCCCGGGACACCAAAGGGAAGGGAAGTGCCCTGCCCAGCGCTGGGCGTGCGGGAGAGGCAGTCCCCAGCCCCCGAAGGTTTCTGTCTGCCCTAGGGAAGGACGGGGTCTCCAGCGTCTTCTGTGCACAAAGTCAAAGCTCCTGGGTTACAAAGAGGAACAAATTCTCCCCCAAGAATTTGAGAGCCTGGGGGACACTCATTTGAGCTCCTTTATTATTTTGTTTTTGGAAGGGAGGTAATTAGGTTTGTTTGTTTTTTTATTTTTAGAGGACGTGCTGGGGATTGAACCCTGGACCTTGCGCATTAAGCATGTACTCTACCGCTTGACCTATACCTCCCACCCCGATTTGAGCCCCTCTAATCACACTAGGGGACAATAGCCCTCAACAGAGATGAGAAATTTCCGTAAGAACACTATATTCTTGCTGGAGGATTTAAATTTAATTTTCAATTTAATTTAATTTAATTTAATTGGAGGTTCACATAGCGCCCTCTATGCCATGCTGTTGTCAGAAACAAGGTATGTAGCACACATACCTGCGAAGTCAGCTTTTTCAGAAGGCGGAGGCTGGCAGGACCCCTTCCAAACCACCACTAACGGTGATCTGCAGCGTCTGTGAGTCCTGCGCCCTGGGGGGGGGGCGGGTTCTTATTTTTTAAAACTGAGAACAATGTTTCTCTGCTTTGAGAAAGCCCGGCTTTCCAGTCTCCTGCGGGAATGTGTCTTCTCCAAGACTCGATTTCTAAGGGTGCACCGTCGCTGTTCAGGCCGCACCGGCCCAGGGCCACTGGGCACACCTCTCAGTGGGAGGAGCAGAGGGTGGCAGAGCCAGCACCAGCAACTCTGCACCCACCCCAGGTCAGACCTGCACAGGCTGGCGTCCACCCCAGCCTGGACCATGCCCACTGACCTGCAGGCCTGGTCCTGGGGGGCGGGGGCAACAGCACAGGGAAGAAGCACAAATCCAGGGAGGGTGTTGCTCGGGCGCGTCCATGCTTCAGTGTGTGACTCAGTGTGTGACCTTCCTAGTGCATTCTGATTTGGGATTATGGCCGCATAGCAGCGCTAACGTCCCCGTCCAGGGTGGATAATGGCAGGAAGCCGCTGCTAATTGGTCTGTTTAGTAGTTGCTGAGGTGGCAGAAGCTGCGAGGCTGCTGGGGAGAGAGGAGGCAGGGGGGCTGGATCTCCACCGGACTTCCCAAAGCTGCGGGATAGTCCCCAAGATGGGCAAGTGGTCTCTGGGTCAAGTTCATCTCTTTCAACTCTGCCCCAGCCTCTCTGCACAGGGGCAAGTTCAAAGCCCCAGGACAGAACTCAGGCTTGAAGTGGACTTGGGGTGGGGGGTTGTGGTTGCAAGTAAGAGGCTGGTTTGCCAGGAACGGGACACTGCTGTGCCCACACCACACTCCCATCCATGTTTCCTAAGTGGGGTTCGATGGAGTGGGGTCGGCAGGGCAGAGGAACTCCCTGCCGAGCCCACCAGGTGAACAGGGAATATTTTACCCAAAAGGAATCTGAGCCCCTGAGAAAGGCTGGGAGTCCGCGAAGTGGGGAAGGGACAAGACTGCATTTTCCAGCCCTGCTGGGATGTTCGCATGCTTATGTATTGAGTGTTTCAATGCACCTTCTAATAGTCTCATCCAATAGTTATTATAACCGGAAAACATACCCATGTGCCCATCTTACAGATGGGCAAACTAAAGCTCTTGGAAATCAAGGCACTTTGCTCCAGAACCCAGAAAGAGGCCAGGCTCTGGCTTCGTCCTGCAGTGGGGCCTTATACCCTAGCCCAGTCAGTCACATCCCTTATCATATTATAATTTCCTCACAGCACGCATCTAAAAACACTTTTCCCCACTTGGCCTTTGACTCGGCCAGACTCCTACCTGTGGAACCCAGCAGTGGCAGGGAGCTGTGATGTTTGCTGCTGAACAACAGTGCCCCTCAGTCCTTCCTGACGCCCGCTGGGCTGGGCTGTTCTTTCTTAGCGCAGACCTGTCTCCACGCTGAGACGGGGGAGAAAGTCCCCCACCCCTCCACACTCCCTTCCCCAGCCCCCAGGGCACTGTGCTGCTGGCAAGATAATTTGGCTAATGAACTCGTTAAAGGGCCCCTGGTGACCTGCCTGGCCTCCCCTCGGCCCATCTGGGAAATTCCATTGAAAGGCTGGAGAGGGTCCCAGCCCCGCCGCCGTCTGTCACTGCAGGAGGCACATACCCCAGTGACGCTGGGCCCCTTACATTAAAATAATTACCCGGAGGAACAGGTGGCCCACTCAGGGCTCCTGGGTGCATCTGGGCCGCGGAGCCACTGTCTCCTGGGGAGGGAAGGTCAGGCCCACCACCCTGGGAGCCCAGTAGGGCAGAGAGGGGCCTTCCGGGCTGGCAGGCTGTCCCCGGGCACCAGGGTCTCTGGGACCCAGCCGGCCGAGGCCTGATCCCGAGGTGGGGGCGGTGCTCAGGGAGGCCCCTGGCCCCAGGCTCAGGGGAGCGGCAGCACCTGGCCACCTTCGCAGCAGCCTGAGCTCCAGGGAGGGGCTGCCAGGGCACAACCGCAAACTCGCAGTCGGCGGCTCTGAGGTTGGAGCAAATTCGGCTCCGAGGTTGGAGCAAATTCGTAATTCGTACGTTGGGCCGCACGCCAGGGCCATGCGGGAGGGCGAGCTGGGGCGCACCAGGGGTGGCGCGCGGGTGTGCACGCGTTTGTACGGGCGCATTTGGAGGGGATGCATGTGGTGGGGGTTGGCTCTCAGTCCTCCCTGCCCGCCCGGGAAGCACCCTCAGGCACGCAGATTTCCCGGCCCTATGCGGGGTGGGGGGAGGCAGCGAGGAGGTCCCCGCTGTGCTGCTAAAAAGAGCAGCGCAGCCCAGGCGCGGGGCCAAGCCTATTGCCAAAAACACATATTACACTGCGACATTCTGTAAATGAGATAATGATACATAAACCGGATGATAGATGTGACGTGCCTGGGACGTCTTCTCTAAATTAGCTGCTCGCATCGACTGCTAATAATGGTGAGTTTATGAAAGCAATTTCAGTGCAAAACGCGAGAGGGTCTTCTTGCTCTAATCAGCCCGCCTGGGTTAATGGATGAAGGGGTCAGGCGGAGAATTATTGACACGCCCGTGCCCTTAACCTGTTTCCCAATAAAGCTGATTAGTTTTTGTCAATTCATCAGCTAGCCACTCTTGCTGGAACTGCATCAAAGCCTTATTTGCTCAGGGGAAATCAACAAGTCACAGATCGCTCCATTAAGGGTCTGCCGACCCAGGACAGTCCTGGGGCCCAGGGACATCCCAATGGACCTCTCACCCACCCCAGCCCAGGCGTCGAGGGCTCCTCTAAACTGTGAGCACCAAGAATGCACATGGCAGAGTTGCTGGATCTGAAGACTTCCTTCCGCTTCTGAAGGCCGAGGGGAGGCCTCTGCAGCCTAGCGTTTTAGGCCCACTGTCCTGGGCCCTGGCGGTTCCGGTCCTGGCCGGTCACGTTTGAGGCCAGGGGAATGTCCCAGGGGGCGGGGAGCAGAGGGTATGAGCCCAGGGCGGCACACCCCTCCTACGTGTCCCCACTAGAGGCAGAAGGGAGAAGAGTGCACCCCAGATTCTGCCTGGTTCGCAGGGGCCTGAGTGTAGACAGCAGGCAGAAAGGTGTTATTCGGGCGGGGTTGCACCTGCACTCAGGGCTGACCGGATCCTGCTTAGTGACCTCAGCAAGGAGGGAGTGGGCACCGGCTGTGCACCTGGGGTGGGGCTCTTGACTTGCTGCCTCCACCTGCACCCCAGGTGGGCCGGCTGCAACGGATGGACCTCCCCGGCCCTGTGGGCTCCCGCAGGCAGGAGTGGCAAGTTGCTGCCCACTGGAGGTGACCTCCGTGGCCGGCCCGCCTGCCCACCAGGGAAGAAAATGTGTGCTGTCCCTTTAAGCCCCCGGCCACTGCCGCCGCCCAGCCCCATCCCCCCTCAATTTAATTTCATTAAAACAGAGCATGAATATTTCTATTAAACCTAAAATGAAATATGAAGCCATTTAGACTCTGCCTGCACCAATCACCCAGATTTATGACTTTTATTCATCACATCAAGAGCTTGGAAAAATGAATTTTCTTCACCCAGGAAGGAAATAAAACCTCAGGCTTGGTCATTTCCAGAAAGCTGTTAATTTGACCATGTGGTAATTACTTTCACAATTAACTAAAATACAAATCAACTTGACAAATCGGGCTAGTTTATATATTAATTAGTCTGCTTAAATTTATTCATTATGAAAAGACAATTTAGGGGGACCCGTGGTGTCTGTTTTATTGCAATAAATTATTGTTAGGAAATGGGTCTAATAAAATACTTTAATATTTAAGGATATTGTATACGTGGGGTGGGGAGATGCTTTACTGACAATTTCATTTTCCAATTAGTAATTTTGTTGTAATTTATCTGTGAACCTGGGACTCCCCAGGCGGAGAGGCAGGATTCTCCTGGCCTGGGGTCTGAGGGGTGGGCAGAGGAAAGAGTGAATTCTGAGGGGAGGGCCGGCTCTGGATCAGACACAAACATGGGGCTTGTGGCCACAGCGAAGCGGCGCCGGCACCGAACCCCAGCCCGGTGCTGCTTCCCCCATCTTCCTCCTCCCGCCTGGGGCGCGGGGGCTGATTTAATAGAATGTCGATAGAATCATTCGATGCCTTTTAGCTTGTGATCTTTATAAATGTCCCTCTATTAAATTAGAAAATGATTCTCTTCTCGTTTAATTGTATTCTTTCGTTTCTTATTTCCAATTAATTAGTCCTATCGACGTTGCAATATTTTAAGTGACTCGAGTCCGTTTCCAGTTAGAATATATGGGTCAGCACATGCAATTTTATACCCGACAGAACTATATAATGTGGGTTTTAACTACTCGTCCCTCATCTGTCTTGAACATCTGGCCAGAACGCTCCACTTGGCTGCCTGGCAGCTCGGGAGGTGGGCACTGCGCGGGGTCTGCCCGGCCCCCACAGGCACCTCGGCAGGCAGCCCGGGGCCTTTGCTGGAAATTCTCTGGGTTTAAATCTGCTCCCAGCCGGGTAGCCCTGCGGTAGGGAGACCCGCAGAGCAGCCCTGCACGTCCTCCTCCTCCACCTTCAGGCCAAGGCCCCTTTGGCGGGTGGAGAGCGGGCTTGGCTTGGGCTGGTTCTGGGTGCAGATGGGCAGGTGGGAGGGCCGCCGGGCACCTTCTGTTCCACTGCCACCTCCCTCTTTGCTGCCTTGAAAGGCTTTAAAATCACTTTTCGGAAAATGGCCTTGGGCCAGTCTCACTCTCCAGTCCCCCTCGACCTCTCTGAGGGAGCAGTGCCCCTCGTGACAGGCAGACACCTGTCTTCTATGACATTCATTTCCCCACAACCGTCCGACAACCCAAACGAGGAGGGATCCACCTTCCTTCCTTAATTAATTGACGAATTAACTAATTCCTCCCGACGAGATTTGTGTGGCTGCTGCTTTGTGCTGGCGCCCCCTCCGCCTGTGCCGGAGATGCCTGGGTGATTTGGGACCCGCTGGCGTGTGCGCACCCCCAACCTTGCCCCCGCCCCCCAGCCACATCTCCCAGGACCCCAGCTGCATCTGCCGGTGCAACAGGTGGGGGCGGTGGACCTGCCCAGCGGGGAAAGGGGTGAGAGGCAGGCGCAGCGCACACCATTTCCTGCTCAGGGTGAGCCCGAGGACCCCCACCCCCTCCCCTGCTTCCTGCTTGGCTGCCGCCCCCTCAGCGTGGGCTCTCGTTTGACGGGAGGGTCAGTGGCTCGGCCCCCTTGGGGTCCCTGCGAGGTGGGACCTGGACGCAGCTAAGAGCAAGTCCTCCGGCCGGCCAGGCCGGTTAATTCCGAGCGGCAGCACCTCTCCGGAGACCCAGCTGCAGGCTCAGTTCCCCAGCAGCCATGTCTAGAAGCCTTCGCCAGTCTTAAAGCTGGGAGGGCAGGCAGGGCAGTTTCCTCCAGTAAGAGTCTCAGGAGCCCCGTGGCCCCTCCTCTCCCCTCCCTCTAAGGGGAACGAATTAGAAATTTACTTTGTGTGTTTCTAAGGGGTCCTTCCCTCCCCACAGCTTCCTAGAGTGGGAAGGTCTCCCTCAAATCATTCCCTAGGCACCTGGGGTTTCTTCCCCAGAGCAAAGAGATGGTTGTTTTCTTTTCAAGGGTTGTCCTAAAAGTGGGACATGAGATTGCTGGGGACCCCCGGGGCTGTCCCAGCCCCTCCCAGGCAGCCTGATGCACCTCTCCCCACAGCCTGGGTCGAGGACACCCTTCCACAGAACCCGCATGCCCCTGTGCTCTGGAGGGTCCTGTCCTTAGGTCTGCTCACTGAATGCGGGGATGCGACTGGCTTGTGGGGAGAGCTGGAGGGGAGGATTTTAACATTTTAAGTCTGGACCTTAGAGGCCATGGAAAACCAGGTTAAAGAAGCTAGGGTCTTGCCCAGGGTCCTACGGCCAGACTACAGCCTGTTTCCTGACCCCCAGCCTGTGTTCCTTCCAAAAATCGCCCCTCCACAAGAAGAGCTGCCTGACACCTGCTCCCAGGGAAAGACAATAGCTGGCAGGGCAGGGGTCTTCATTGCAATGGCGTTTTTTGAGGGGAGAGGGGGATTTCAGGTCCCTGGAAGCTGGTAGCCCACTCCCTCAGCAGCTCCAGCTACCATAGGAGGGAGGATCCTGGAATCTGGAGTGATCCTGGCAAACCTCCAGCAGCAAGGGCGACCGCAGAGCAGCCTCTCCCAGGGGGAGGTAAAGGGCAGGTCATCCCCTTTGCTCACCCTGAGCCCGTCTGCTGGGCAGAAATCAAAATGTGCTCACCCCTTCCCTTGGTTGTCAGCTGGGATCACCTACTGACCAGGTAAAGGGAAAAACAGTCCTCAGCCAGAAAAGAGCCCTGGAGGAGTGAGATCTGCAGAAATCTGCCGACGCCCTTGTCCGCCACGCCTGGGGCAGAATGGATGGACTTTATTTTCATCTTCACTGCTCCGTCTGGACGTGGTCAGAGCAGTGGCCTGACATTGGCCAGCCAAGGGCCCAGGGAGCACAGGTAACCCCGCCAAGTGGGTTTTCTGCCAGACAAGCACTTGAGGGCTTACTGAAACTGTGCTCTGGAATATCCCCCCCACCCCGCGCCCCCACAACTCGCACTGTGGCTGGGGAGAGGAGTCCAGCCTCGACTCCCCTGTCCCAAGTGACACTCGCAGATACATTTTCTGTTCTCTTGGTCCCAAATAGGCTCCAAGTCAGCAGTACTTGTTAAGCCACTTTGCACAGCCAGCTTGATACTAGAGGATAAAGCAGTAGCTTCAAGTATACCTTTCTGTGCTCAGGGAACTTGATTCCTTCTTAGAGGAGGAGAAAGCATGCACAGGTAGGTGCGCATTAGAAACACCACCACCGTGTGTACAGGAAGGAGGGACAACAGGGAGGGAACAGAGCTCAGCCTGCACGTGTGTGTGATGGGCTGTGTCGTGGGGTGGGTCTTTCCTAGGATCCTTCCAAAGGGAAGACCCTCAGGCTGCACAGCAAACAGAGTCAGAATCTTGCTTTTCCCCGACGTCATACACAGAAGGATGTGGAATTCTGCTCCAGCCTTGATTTCTCATTTTATTAACCATCACCTTGGCAATTTGCTTGATTTCATTGGGTTTCAGTTTCACCGTCTGTGAAAAATTTATTTTGCTGTCCATCCTCACGGAGCTATTGAGGATCATAAAATAATCAAACAGAAGGGAATTTTAAAATGTTTGTGGTTATTTTGATTCTGCAGAAACTCGGTGGAGGATGGGTAATTTAAATCGGTGGAGAATCTAGTGCAGACTGGCTGCTGTGTGTGATCTTAGGCCCCTCTACAGGGGAGGAGGTGGAACCTGGGGATTTTGGTTGCTTTGTCCCTAAAGCATGTGTCCAGCAAGGGGCAGAGCCAGGATGTGAACCCAGACCGTGTGGTCCCCAGAGCCCAGATTCTCCGTGCTCACCACTGTCCCTTCAACAGCCGGTGGCTCAGAGCAGACATGCCTTTGCAGCAGGTCTAGTACCTCGCAGCAGAGAATTTGCTGCCGTGCACGGGGACAGTCGGACCTGTCAGAAGGATGAGGTTTCGTATTTCTGACGAAATCCCAGCCAGCCCTTAGGCTAACAGCCACTCAAGAGCTGGAGTTCAACCACCAATACATTCGCAGCGTCTTACCAGGCACAGGGCCTGGAGGCAATTAGGGCGCACAGAGAGGGCCGCCGACGTGTGCCGGGGACAGTTTGCGGGGAGAAGCGGCCAAGGGCCAGGGCCACCGGAGGCAGAGGAGGGGACGGTAAAGAAATGCTGTGGGGAAGGAGGCAGCCAGAGAGGGAAGAGAAGGCAGCTGGAGAGACCGCGGGCTGCTCTCCTCCTCACGTTACATGTAGTGAAGGTAAGTAAGGAAGCGGTTCCCGATGCTGGCAGGTAAATATCAAACAGAAAGACAAGTAAGGATAAAAAATTTCAAAGCCAGAATAAAAGCTATAGAAATATGACCAGGAAAATGGAAACCATAACCAACAGAGGGGAAGGAGAGATGTTTTTAAGATCTGTGGAACTGCCTTCTCTGGACGCGTCTCATGGTGGACCCCAGAAAGGAACACGGGGGCTGCCAGGTGAGCAGGTGGCTTTCTGTCCCCACCTCGGGGCACCCCCTCCAGGAGGCAGGTCCCTACCAGCTCTGGAGAGGAGATCACCCCGTGAGAGGGGCAGGTGCCCAGAAATTAGAAAAGGCTGAATATCCAGCAGTCAGGGGAGGAAGGGGGTGGGATTCAGGCCAAGGTAATCATGGAATGCTGCCCATGTGCGATGACGCGCTGTGGTGTTTGTCCGGGGGCATTAAAATGCCGTGAATCATTGACAAGAAACCAAACAGTGCTGGATCTATATACCAATTTGAACCCTTATTGCTCCAAGCGAAATCAAATCAGAGGCCTTTCCCCAATTACATTATGCAAACGCCTCCACAGAGCACAAATAGTGATGTTCCCCGAGCGCTGACGGCGGCCCGCACCTCACACCTCCCGCAAGGCAGACCCTCTCCAGCACGCCCGTCCCAACACCAGGCTGTGTCAACATTCGGCCCCAGATAATGAATATGAGACACAGCACACACTGCTTTAATTGCATCGATAAACTGGGATTAGCCCCCAGTCAGGCTTCACTGTTGCAATTAAATGTCCTCAAATAAATTGTTTCCTCAATAAGCAAATGGAAGGGGCTGTGTTTGCCCTGAATAATAACAGCTGTAATATTTTACCGGCTAAAGTTAAGTATTAAGTGGCATCGCTTGCTGCCCTGATTTACTCCCTGAGATCGGAAAGTCATTTTTCATACGTCCTGTGCCGCTTCAGGACTGTATAAACAGCTAATAATGCACTAAATCAACCCAGCATGACCTTGTGTTTCACCTAATGCCGCCAGGCCTCGAACACCTGGCACTGAGGCTTCCTGGGAGCGGAGAGAACAGAAGCCCGAAGGGGCTGAGTGACCGCTCGGCAGGGGTTGGTCTTGAACCTTTAGGGTTCAGGAGTTCAGAATTTGAGGGGGGCAGGTTGAGCTCAGCGGTAGAGCACGTGCTTAGTGTTCACAAGGTCAGTCAGGACCTCCACTAAAAAAAAAATTCTAAAAATATTAATTAATTTTTTTAAGTTCAGAATTCTATGAGAACCCACGGAGTATTTGACAGCCCCGTAGCTCTTGGTGGGCACGTGTCCTCTTTGGGTTTCCCGGCTGCAGTGGAAGGAGCTGGAAGGGGAGGCCCAGGAGACTTCTGTTGTGGGCTTATCCCCTTCACTGGCAAACTCGCACAGGAAGTTCTCAAAGCCAGGATTTCTCTTCCGTCACCGGAACACTCACCGCACGGCGATGTTCTGGTGCGGGGCGTGGGCTTTTAAGGCCTTCAGTGTCCTCAGGCAGGTTTGAGGCTCTGCATGGTGCTTGTCTCCAAGGCAGCGGGAAGGGAGAGGGGAGCAAAATGACCTGGGAGACTGGTTCTCAAACAGTGAGGATCTGCGCTTCTGGAATAAAGTAGACGAGAGCGACGCCCTCCTCTGCCGTCACGCGGGCCAGCGCCTCGCCGGTGCCGAGTGCTGACTAGTGAGAACGCGGACTCCCCCAGCGTCCTGGCCACTGGCTGGCTGGTTTATTTGGTCTTTTTGAATGTATCTACTCTGCTCTGGTTCCCTAACCAGAGAGCCAGTAATGAGAATCTGTAACCCAAGCATTTTGGTGTTCATTTTCAATCTACTTTAATCGATTTACCCGTGTGTAACCTTTCCCTAATTTATTTAGTCTGCTTAGAAAACTTTGCAACACGAAAAGACCTCTCTCATTTTTCTCTATAAATCTTATACTTGCGTACCAAACTATATTTTAAAATAATGTGTTGTCGAGAAAAGTCTAGTTTGAAAAGATACATGCACCCCAATGTTCACAGCAGCACTGTTTACAGTAGCCAAGACATGGAAGGACCTAAGTGTCCATGGACAGATGCCTGGGTAAAGAAAACGTGGTATATATATATATATATATATATATACATATATATATATATATATATATATATATAACAGAATACTACTCAGTCATAAAAAAAAATGAAACCATGCCATTTGCAACAACATGGATGGACCTAGAGATGATCATACTAAGTGAAGTAAGTCAGAAAAAAACAAATATCACTTAATATCACTTATCTGTGGAATCTTTTAAAAAAATGACACAGATTAATTTATTTTCAAACCAGACATAGACTCACAGACATAGAAAGCAAGCCACAGTTACCAAAGGGAAAAGGTGGAGGGAGGGATAGATTGAGAGTTCAAGATTTGCAGGTGCTAACTACTGTATATAAAATAGATAAACAACAAGGTCCTACTGTAGAGCACAGGGAACTTTATTCAATTTCTTGTGATAACCTGTAATGGAAAAGAATCTGATAAAGAATGTATATATGTGTGTGCATAACTGAATCACTTTGCTGTACACCTGAAACTAACACAACATTGTAAATCAACTGCACTTCAGTTAAAAAAATAATGCATTGCTTTTTCTGTTTGGTTTGATTTTTGTTTTTTTAAATTGAAGTATAGTTGATTTATAATATTTCAGGTGAACAGCAAGGTGATTCAGTCATATTGATAGATATATTCTCTTCCAGATTGTTTTCCATTACAGGTTGCTTTTTTTTAGTCAGTCAAATACACAAGGAACTTCTAGTCCACGTGAGAGGGATAACACATATGCAGCACTGAGCTTAGACGACGTAGTTCCAACCAGAGATCCTGAAGACTTCAGTTAAGGCAGCCTCAAGGAAAGAAGATGCAAGACTCCTATTAAGCTTCTACTGTGATGAAATCCTCTGAAAGGCACTGCCCTCCCCCATAACTACCTTCATGGGTGCCTGGAGACCCGGGGATTCCAGGCTGGGATTTATTGATTTAGTTAAAGAGCAATTTAGGACACGTTTTATTAATACTCTCGTCATCAACATCACCGTCACCCTAACCTTTCCAGTTTTCCCCACATCATTCTAAATGATTACAAGCCACACTGATTTTTAGTTAGTGAATCTTTCGCACGTATATGACCACAAGGCGAAAATGCTTGCTTGGCTCCGACACAGACAAAAAATATGCAAAGGAATTACTGCGCGCCTTAAATATATCAGAATAACCTTCCTGTGCACTGATGCCCTGCAACTTAAGAGATGAAGGGAGTTTGGTTTCCCCAAACGATTATAAAACGTTTCCAGATGATACAGGCTATCAGATGAAGAAGATAAAATATTTAATGTGCAGGACCTCGTTCAGAGCACGGATATATATGTGTAGATAATTGTAAGCTCCTCAGAATGCTTGATGGGAAATATATTGATAATACAATTTTTCTTTGGAAAGAGATCGTGATGATTGCAAATTTGGTTAAATAATTAAATTAATAAGAACTACTTGATTCAAACACGGGCCTTTGGATGATGTACAGAGCTAAGAATATCTGTCTTGCCAGCTAAAGAGGTTTTAAAAGACCACACGGGCCCTCTGCAGTTAGAGGGCAGTCTGCCTGTTCTTAACGCCACGGTGACCTTTCTATCAAAATCCATTTAGATGGAGTCTCTGAAAATGTTAAAGAAAAAACAAATACAAACCAGTTCACAACAATATCCTTATTTTACTGTTGTGAATAAAAACTTGGTAACGTTTTCCATAAAGTGTGGCTTTTTCAGTTTCAGAAGCCCTTTGTGGAATAGAGAGGAAAATACCAAACATTTCAGAACAGGCTCTCACCAGCCAGGGGTGTGGAAGAAGCAGCTGAGAGCAGCTCAGGACACACAGACCAGTATTCGGTGGGCCCCGTGTGCACTTAGGAGGTGGCGCTGGGGGGCAGCCTGGTTGGCGCAGAGGAGCTGGACTTTGGAGCCAGGTGGTGTTGGTCATTGCGGGTTGTCACGAGACCCTTCTCAGCCTCGGTTTCCTTATCTTATCTGTAAAATGGGGTAATAACATCTGTCGGTGCTAACAAGGATGCTGGGAACACAGCGAGAGCACACGTGGGGACACCCGGCGTGACGGTGAGTGCCTAATATGCACCGGTCCCCTCGGGCTCCGGGGGACGTGTGCTGTTTGATACCGACTTTTTGTGACAGCAGCGTCAGCAGGAACCGCTGCACGTGTGCCTGCTGTGGACTGATTGCTCGTGTCCTCCAAACGCGTATGTTGAAGCCCTATCTCCCCCCCCGTGTGATGGTGTACGGAGGTGGGGCCTTTGGGAGGTGAGGGGTGCAGGAAAGGTCGTGGGAGTGGGGCCCTAGTGATGGAATTATTGTCCTTCTAGGAGTCGATCAGAGGGCTGGCTCTCTCCCACGGGAGGACACAGTGAGGAGGCGAGCCGGGGACAGAGCTCCTTCTGATCAAGAGCAGAGTCCACTGATACTTCGACCTTGGACTTGCTGCCCGCAGAGCTGTGAGAGGACAGACGTCTGCTGTTTGAGCTGCAGTTTTGTTATACCAGCCTGAGTAGACTAAGAAAGTGTCAGAAAAACAAAGCTGGGAACCAGAAGCTGAATGTGTGGTGCTGACCGTTTGCAACCTATGGTCTGAGTGCATCAGCTCACTGAAGCCTCATGTGTTGGGGAGAGAGATTCTGTTGGTGCCCATCTGACAGGTCAACAGACTGAGGCTAAGGGAGATGCAGTGCTTTGCTAAAACTCCTCCTGCTGCTAAGTTTTCCCACCTGGAGTTAGCCTGATGGCGTTGCTGGATTTGCTGGTCCCTCCAGAGCCTCACAGAGGGGACTCAGTGGGCTGCACTCTGGAGACACAGGTGCCCTGGAGAGACCTGGGGAATCTTGCTCTCAGGAGCTTGGCCTCCCCATCCTTGGCCCAGGACACTCTGGAGAGACGAGAGGGGATCCTGAGTCCCGCTCTGACCAGCCCCTTCTGTGTCTTTTCACCTGAGTAAGTGGCTTGTGCCACCAGTGAGCAGAACCTGGGGGCCACGTATCTTCAGAAAGCCTGCCCACTGGTCATGCCTGCTCACCTTTTCTAAGCTGAGCCTCTTCCAGGCTCAGAAAGCACAGGACACGGGCCAGGCCATGGCCTTCCTCAGAGTGGGGAGTGACTCGTCCAGGCCACGGAGCTGGCGAGCAGCTGAGCCAGTGTGTCTCTGACTTACGCTTATAAGCATCACGGTCTTCTGTCCCCGGGGCAGAAACTGGGGTCCCCAGGCAAGAGCACGATCAGGAGTCTGAGCCCCAGCCCCACGACGGCCGACACCCGTGGCGCCTCACTACGTGCCGAGCGCTGTTTGGCACGAGAACATCAGGTGCTCACAACATGCGCAGTTGGCATCGTGATCGTCCCATTTTTCAGAAAACTGAACAAAGGGAGCTGCCCGCAGCCACAGCGTTTGAGGTGGCCAAGCTGGATCTGAAACCTGGGGGTCTCCCATTACATTCCGATGAGCATCTTGGGTCTGATTCCAGGGTGGGGTGGGTCTGCAGCTGGAATCCAGGGCAGAAGTCCGTCATGCAGGCTGGGGACCAGTGATGTGGGCTGCAGGTGGGGCTGCGGCCCTCAGGGCACGTGGGTGTCCAGGGGAGGGCTGGGCTTGGGGCCGCAGCATCGGTTCCAGATCACCCCAGGGACCGGGGGGTGGTTTCAGGTGTCCTCTGGATGGTGACACGCTGGGCTCAAGGCCCAGGCAGGGCCAAACCTTCAGCACGACAGGCTCACGGTGTATGAGAGTGGACACCTCGGCAGTTGTGAGCGCCCGTCTCTGCTCACCTAGGGCTTCTCACCTCTCTCTCTGCCTCTCTTGCCCAAAGCGAACCCAGTCGCCTCTGTACTGGTGTGGGGGGTGCTGGCAGAGAGAGACGGGGCTCACAAGGCCGCGGGCCGGCAGGGAGTGGGGCTGATGCGAGTTAACGGAAGGCCCTGAGGGCAGAGCCGGGAGCACAGCTGTGGAGGGGACGGTGGGGCCAGCCCTGAGGGGGGGTCGGACTGCTCACCCCGACACGTCCTGCCGCCTGCCTCTGGACAGGAGCTGGACAGGAGCTGGGCAGCGGTGCTTCGGAAACAGCAGACAGAGCAGGTGGGGGCTTTTCTGGGCTCTGCCGAGACCCCCCAGAGCTCAGCACCCTGCCTTGGCCTCCCTGGTGTATGTGTGCTGGGAGAACCCCCAGGGGCACCCCAAGAAGACAAACTTTTGCACATTTTGAAGCAGCCAGAGAGGAAGCGTCCCAGTGTCGGGGTGTCTGTGAGGGCAGCAGCGGGGTGCCGGTGTGCGCGGCGGGGACGCCACAGGGCCATCTCCATCCTTAGAGGACTTTCTGAACACTAAATGCAATTTATTAAAATACACTTTGTACAAAATTAATTTCCCAAGAGGCTTCTGTATATTACTCTAATTGCTTTTCCTTGACTGACTAATTTTTTAAATAGCAGTTTTATGAAAAAAATCCGAGTATTTCTCGATGAGAAGTGTCTCGGTGGGAATACGGCTCTCAGGGAGGTTTGTGCTCTTTCTAGCTGGGTTTATATATTACCCTCTATTGACACCACCTTTTGATTAATATTGTGTATAACATTCCTTAATGCATCAGCAGAATTAATTATGCAGAAACATTCAGGCACACCGACATTATATTGATGAAATGACGTTTTATTGACAAAATGACAGTTTAATACTGAGCTTTCCTGAGGCTGTATATCTCACCGGCTGCCTCAGCTCTGTGAGTGAGTCTGTCGGAGTCAGGGCGAGGTACATCTGTCCATCTCCTCTGGGTGCTCTGGCAGATCTGTGTGGGGACTTTGAGGGGCACAGGGTGCCTCTGGACAACACTCTGACTTTGGTTAACCTTTTGCACGAATACTGTAGCCTGTTCATTCCCAGTGCATTTATCTGGATTGTATAATGTCGCATTTCTTTTACAAAAATCTGCATTTCACACCTTTTACTGGCTCGGGCTTGTTTCCCCTGTTTAATAGGTTGAATGGTGTCCCCCCAAAATGTGTGTGCTGAAGTCCTAATCTTTAGTGCCTCGGAAAGTGACCTTATTTAGAGAAGTGGGGCTTTACAGATGGTCTGGCGAAGACGAGGCCAGCAGGGCGGACCCTAATCCAGTGTGACTGGCGTCTTTATAACGAAGGGCAACCCGGACACCGCCGTGAGCTCAGGGAGAATGTTGTGGGAGGACTGGCGTTCTGCCGCCACGAGTCGGGGAAACGCCAGGAGCCGGGAGAGACCCCCAGAACAGGCCCCCCCGGGCCTGATCTCAGACTCTGGCCTCCAGACTGGGAGGCCGTAGACGCGTGTTGTCTAAGCCATGCCGTTTCTGCTGGTTGGCCCTGGTGGCCCTGGAAGACCGCCACGTCCAGTTTCCAAGCTGTGAGGTTTGTCTTCTGTTCTCTCTCCGCGTGGAGACTCCAGGGGCCAGGCCGATGCCTGAGGCGGGGCTGTGCAGGCCTTGCTGAGGAGCTGGCCTCAGGGGACCCGGTGGCCCTGGCTTACGTGGGCTTAGACAGTGGTTGCACATGGGTGATGGGATCTCGGAGCCCCCACGGCTCAGGAACCCATCCTGGCCATGCTGCAGTTCTTGGTACAGGTGCCAGCAAAGCGGGAAACAAGCTGGTGGAGGCCAGGCCACAGCCTGGCCACCCACTCCTCAGGGGGTCCCCCCAGGCCGCACCTCTTTGTGCCCACGTGGTTCTGCCTCTATGGCTGCTCGGTGTTTCTTGGTTTAATCCTCACCCCACCCTGGAGGCAGCCTCGTGTGCAGGCGTGGAGGCCGTGGGATGCGTGCAAGGGGCAGAGGTGGGGCCCCCCGGAGAGGAAGTGGCTGGGTCCGCGAGGACAGCTCTGGGACGCGGCAGGTGCACACGGCCCCCCAGCTCCCTCAGGGACAGTGGGCGTCTTCCCCATGGCGTTGCTACTCGGGGTCAGAGGCAGGTCAGGAGCTGCTACTCAGCAGAGCCGACCGGGCAACGCCTGGCACCTGGGCTGACGTGCTGGTTTCCAGCACCCTCGGGCCGCTGGGAATCCGCATCCCTCTTAGAGCACTATCTTAATTGGCAATCTCAGCAGAGAGGGCCAAGAACGAACAGGGACCATTACTTGGTGCAGCCTCATCCGCTCTGCTGGGCCACGAACATCCATCAGAAGGGCCACGGGTGTATTTGTCATTATTACTGAGACTGCCGGCGTTACTTTCGTCATTTCTCCATTATGCGGGTCGATGGCCGCGCTGGCAAGTCAGCCCTGCCCTTGCCGGGGGCCCGGCTTCTCCTTGCGTCCCTGCCAGCGCTGTGCTCACTGGCACCTGCCAGCCAGGCCGGGGGGCTGGTCCTGGCCCAGTGACTCGGCCCCACCCATCCCCATCGGTGGGGCCCTGCACCCACTGTGCAGAGCCAGGATTTCTGCCCTGGAGTTAGGGCTGGCCCTGGTCTCAGTATCAACTCAGCTGTAAATCGTGGCTATTCCTGCCTGGGAGGAAGATGCTCTTTTGAGACCACCTCTGCTGTGAAGGGCAGTCCCGCTGTCCAGCCAGGCTGCTCTTGCTGCCTCATTGGATGGTGGCAGGAGGCAGCCTTCAGCATCTTTGGGTTAGGCTTGCCCGAGCAGAGGGCACAGCCTCGGGCAGCCTGTCCAGGGATGGCTGGGATTCAGATCAAGGGTCTGCGCTCTGCATCTGGGGGCCCCAGTCCAATGTCAGAGCTTCCCAGAGGACCTGTGGTCAGCGGCCCCCCCCAGGGGCAGCGCCGTCACCTGGCTCCATCCCCCCAGCAGGGCAGCTGACAGCTGAGGGCGATGGCGAAGGTACGGGCCCACCGCTGACCCTCAGGTCGCGTAGCCTCATGCTGGGTCCCTGGTGGACACGGGCATTCCATGCTGCCGGCTGTGCCCGCTGCCCCCACCTACCTGGCATTCAGGGTCCTCGCGGGGGGAAGGTGGAGAGCTCCCCGCAGGCCTGGCCCTACGCCTGCGGGCTTCTGGTGCGAAGGTCAGGGTCTGCCTGCTCCCCGAACTCATGTCAGAGCTAGACATGACCGTTCACAAATTCTTTGCCAGCGTGGTAGGTAACAGGTAATATCTCCTGACTTACTTTCTTTAGTTACCAAAGACGTTGAATTTTTTAAAATGCATACATAATCGGCCACTTGATTTGACCTGGGTATCCATACGCAGTGGAACCACGTCACAGTCAAGATAAGGAACACATGCATCGTCTCCCCAAATCTCCTGTGCGCTTCTGAAGCCTTTCTTCCCCCGCCCCACTGCCCCCCATTCCCAAGCAGTCCCCAACCTGCTCTCTGTCACTACAGATCGTGGATGTTGTGTATAGATTATAGGTTATAGGTCACATGTAGACTATAGAATGTGTCCACTGCAGAGAATGGACTCTCATCTGGCTTCTTTCACTCAGCATGACTAGTTTGAGATTCAACCATGTTGCATCATATATCACCAGTTCATTCTTTTTCAGAAATTGTGGTAGAAAACACATTCTTAGGTAATATATGTTGCCACTTCTCACCACGAGGTGCTCAGCTCTGTCTTACTGATTTACAAACACCCTTTACAGACTGAAGGACTCACCCTTCGGTTATCGCATCTATTGCAATTATTTTCCCCTGATTTTAATTTATAATTTAATTTTGCTATTTTAAAAACATGTGTCAGTATTTTAAGTGTAGCACTGTTTGCTTGCTTACAAAGACTGGCACTCGTAACGGAGAGAAACAGGGCCAAGTTCTGGGTTATCTAAGATGGCCTGCGACGCTCTGGGAATCTCTCTCTCAATGGGTATTTTTGTCTGGGAGAGAACACAACAGGACGCTTCCATCTCAGCGACTGGGGGAAGCAGGAAAGCCAGTCAGGAGGTGAGCGGTTCCCGAACACAGTGAAATTTGCAGAGAGAAACGGAAAAGGGTTCTTCCCGTGTTCCAGCTGCAGTCTTGTTTCGCCCACGTTCCCAGGCGCAGGAAGGATTTGCTTCCCTGTGCAGTCTGTGACGACGTCTTACAGCGTTCTCAACGTCCAAAACTCCTTTGCACCCCTTTCCCGCCCCCTCTTCCTCATGCTCGCCCTGCAAAACTCAACGCTGATTACACGAATGTTTTCTTTGTGTTCACACGTTTGCAGCGGAAAGACAGCCACGCTGACCGGTCTCACCTCAAGTGGGTGGTCTTGGACCTAACTGCTTGTCCCTCCCTCACTCCCAGTTGCCCCCCCAGCAGCCTCCATTTTGATGGGTTTGTCGAGGCTGGACATCTCATATGAACGGGATCACACACTGTGTGGCCGGCGCCTGTCACTCGGTGTCATGTTCTCGAGGGCCAACCTCGATGTAGTCTGTGTCACCGCTTACTCTCTTTTTACTCCAAATACAATTTCCGTGCGTGGATAGACCACATTTTACTGATGTATTCATCGGCTGATGGACATTTGGGTTGTTTCCACCCTTGGTTGCTAGGAAAAGTGTTGCTGTGAGCTTCCGTGTGCAAGTTTTGTGTAGATGTACGTTTTCATCTGCCTTGAGTATCTCCTTAGGAGGGGGCTTGCGGCGTCCGGTGGTGACACTACACGTAACGTTTTGAGGAATGTGTTACGGCAGCTGATGCTGGCGCACATCAGCTTCAAAACTGCGTTTCGAAGTCCCCTCACTGGTGGTGGGCGAGGCTTCCTCCGCGTCCTGGCAACACCTCTGCTGCCTGTCTTTTCACTGTAGCATCCCGGTGAGGCGGGAAGCCCCATAAAAAGACCGGCAGGACCCCTAGGCAGGGCCTGCTCTCCTCTCAGCACCGCCCGGTTCCCTGGCCCAGAGGCTCTATCTCACTTTTTGCCTCTAAAGCGGCTAACTTACACCTAGAATTCTATTGGTTCCCTGAGTTCACTTGTTATTGGTTATTTCCTTCACTCCTGATTGGTTATTACTCTCACTTCTGATTGGTCCACTTTGCTAACTTCTGATTGGTCCATTTGTAGTACTTCATTTGCATGGAGCTCACTCCTGATTGGTCTATTTCTACAAAGCTTGTTCCTGGTTGGTCAACTTCTGTTGTACTTTATTTGCATATGATGTTGCAAAGTGTAAAACTGGCAGCCCATAAAAGGCCTGTGTAAACCTATAGCTGGGGTCCCGAGCTTGGAGTGTTAAAGTCTGTGGGGTCGTGGTGTAATAAACCGAGTTCTCCAGGTCTCCTAGTGCTGCTTGGTGTCGCGCCCGGATCCAGGTTGCTGTCACAACTGAGCTGTAATGCCCGAGCTGCAACGCATTTTTCCGCAACACTGGTGGGCGTGGCAGGCCATCCCGTCGTGGGTTTGATTTCTTTTGCCTGATGCCAAGGATGTCGAATACCTGTTCACGTTCTTATTGGTCATGGGAGTATTTTCATTGAAGAAATGTCTTTTCAGATCTTTTGCTGATTTTTTTAATGGGTCATGTGTCTTTTCATTGTTGAATTATAAGAGTTCTTTATATATTCTAGATACAAGTTCCTTTTCAGATGCATGATTTGCAAACATTTTCTCCCCCTCTGTGGGCTGTCTTCACTTTCTTGGTGGTGTCTGTGGAAGCTCAAAGACGTGTCATTTCTGTGGGGTACAATTTGCTTTTCCTTCGTCACTCATGCTTTTCGTGTCGTTTATAAGGCGGCTTTATGTAACCCAGGTCACAAATACCTGCTACTACGTTTTCTTTGAAGAATTTTATAGTTTTGGCTTTTAAACTGAGGTTTATGATCCTTATCAGTTAACTTTTCGCTAGGGCATAAAGAAGAGGTCAGGGTCATCCTTTGCACGTGGCTTTCCAGTTGCCCTAGGACCACTTGTTGAAAAACCTATTACTTCCCCCCTGAGTTGTCTTGGCATCTTTGTGTGTCTTCTTATAAGGGCCCTAACTTCATCACGAGGGCTCGCATCAGGCTGCGTTCTCCAGAGAAACAGAACCAACAGGGTGTGTGTGTGTGGAAAGAGATTTCCTGTAAGAAATTGGAGGCTGGCAAGCCCAGCAGACACTCAGGAGGCCAGCAGACCGTCCCGTCCGCCCGCTGTTGTGGGGCGTTGGCTGCAGAAGGCAGGGCAGTTGCCCAAGGCCTGGCCCCGCCACCCGAAGGCAGGATGAACTGCAGCTCAAAGATCAGACCAAGGCCCGTCTTGCCCTGAATCCGTCCCCTTGTTGAGCCGCCCCTGCTGCCCTGCTCAGCCCTTCTGCCACAGGTTTTCCTCAAGAGCACCCGTGTCTCTGCCTCGAGCTTTGCTTCCAGAGAGGCTGCCCTGGTGTGCAGAAAACAGGAAGGGAAATTAACTCAGGACTTACATCTTCCAGAGGGCGGCCGACTGGGTGACCGACAGGGATGTCACACTGCCCTTCTGTCTCTCGGGTGTGAAGAGAATCGGCTCCAGCCACAGGTCGGCCGGGGCAGCAGCGGAAAACCAGGCGAAGAGCAAGTTCCCGGAGGAGATCCAGCCTCTTCACTGTTCCTTCCTGAGTCATTTACATGAGCATTTTTTGACTGCAGCATGGAAGGGGCTGATGGATAAGCAGAAGAGCAGCACTGCTGTGTCTCTGGACCGATCGAACGTGCCCAAACGGTCAGAAGGTCGCTCGGGCAGCCGCGTGGGCCTCCACTCCAGTGTCAGCCCGGGACCCGTGTGTCCGCAGATGTGGGAAGTGCGCTGCCACCCGGGAAGTCCCACTGCCTGTAACCGCTGCATCAGCGCGCACGGCCGAGTCCTCTAGGAAGCCGGCCGAGGCGTGGACAGATTAGCATAATGAAGTGAGAGGGAATATTGGCATTTTGTGTATCTGCAGTCTGATGATGCTCTGTGAAAAGAGATATCTCAGCACTAATGGAGATGTAATGGATGTAAAACTGCGGTTCTTTCGGTGACTCAGAAGGCAAAGCTGGCTTGTGAAACAGATAAGATTGCAGGGAGCAGCCGGGATCCCAAGGCATTAATCCCAGCCCTATTTCTGGTGCCAAACACTAATAAGTCAGTGATTGTTCTAATTCCTCCAGGTACCACCAATATTTACTGTGTTCTGCGGATCAGACTTGCCTGCGATGAGTAAATCAATGAGAGCCTTTCAGAATTTCCTCTCTTCTCCCTCAACACCACGCCCATGGCACAAGGCCACGTGCTGTTGTCCACGTGACGTTGGGGTAGGGGACAGGAGGGGTGCGTCAGCGGGAGTTCCAGACTCAGGGACGGAAGCGCTGTGATTCGAGGCACCCCGCTCTCCTGCCTGAGCCATGGTGGCCTTGGGGACAGGTGATGACCCCATTCACATCTTCCCTGAGATGTGACGCGGGGCTCCGTGTGCAGGGCGGTGCTGGCTCCAGGCCCGCAGGCCTCCAAGCTCCCTAGTCCCTTGGCCTCGGAGGAAGGAAGGGGGAGCCAGGGCGCTGTTCCCTCTCTGAGACTTGGGGCGTCCTGGGCAGCTGCTGGGGCCTCCTCCCGGTCCCCTGGCCCTTGGAGTGTAGGCACCAGTCCTCCTTTTGTCCTCCTGCGTTAGGGTGTTGGCGGTGTCAGTGGCTGCAGTTTCTGAGAACTCCCCACCCCAGCTCGACGTCCCAGCCCCTCCACTCCTGAGACCCAGCGCCCTGCATCACCTCCCTTCGCCTTAAGCCTCCCCGTCTTCGCTGCTTCCGGGTTGGACCCCCACTCCTGGCCCGCTCTTGCACTTTGAGGTCTGGGACTCGCCATCGTTTGTCTTCTGTGACACGGTCGCCCTGGCTGTTTGGTAGAGCCCAGGGACTTGCTGCTCAGAAGAGAGTTTTTCAGTGCACTATGCAAAATATGTGGGCTTGGGAAGAAAACGGTTGTATCGAAACATACGTATCAAAACATCCACAGAAACATGTTAGGGTACCAGGCGTACCTCTTAACCGGCGCCTCAGAGGGCGAGGCCCCGGGGCTCGGACACGTGTGTGTCTTGAAGGAATGACGTGTGTAAACGACACTCTGAGGTCTCTGCAGAAACGCGGCGCCTGTGGAGAAGTCCGCAACCGCGTGGCATTAGACGTGACTTTGGGCTGGTGACCGAGATGCTGGGCAAGCTCGTGTGACGGTGCCTTGCTGCCGCTTTCACAAGTAAAGGGCCAAGTTTTAGGTGGAGCTTAGTGAAAATAGAGACATAATTATTTCCCATCCAAGTGCAGGGACTCCTGAGTTTCCCGGAGGCCTCTTGGGGTCCACGACACCCCAACGAACAGCCCTGCGTAGATGAGACCAATGTCCCTGGAGTTTCGGGCTGAGACTTGCCGCCCTTCCCCTAAGCAGCCACTTCGTGTACCCGGTTTCTGAGTGACTGCTGCCCTCCCGGTCCCCCCCTGCGGCCTCAGCCCTGGGGCCACTCCGTGGAGGGTGGAAGTCCTTTGGTCTCCAAGGCTGAATGTTCTCGGCCGGCACCCGTCGGGGTGCGACAGGAAGCCCCCTTTCCCGAGGCTGCCTTTGATCTGAAACCGGGTTTAACTTCCAAAGCCCTTCAGGCGTCTCCTCCTCAGGGGGTGTGGATGAGGGCAGATCGGCGCCCCCCTCCCCCGAGCAGAACTCCACTTTTAATATTTTAGGGCAATGATCGAATAATATATTTTCTCACGGGAGACAGTTTCCTGGCCCCAAACAAGCCATTAGTCAGTGGTGGCGCGGGCAGCCTCCTGTCCTAGTTGGAGTCACATGCGTGCGTCTCTGGCCACCAGAGCCCCGAACTGGGTCAGAGATGGACGTTGTCTCCGGCGTCAAGGGGTGACGGCGGGAGCGGGGGCCAAGCCCTGCAGCACAGCCGACCTTTGTGCAGGGATCCCCCCAACCCTGCACTAGGGTCACAGGACTGGAACGCTCCCCCAGTCAAAGACCCAAGTAAATTCAGGCAAATGCTGGTGAAAGACAGAAAAAAAATCAGCGAAACCAGTTGTTCAACATAATTGTTTTCTCCTTCCCCCTTTAATTAAATTGACTGGTCCGGGTACAAAATGACCAGTGCGCCCTGCGTCTGTGGATGCCACCCTGACCCGTCACTGCTGGGGTCGTGGGGTCCCGGTCGGTGGTGCCTTACTCTACACATTGTCAGTGTTTTCCAGCCGCAGGAACAGAGCTGCGCAGCCTGGGGGCTTAAGCGCCGGAAATTCACCGGGTCGCTCAGGAGGCTGGAGGCCCGGGACCTGGGTGCCGGCGGAGGGTTCCTGCTGAGGCCTGGAGGAGGATCCGCTCGGGCCCGCCTCCGGCTCCGGGTGGTTCGCTGCAACCTCTGGCGATTCGGGGCTTTCAGAAGCACAGCCCCTTCTCTGCCTCCGTCTTCACACGGTGTTCTCCCCATGGACATCTGTCTCTGTGTCCACATTTTCCTGAGGACGTTCATATGGGTCCAGCCTAAAGCTCTCCTCTTCACTTGACCACACCTGCAGTGACCCTGGAAATGAGGTCACATTCTGAGCTACGGGCTTAGGACTCCGATGTGTGAGTTTGGGGGAAAGTAATTCAGCTCAGAATGCATGGTATCGCTTATGAAATTGGGGGCTTCTCGAAGCGGGAACTGTGTCTCCGGCTCTCTTGTCTCTCAGACACGTGCTGGAATTGAGCAAATCCCGGGTGAGGTGAACGCACACCGGCCTCAGGCCCACACTCGGGAGACCCGACAAGGATGGGGACAGGGGAGCCGGCAGAGGCCACCCCGCTTGAAGCACGTCCTTCTCCGTGTGTTCTCGGATCCAGCTGCTTCTCTTCCCATCGTGGGGGGGGGTGCTCCATGGCGGGGGGGGGGGCAGGGAGCTATAACTGCAGCGCGGAAACTGCAGGCCTCTCAGGCAGCACATTTGTCCCCATGTTTGGCTGATTAATACTTGTCAGCTGATGTTCAGACGGTTGCACTGTTGCCGGAACAGCCGAGGTTTCTGCTCCCAGATGGAACATGACCAGCCCAGGACTTGGGGGCTCCTCCTCTGTGGGACAGACCTCGGGTGGCCCTTTTGGGGGGCAGGCCCTCCGTGCAGCCGTGTCTGCCGCTCTTTGCAAGCTTTGGGGGAGAGTCCTGTGTAAGTGGAAGTATGAGGGAGCAGGAAGAACGCGGGGAGACTGCACCCCAGGCTCAGCTCTGCCCCGTGATTGTGGGCGTGTAGTTTACCCACCTTGGGCCTCGGAGTCCCATCTGTTCAGGAAGGAGCTCGAAGAATGAGCCAGGCCCCTCCAGTCCTCGTGGCTCATCTGTGATCCTCCGCCTGCCCAAGGTACAGCCGCGCTCTTGGCCACAGGGGTGCCGGCCCAGCCCAGGACTTCTGATGCGTCTGTCTTAATGAGGGGTTGTCTGGTCACATGGACTAGACACCCCCCGCCTAGCCGGAGTAGGTGGGCTTTGCTGCAAGGATACCCAGGCCACCCCATGGCCGCCCAAGGCAGAAGCAAAACGGCCGGGCCAAGTGTACCGCAGAACCGGGCTGTCCAGGACGGGCTCCTCCCTGTCACGGGGGACACGTGTGTGCACACACGCCTTCCGCCGCCTCAGCACTGGCTGGTTCAGTCCGTTTGCTCTTCCATTCAAGTCCCCACCTTCACTACTGACTCCTGGTCTCTTAGTTCAAATTCTCTAGGACAAGAGGAGAAATTGAGTGGCTTCGGGCGGGAGTGGGTTGATTCTCCTTTGGCAGGGGGCACGTCTTCAGTGTGATCGGCTAAGGAGGAAACTTAGAAGAGAGAAAATTCCAGAAGGCAGAGGCTGGAGCCGCGTCTCCGGGGGGGGGGGGGCAAAACACCCGCGAGATTTCGGTTTCAATGCTTATGAAATGTTTGTTGATTGACTGAACAAACGGATCCCAAAGCGGTGGCCCAGACGTTTGCAGTCCGTGTAGCTGTGGTTTGCTGCCTCCACATCCATGCTGCTGGCAGGGGTCCCCAGCCTGAGTCTTGGTGGGGGAAGGGCCCCCTCCCCTGCAGAACCTGAGGGGACCCGTCCACCCTCGTCCCAGCCCGTGTCTGGGCAGGTCCGTCACGGTCCCGCACACATGTTGAACCTCCAGGTGGTGGCACAGTGATGCAGGGCCGGGTAGAAGCGTTCACAGGACGGCGTCATTGGTGGCAGCCCAAGCCCCAGCCAGCCTGTGCCTGCTCCCGATTCTGCTGCCAGCCCCTCTGCTTCCCGCCGTTTTGTAAGCCTTCTACTCAGCCCACGAACTATCTGATGTGTTTCCAGTAAGTTCCTTCTTTGCCGTTTCTCGTAGCCAAGAACCCCGACTACTTGGCGTTCAGTAGACGACTGCTGAGTAAACGAGTGATGAAATGGCAGCCGTGGATGGCAGAGGACAGCTGGCCGTGGCTTTAAGGAGCACGACTGTCCCTGAGGGCGGGTCCCCCGGCAGCGCCGGCCGGGTGCCTGGGGCCCGGGCGGCCCTGCCGCAGCCGTGGGTTAGCAACCTGGCAGGCCCAGGACCAGCTCTTGTCGCGCCTCCACACGCTGCCTTTACCTCTCCCCACCTGCCCCGTACGGTCAGCGAGGAGACTACATGACAAATATTTATCAAGCGTATGCCTTAGACCAGCAAAGGCGAGGAGCCCTTGACCCGTGCTGCCACTAAAAACAGCGAGCGCTGGATATCCCCATAAAGCCGTCTTCCCACATATTCACAGGGACGTTTACAGAGGCATTCTTGGGGCAAAGGGTTTGTTCATTTGAAATTTGGAGAGAGAATGCTAAATTGCAGCCTTGCTCCGGGCCATGGACCGAAGGGCGTGCTTCCCAGCCCCCACCCGCGTTTCCCCTTTGCCCGTCAGCCGGGTGGGAAAGCCTGGCTCACTGTGGTCCTCATTTGCTTTTCTGTTTTCAATACCAGTGAGGCAGGCGCTCTTTTCCTATGTATGAAACCATTTGTATTTCCTCAGGCAAGTTCCAAACCTCTCAACCATCAATTTTTCCATCAGTGAAATGGTAGTGGTGAGAATCAGGCGAGGCGTGGTCCACTCAAGACTTCGTTACCAAGGGTCCAGCCAGGCATGAGACGAGGGTGTGTGAAACGGTCACGGGAGAAAAAGCAAAAAGCTGCAGGATTTTGTGAAATGTGCGCTGAGCACGCAATGTTGAAAACCCAGCCCCCCCCCAGTCTGACAGATTCTGGTCCCCTGGGCTGAGCTAAGGCAGCAAGTCCACTGCTGTCAGGACGCAAGGCTGTGGATGGACTGACTGGCCCTTGACCAAGAGGTCCTCTGGTGGATGGAAAGCGAGGCCCTTCCACACCCAGGGCTCACCCTCGGGAACCCTGCGCGCCTTCCTTGGGGGCTCTCAGCACCTTCCCCCAGCACCCTCACCACCCCTGCCTCCCGCTGGCCTCCGAGGGCACTCCTGGGGGTCCCTGCCTTCCAGGCATTGACTTTCAGAATGCTGCCCTCCCTCTGCAGAGAACCCTCCCCCTGCTTCTGGAGTCTTCTTTCTTTTTCTGAGCTCTCCCTCGGCAGCTGAAGCTTCCCACAGATGCCCCGTGATTTGATGTAAAACAGAGGAGGCCGCCCCACCTCCACACCTTAGGTGGTCCCTCACCCTCTGGGTTTCTGCTCCCCATCCTCTGAGAATAACCACCCGAGTCTTGCTTTAGGGTGAAACTGTGGGCACCGTGTTAAAGCTGTTCTTAAGATAATTGAAAGTATCAAAAGCAAATCCGCCAAGTTTCCTTCTGAGTAAAAGGAGGATCTTTAGGGATCAAATAACCCAGGTGGGTTCTTTCTGACGCTGCCCTGGGTGGGAGCCCCACCCTCTTTTCTCTTCTCCATGCAGCCCTCCTGGGGAAGTGAAGGTGCCAAGGACGCAGGCGGCTGCTCCCGGCTAGAAGGTGCTTAGCTGTGCCCCTCCCCACGAGAAGGTGCTTCTTATTCCAATCAGTGGTGTTTGCGGGTAACTTAGAGCCTTTGGTCCAAGGTTGTTTACCTGCCCAGGGACACCAATAAGTCCCTGAACGATGGCTCAGCTCCAGCTCCCAGGGACCCAGGTCTGGCTCCAGAACAATCGACTCAGTTGTTTAAGAAGGTTGTGTACATTAAAACAGCCATACATCACGGTAATGAATCCACCAGCGTGGAGGGAAATTCATTGCACGTCTGCTGTGCGGGCTGTTACCCCGGTGCTCCGGGCACGTGCCTTTGAGGGCGTTAATGCAGATGGAATGTGGTATCAACACACCGACCCCCTGAACAGGAAAAGTCACACATTCAGAGGGCAGAGGAGAAAAAGAACCCCAAACCCCCAGCGCGTACATCTTTAGTGCTGTGAGATTTCTTGGGGCCAACAGTTCAGCAAGGAGAATTTAGAAACGTTTCATTTCAACCCTTGGAAGGATTTCAGCATAATTTGCTGGGGCTCCTTAAGTGAGGTAAAAGCATCTCTCAGGCTCCTGGGGTAATAAAAAAGGGGGAAGGGGCTGTTTGTGTGCATGTGAGTTCCCGGCCGCTGCTGACACGCTTCCTACTCTCCCAGCCAAGCCCGTCCGCCCAGGCCAGCGGGGATGGCCGGCAGCAGTGTCTGGGGAGGCACAGGACGCCCGGAGCAGGACGCGCGCCTGCCAGGCACCCCAAGGTCAGCTGTCTCCGAAACGCGTTCATTTGGAAGTGAAAATGCTGATGCATTTAGGCAAAGTCCTCATCTGATTTCCATTTGCAAATGAACAGGAATGATTTCTTCCACTTACCCTTGGTGATTAACCGCTGGCAGTCAGCGTCGCACAAACAAATGAACATGCCCCACTTTTCAGCTTCAGCAGCTGGACCCTTCAGGAAGGTCGCAGCGCAGGGATCTGGGCCGGGAGTGGACATGCACAGGTGACCCTGCAGGCGCTGCACCTCGAGTTTGGGGTCCAGGCCGGCTCTGGGCTCCAGCTCTCCCAGTCCACTCCCAGGCCTGCTGCGGGCTCTTCCCAGAGGAGGCTCCCCGGGGGAAGCTGCCTCTGGCTTTTGTGAAGGACGCTGCTGGCTGCTGGCTGCTGGTGGTGCCGGTGTGGGCAAAGCAGTCGTGGGCTAGCTTGGACGTTTATTCCGGGATCGGGACACTCTCCAAAGAGATCTCTGTGAAGGGGCAGGCCACCCGCCTGGAGGTCGTCAGAACCTGCCCCCCTGCATCTCCGTGGTCCTCCCCCCGGAGCTGCCCTCTGAGCAGCCCCTCACGCCTCTCAGAGCCAGAGCCTCAGCTTCCTTGGGCAGCAGCGGAGAAACTCAGGGCCATTCGTTGAGAAAGAGAAAAGAAACCCGCTTCCAGGTCCGTGTGTTTCACATACTGAATAAATTTGACCTTGGGGAGCCCGCTGGCAGCATTCAATCTGGAACAGCCATTTTGTCCTCACCTGAGTCCCCCACGGGGCAAGGGGAGGGCCTAGGACAGACACGGTCAGTGGGGGTTAGGGAGAGGGAAGCCATCTGGTGATGAAAAACCTAAGACCTAGAATTTTTTCTAAAGACAGTTTTAGGGGAAGGCAGGGCATGCTCTTAGCACGAGGAGGTGCTGGCTTCAACCCCCAAAGCCGCCATTACAAACAAACAGACAAAAAGAGAGTTTTACCACTGACCGTCCGCCCCCAGTTTTCCTGCTCCAGCCCCCATGTCGGCCCAGATCCGTCCCCCCGGGCCCCCCCAGGCCCGTCCATCCACATGCAGAGCTGTGCAGCCAAGTAGCTGCCGGGTCTCCTTCCCCCGTCCCGCCCCACCGCCCGCGCAGCCAGCCGCCCTGCCTCCGCGCCGCCCGTCCTGCGTCTGCTAAGCGTCGTGTTTTCTGAGGGCTCGCGGCTGTGTCTCTCCTCAGTCGAAACTAGCTTCCTGTGCGACCGATCTGATTTCATGGTTCTAACTCCCAGACCAACATCCTCACCCTCCACCTCTGGTCAGAGCTCCAGACGGCGTTCATCAGCCGCCTGTTTGAGGTCTCCACCTGGGTGTCTCGCAGGCACCCCAAACTCAACACGCCCGAGGCTGGACTGCCCCCTCAGCCCCAAGTCTGCAGCTCGTCTGGAGCAGGGCCAGCCCGGGTCCCCCTTCCCCCGGTGGGTAAGTCCCCCGGACTCCCCACCTTCAGCCCACACAGCGGACCCACCACCAGGACGCCTGGAGCCTCCTGCACGGCACCCGAGCGGACTCCTCCTTTGCGCCCAAAGCCTCGCCAGTTCCGCCCTCGACTTCAGCAGCAGCTCGCTGCTCTCTCTGCGCTGGCTTTGGCTTCTTGAATCCGTGTCTCGCAGTGAAGCCAGAACGACATTGTGGGCATTCAGAACCACCTCCTCAGCAGCTTCCCGCATGTGGAGTCAAGTCCGCACCATCACGTGGCCAGCGAAGGCCTGCGCGGCTTGGGGCTTTCCCGGCCTTGCTTATACCACTGTCTTGCTCAGTCTTTCCAGAACAAGAGTTAAAGTTCTTCCGACTTTCCTATGTTCCTCATTGTGGGTCTTTTTATGATTATTATGCTGACCTGAAAAGGAACGGGTGAAACAGACAGACAACGTCAGCGCTGACAGAAGTGTGGGGACAACCGGAGGGAAGCTCCCGGGCTGCTGATGGGAACAGAAGTGGCTCAACCACTTTGGAAAACTGTCTAAGAGCATGACCGACGCTGACCACACCTGCGCCTGTGGCCCCGATCCTGCTTCTCCATACGAGCCCAAAGGCAGTGCAAGGCCAGCCTGCCCGGCAATGCAGACAGGAATGTGCGAAGCAGCAAAGTGTGCGACGAGCGCCAACTGGAAAGAAGTGGAACCCATCAGCCACAGAGCGGGTAGACAAATGGCGGCTGTGCGTTCAGCGAAGCACCAGACGGCAGTGCACACCAAGCCGTCGCTGCAGACCCCGCGGGCGGGCGTCTCAAACCCGTACCCTCCTATCAGAAGCTTCCTTACAGGGTCATGGGCTCGTCCCGGCCATGCCAGGCACTCGTGGCCCTCGGTTCTGGGAAGCGTCCTGGTGTTGACTTTCCGGTACCTGGCCCCTTTCTGTCCCACCCCTCCTTCCCGGGACCCCTGTTCGTCCGACGTTTGACTCTGGGGCCGATCCTCTACTCTCCTCATTTCCATCCTGCTGCTCGGTCTCTGTCTGCACTTTCTGTTTGCAGAGATCCCTTCAACTTTCTTTACCAAACTTTCTGAATTTTTATTGTTTCTTTTTCTCTTTTTTTTTTTTGACTTTTTTTTAATCAAAAATTTTTTATTACTTTGGGGGGAAGTAATTAAGTTTATTTATCTGTTTATCTAATGGCGGCACTGGGGACCTTGCGCACGCGCTCTGCCTCCGAGCTCTCCCCTCCCCGCTTTGTTGTTTCTTGTACCTTCAGGACCTAAGAGCACTTTCTCAATTGTAAGTTGTTGCCCTTTTTAAAATGACGCTCCATTCTGTTGTTTCACGAACCCAGTCTCCTCCCTTACTTCTCTGAAGGTGGTAACTGTGGTAGGTTTGTAGTTTCTCTTGCTTTCCTTCGTCCGTCTTCCTATCGGAGACTTCCCGCCAACGCCTTGGGGCGTTTGGCCGCCTGCTCACACTTGGGAGTAGGGCACTGAGAGTCTATCCAGAGCTCCGTGTGGGTGGCCGACTGAAGACGGCCCTGAACTCTGCAGTCCTGCCGCTGACTTACGTCCTGAGAGTTCTAAGGCCGATCATAAGCAGCCTGTGTCTTCTGCCTCAGCGCTCTGGGACTCTTGCTCGTGGAATTCGGCCGCCACGCGGTGAGGCCCCGGGGAAGGGGGGTCAGGCCAGCAGCCCGGGCTGAGCGCCCGGCTGACAGCCCGGTGAGGGGGCCTTTCTGGGAGCTGGTGTCAGGCCAGTCCATGGTGTGACAGAGAAATGAGCTGTCCCCACGTGTGGATTTGTGGGTAAGACAAATGGTGGTTATTGTTTCAAGCCACTGCATTGGGGATGTTTCTTACCCAGCATAGATAACCACGTGTGTGCACAGGCAGGGTGACCGTGTGTTCACTCCAGGGTGGTCAGGTGGCAGACTGGCCTCTTGGTTCGGGAATTCCCAGATACCAGTGTATCGACTGCACCTCCAGCCTGGGAGCCAGGTAGCAGGTGTTACAGCACGAAGCCACCTGTGTCCTGAGAGCCCGCCCGCACTCCTCCATCCACCTGCGCAAGACGTCCTTGTGGAAGAAGCCTCTTTCGTTCAATCTCTCCAGAGAAGAAATCTCTGGTCTCCTGGAGGGCGGGGGTTCCGGGGGTGGGGAGGGGACTGCGGGTCTCACGCACGTTTTCCAACAATCCCACGTTTGACGTCGAGGCAGAACAAGCTGGTGACAAGCTGGTCATTAGAGACGAGGAAATGGAAGCCACGAGCAGATGTCACTGCACGTCTATCAAAGTAGACTGTGGTGAGTGCGGCCAGGGATGCGGGGAAGCAGCTCGCTCGTCCATTTCTGGTGGGGGTGCACAGTGGTTCAGCCCCAGTGGAGCATAGGGGGACAATTCCTTTAAAACGTAAACATGGACTTTTCCTGCCGTCCAGAAATTGTGCGTGTATTTCAGAGAAATAAAAACTCATTTTCACACAGAAACCTGTAAGCAAATAGTCATAGCAGCTTTGTCTGCAACAGCCCCAAACTGGAAGCTACCCAGATGCCCTTCAGGAGGTGAAGGGCTAAACCAGGGCCCAGCCATCCTGCAAGAGGACTCGGCAACAACTTGGAGCCAGCTGTGAAACATGCAACAGCTTGGATGAACCTCACGGAAATTACGCTGCCTGTAAGGCTACATACTGAGTTCGCAGGATAACATGATTATCAGTTGAGTGGTCTCCAGGGTTACAGATGAGGAAGAGAGGGCAGGTGAGGTGAGAAGGGTCTATGGTGGTGATTCAGTTACATGGCTGGGTTGTGGTGATTACATGAAGCTATGTGTGCGATAAGTTGCACATACACAGGAGTTTTGGTCTCTGTGGTTTTTATTTTTTCTCTGCTGGAGGGACAGGGGGTTGCACACATGCAAAGCACGTGCTCCACCACTGAACCGCTGCCCGACCCCGCCCTGTCCCTGGTTTTGACGGGAGATGTTCACCTTGGGGGTGGGCAGCGGAAGGGTGTGGGGGGCCTTCCTGCACATTTCTTTGCAACTTCCTGTGAATCTTTAATTATTGCCAGATACAAAGTTTTCTGAAAAATAGGCCTGGCCCATGGACAGTGATAAAGAAGCAGTAACTGGAAGAAAGGTGGGGCCAACCTTCCACTCTGAGTCAAAGGCTGTCCCCTTAACTCTGTGCTCCTCTCATGGGGGTTTCCCATTTCCTGGGAAGAGCGATGCTCCTGCCTGTCTGCGCAGAGACTGCTGCGCTTCTCCCCGAATCTGTCTTCTCCTTCTTCTTCGGAAATAGAGGCCCTGCCGCTTCGCTGGGTTCATGGCCACCCAGAGTAAAGAGGACCCTTTCCAGCCTCCCCTGCATCCAGATGGCTTGTGGGATGAGGTTCTGGCCAGTGCTTTGTAACAGAAGGGGTGTCTGGAATGGACGCTTAAGGGAAGGGTGGACCCTTTGCTTCTCACTCCTGGAATATAGGCGTGATGGCTGGAGCTTAAGCATCCTCTTGAATCAAGAAGTGAAGGCCTCCATTATTCTGGATTTTCTATCCCACACAGTCAAACTCACTTATACACCATCTCAAGGCTTCGACACACACCAGCTCCAGCACAAAAGTCCTGTCTCTGCTCTCTTTCTGCTCAGATCATGCCTCTTTGTTTTTCAGATTTTAGCTTAAATTCTGCTTCCTCAGGAAAGCTTTTGGGTCTAAACTAAGGTAAATCCAAACTAAGGTGAGTCCCAAGTCCTTTTTAGGGTGTTTCCCCTTTTCTAAATAGTTTCCATCCCTGAGAACGACCATGGCTCTAAAAACAAGGTCACCGAGGAGGACCCCAGAGCTAAATCTGTGCGTCTTGGCGGGCGTTGGGGAGGACAAGCCCCTGACCCAGCTGAGGTCACGCAGACTCTCCGCTCTGGGAGCTGGAGGCCGGGGCTCAGCGGCTGGCAGTCTGCACGGTGGGGCCTGCAAGCCTGTGCTGTGCCGCGAACTGAGGGCAGGGGCGGGGAGGGAGCAGAAGGGGCAGGTATGGAGGCCTGCGGGTTTCTCCTCCCTGGTGTCGTCCCTGCCGAGGCGGGGCTGCCTCTGTCCACACTTGACTCAAACACCCCTATAACCTTATTCTCACTATGCTAAATGCTGCCCCACTTTTCCCCCTGCAAACTGTGGTAAAACACACATAGCATAAAATTGACCACCGTAAGCACTTTGAAGTGCACGGCTCAGGGGCGCTAAGTCCACTCGCTGCTGTGCGACCATCGCCACCATCCGTCTCCATAGCTCCTTTCGTTTCTCATCAGGCAAGGTGGAACCTCTAGCCCCTTCTCTTCACGAAGGGGGACTGACTGCACGTGCACAAGGGCGCGGGTGGAAGGCCAGCTCGGGTGGGTCCCGGGGGCGGTGAGGCAGGCTGAGCTGGGGCCCCGTCCCCGTGACATGAGGACCCTGTGTGTTTATGAGCAGCAGGTGAAGGTGTGGGCCCATTCCTTGGGAAGTCTGCCTTGGCAGCGGTGAGCAGTATGGATTGAGGAGGAATATTCAAGAAAAGATGACGAGTTCACGAATTCAGCAAGCATTTATCGAGCTCCTGCTATCCAACAGGCCCCGTTCTTGGCCCTGGAAAGACAGAAGGGACGGAACAGACAAGGTCTCTGCCGTTGTGAAGTTTACGCTCTGCTTGGGGAAGATGGGTGATGCGCAAGGAGATGAATGCTCGAGATAATTTCAGAAGGCGAAAATCGTTGTTAATGGCATAAAACGTGATGATAAGATAATAAACCGGGACTGGGGAGGGTGGGACGGGCAACCCAGCAAGGTCTGGGGGGGGCGCGGTGGAAGTGGTAACTAGGACGGAGTTTACCCCAGGCAGGTTTCAAACCATTCCAGTTAAATTCCACAAACCACTATGCATCTACTTGCGTCAAACTTGACCTCGTCTGTACCGGCTTAGAGGCAGCGGTTCTGCGCCTGGATGGAGTCAGGGGACTGAACAGGGGCCAGAGGTGGGGGGATGCACAGAGGGCTGGTGATCAGGAACGTGATGGAGCCATGGAGAGGAGTCAGGGCGTCGGGAGGAGACTCGGCTTGGGGGAAAGTTGGTCCCTTTGGTTTGGGACTTGATGGTTTGGGTGTTACTGGGGCACTCCGGTGGTGATGTTCAGCAGACCCAGAGGTCAAGCCTGAAAAAGCCAGTTTTAGAATGGTCTTTGGATGCTTAGCATGCACAAGGTCCTGGGTTCAACCCCCAGAACCTTCTCTAAAAAATAAACTAATTACCTCCCCCCCCAAAAAAGTAAAACTAAAAAACAATTTTAAAAGTAGGGTCCTTGGCTCCTTCCTCTCCCTTCACCTCCTCGCCCACTTGGTCACGCCGTGCTGTGGCCTCCCTCCCTGCAAGCCCGTTTGGGTCCCCAGCCTCCGTCCCACAGGCACCCCGGAAGGTCAGGCTCACGCCGCCTGGTGCCTGCATCTCTGCAGCCGCCCTCACAGCGTGAGGCACGCAGGACACGCTCCGTGAATGTTTGCTTTGAACGAAATGGGGTGGGATCTGAGATGTGCAAAAAGACAGGAGTGTTAAGTTGCTGAAATTAGGAGTTGGCAGCATTTTTATGCTTTTTTCCCCCAGACTGTCTGGAAGAAGAGATGGGTTACAAAGTGCCCACGTGGCAGGAGCGTCTTGGCACCAAGGGTCTGCCTGCTCCTTGGCACTCTGCTGTCTACAGGGAGGTGAGAGAGCACGTGGAGGAATGAAGGACCGCTAGGGGAGCATCAGCGAGTGTCTGGGGGCCTCAGAGCAATCCTGAGCAGCTGGCATCCACGTTCTAGAGCCTTCTCTTGGTTTAGGGTTACACCTCTCTTCCCTCCCAACCTCACCACCCTCCCCATTAATTGATAATGACCTGGTGACCCTGAAATAGCACGTTAATGAGCTTGGTGTCAGGGAAAGTCTCTGCTGAGTGAGGAAGTTGAGGCTCAGAGATTGCAAGTCACATCTTCAGGACCACACAGCGCATTAGTGGTGGCAAACGGTAGGGAAAGGACTTTAAAAAAAAAAAAACCACACCCTTGTGCTCTCCAACTTGACAGAGGCAGTTCCGAGCAGCTCCGGGGTGTCTCAGTGCTGGCGCTGCCAGGCTGTCCCACAAGAAGCCCCTTCTTCCCGCCTCTGTACCCTTCAGACAAGATTTACTGAAGTCAGGTGAACCTTGGTTCAACCTTGTTCGCAGGTTCTAAGTGGTCGTTTCATTTAAGACATTTAACTAAAAGCCCTTTCCATGGAACCAACTCCTGCAGGCGTGCTGCCAGCAATTAATGAAAGATGATAAAATAATAAAAGAAGTAATACATTAACTGTATTATCCTTGCACACTCGGGCCGTCCTTTTCATTATATCCTCCTTATGGACAGTCTCCAGCAACGTTTGAAGAGCTCCTTTATTGCTGTTCTGTGACTGTTCAGGGGTCCAGACATTAACAGGCCACTTAAATGCCAACGCTCCCCTGTGTTCTCCGCCTCCGTCCTCGCTGGTGGGCTTGGAGGGCACATCGGGTCCATACCTGTCCCTCTCTGCTTGGAGGGTGAGCTGAGAGAGAGCTTGGAATGACAGATTTCACTTCTGGACTCTCAGCCTCTGAGAGAGATTGGTTTGCTAATTAAGAGAAATGATGCAATTGGCCTCCATCTCTAATTTGCTTAAAGAACAATTTGGTCTGGAAACTAAGCGTCCCTGTGGAGACATAATTTCCAGGTCACAGTCCGTGGTGGGCATGACTGAGATCTGTCGCCCCTGCTTAGGGGACTGGTGACACACTGTGTGTTCATGCCTCCTCTACCCAATTGTCCTCTCACCTTCCACCCAAGATTTCACCAGACTCTGTAATACCAGTGGGACACTCACGTTTAAGGCCCAGGTCCTTCCTTACAAAAAGAACTCTGATTTTGGAGGAGGGGAAAATGTGCCCAACTAAAACACTAGTTCTCCAAAACCTCCGTGAAGCCCTGGTGGTCATGTGACACACTCTGACCAATGGGGTGTGAGTAGAAGTATGGGGGAGACTCGGGGGGGGGTTATGTGACCACGTGACGCAGTTCTGGCCAATGGGGATGCAAGGAGAAGCACGGGTGTGACTTCTGGGAAAGTTCAGGTGACCGTGTGACGCAGTTCTGACCAACGCGATGCGAGGGGGAGCACAGCTGTAATTTCTGGGCAAGCTCCGCTAGCCGGGCACTTCCAGGAAGCCCTCCTTCCTTCCCTTTCTTCCCCTCCCTTCCTCCCGCCTGCCAGGAGGGCAGATGCACTCCGGACAGGCGACCTGCAACTTGAAGCCACCGGGCGAGAAGCCCGAGTCTGGAAGCCGCCACGCTGGGAGGATGGAGCAGAGACAGAAGGAGCCTGCACCCCTGGCAGCATCTGTGAGCCGCCGCACCTGCGTGGATCACCTTCCTCAGAACTTCTCACGGTGTGAGACAGAGTCCCGGGCAAGGGAGCCCCTGCTGAACTGGTTTTCTGACTCTGACTGGTAGCCTTCCCGGCTAATACAGGAGCTCACCACGGTGATGAGACAAGGACGAGACACGGTGAGCCGGGCTGGACGAGCAGCGGTCGCCCCACACGCCTGGGTACGACTGGCTATCAGCAGGAGCCACTCTGGCCGGCTCCAGCCCCCTCTCCGCTATAAACCTGACTCTCACGGCCTCTGTTCCTCCTGTCTCGGTTGCCCTGTTCCCAGCGCTTGCCTGGTGATAACTGACCTCTTGAGTCCTCGACCGTGACTTCTGCTGGTGGCCTCTCTCCCTCCCCAGCATCCCCACCTCAGCCTCAGCTTCCGGTCCTGACTGTACTGTTGAGCGAGGCACCAGCCCTCCACCTCTGCCTTCGCTGGAAGCTGGCCAGCCTGAAGGCAGCCCGTGGGTGGGGCAGACAGTGAGAGGAAGAGAAATGGACCTGTGGGCGTTATTGTGGGCGTTCTTACACCCGAGCTGTGCCCACCCAGCGGGGAAGTATTCCCTGACCTCCTTGCAGTTTGTCGACACGAGCCTTGAAACAGCAGAGTGCCTTGGGGGGCAAACGGGCTGTCGGGCCCTGAGGCTGCGGCTTCACTGGGGGGCTCAGACGAGTGCGTGTGGGTGGCAGAAAGTCTGCTGGCTGTAGCACACATTTAAAATTGTCTCCTGTCACTTCATTTGCCAGTATTTTTGTCAAGAACTCCATCTTCCCTTGCAGTGCAGCCACCATGCCTTTGCCTGAGTGGACTTCGGGCTCTTAGAAGCTGAATGCTGCTCTATAACTGACCCCACGCTGGACCTGCCCCTTTTACTTCCATCTTTGTGTTCCATTGCTTTCGCAGTAGAAGTTAGCCACTCAAGCGATGTTGCCTGTAAGCTTAAATTACACATAATGACGCATCTCTGGGAACCCTGCCTCCCAGGTCATGAGCATTAAGCTAAAAAACCTCTGTTTAGCTCACAGGAAACGTCCTGACCAGACTTTACATCCTCTCCTTTTAGTATAAGAGAAGGCTGAATTCTAACGCAGGCAAGATGATTCTTTGGGACACTAGTCCACCAACTACCATCTTCTCAGTCTGCTGGCTTTCCGAATACGGTCGCTCTTCCTCGTCCCAGCACCTCGTTGCTGGATTTATCGGCCTGTCGAGCAGCAAGCAGCATGAGCGTGGACTTGGTGACAGTTCCCACCGTGCTTCCAATGTGGCAGCAGCTCCTTCCTTCTTCCTGAGGAGATTCCCCCTCAGGGAGTCTTCCTCCTGATCAGGAGTCTTGGCTGCTTTGGGAAACGCAGGTCTCAGGTGCTGTGGGGCTGAGGGTCCCAGAACAAGCCAAGGTCAGGAGCCCAAGAGGTCAGGCAGTCACTGCCAGGCAGGCTCTGAAACAAGCATGGCCGGTGACAGGAAGGGGGTCCAGGAGCCGGAAGGAGAGCCAGGTCTCTTCCAAACCTCACGTGCGTCCCCGACCCTCCCTCACATGCCCTTCCCGGGAGGCCCTCCACCTGTCTGTTGAGCATCAAGGTGTCTGTTGGCTCCTGGCCTTCAGAGTAGACCTTCCAGCTCTGACCACTCTCCGTGACCTAGCTGACTGCCCAGGCGTCTGGCTCCCTGGCCAGCCCGCCACACTCAGCCCCGGAGGGAGCAGTGTGATCTCAGCTGGACAACTGGCACGTGGTCGTCTTGACCTTGGATCTGGCCTGACTGCACTGAACGCTGAGAACTGTTCAGAGGGCCATCTAAACGAGCACAGTCAGCCCTTTAGGAAACCCCTCGTTTGTGGGCTGCCGCCGAGGGCTCTGACGGCCCCGGAGCTCGCGGCTCAAGGCAAGAAGGAGTCTTGCAGAGGCACGAGAATAAACCTGGGCAGACACTCCTAAATCGTCAGGAAGAGAAGGTCCTCATCCTCCTCATGCTGAGCCCGGCTGTCCAGTGACGTCAACGGCTCGCTGGTTCGCCCAGTGGCTTCTACTCCCTATGTGACAATTTGGGGGATGATTATCCTTATGTATTCTTTTTTATTCCTTCTCATTTTGATCTTGGAGGAAATCCTCATAACCTTGCGATTGAGAGATGTCAGTTATTCACTATGGAAGTCAAAAAGCTTTGCCAGCTTGGAACTGAAATGTCAATTAATCGTCAATTCATCACATTGAGTAATTGATTAATTGGCACCATGTTAATCTCTAAATCAGTGGTAATAAATTACTTGGTTTTTAATCTTGACCTTCAGAGTGGTAAAACTCTTCAAATTGCCACTGTTCCTGCGGGAAAATGACTGATGAAGCTACATTCCTCCCATAATTTTTGTTGCTCCTAAAATTTCTACCTAATTGAGAATCACAGGAGCGCCTGGAAGCCAACTTTGACTGAGGACTCCCAGCCGTGCCCAGACATCAGGGGGAAGCGGATGGAAACTGGGCCACCGCGCTGGCTGGAGCAGGAACGCACTTCAGCTGATGGTTTTTCTGCAAACCTAATCACTATAATATCATACAGAATTAATTTAATAGGTGCCCTATTTACCACAAAATTTATAGCTAAACCTCTGGGAAAGTGTTCTTTTCTTTCTCTCTCTCCCTTTTTAAATATAAGGCAGAATACAGAGTAAGTAGTGACTGATTTCTGCTGTTTTTTCTTGGTTTCCCAGTGTTTCGCTTCCACATGCACAAATCCTACATTGAACAAAAGCAGTATGTCTTTAAATGAATGCATTCAGCCTGACCCCAAATGGCTTTCAAAGGCCAACGTTCTTATAACCTGGAAAGCTTTGCGAACAGTGCCTTTGTGTTTTCTTTCTAAACCTAGACTTGGATGTTTATCCAGACTCAGGGTGAAGCTGGGGGGGTCCATATGCTTCCAGCTGTTCTGTTAAATTTCAGCCCTCCGTCCCTCCCTCTTGACTCTACCCTTCTGTCTTCCCTGGGAAGCTGCAATGGACAACTCAGGTGTGGACCCGCCACCCTTCAGGGCTACTTGAGAACTACCGATCCTGCTGAGGACACCCCGAAGTCGTTCCCCTGGCACCCTGGGGCCCCGTGGGCAGTCCTGGTCCCTCTGAGCACCGCTGTGAGCCTTCACCTCACCCTGTTCCTTGGGTGCTCGTTCGTGGGCTGTCTGGGGATGGAAACCATGCTCCTCCAAGTGACCATCAGCACAGCCAGGCCGAGGTCCAATCTAGAAAGATCTTTCCATTATCTGTTTGTGGTCATAGAAGGTGGTTGCCCGATGCTGCCTGAGGTCCGCACACCTTGGTTCTCACTGCCTCGTGCTGGTTCCTGTCTTTTTTATCTTTGCAAAGTCACCTTCTTCAGTAAAATGAAATACTAGTCTTCGCTAATTTTTCATGTCCAGGAACTGGAAACAACCCACATACCCCTTAGCAGGTTAATGGATAAACACGCTGCGGTGCACGCTCAAGCAGCTCTCACCTCGGACAAATAATAACCGAACGCCTCTTGGCCCCACTCTGCCTGCCTTCCAGCTGCTGTGCCATCTCTGCTGCTGTTCCCAGAATGACTTGCCCAAATTGCTGTCTGTGTTTTGTCATCACCACATCACCTGCTGGCTCTTCTGAAATATTAGTCTTACAATCGCTTACCCCACAGGGCAGCTTTGAAAATTAGATCATATGTGGGAAAATGTTTAGGAAATGGAGCACTGTATATACAGATTTGCTCGTGTTGTGGCTTGTTTGGCGTTTCTGGCAGTTCTGGCAGAATTCATGAATTTTCTGAGAACCCCGAACCCCAGAGCCATCAGGCCTGGGGGCGTCCTGACCCTGGCATTGCAGGTCCCTCAGTCCCCAGAGGGGTCGGTGTGGTGGGGTGGCCTTGGCTCACACACGACGAGCTTGACCAGCAGGCCGCGTTAAGTGTCCCTTCCCCGGCTGCACCACCGCGGTCTCGACTGCAGCCTTCCTGCTGTGGGAAGTGAAGCCATCCGACACAGAGGGTCCAGGAAGGCGGGGGGGGGGGGCTGGCCAGAGCACTTGGGTGACGAGTGTCAGGGAGCTGGGGCACATGTCCCTCAAAAACGCATCCCACAGAACACCCTTTGGCGTAGACCTCAGCTGTGTCACCCTCTTCCCTGAGACGCTGGCCTGCATCACATCAGGAGGAAACAACAGGGCCTCTGCAGAGCTGGGGAGACCCCAGCCTGGCCTCTCCTGGCAACTCAGTCATGAAAACCCCGCTAGGGGGTTCTCGTATTAAAGACATCAACCAAGAGGCATCCCAAGGTGTATGAACCTTGAGTGGGTCAGAACTTCTAAAATTCAGCTCTAGAAGTTCTTCAGGGCACAGCTGGGGACATCTGAGCACCACGTGATGCTGTGGAATTGTCTGCTGTCTTTGGTGTGATAACGATACAGCAGTCTTACACACCCTTTAGGAGACAGAGTAGTAAGGAGTGAAAAGTCACGTCTGCAATTTACTTTCAGATGTTTCAGCAAAAACTGCGTATGTGCACATGCACACACACGTGCCCCTCCTGCACGTGCAGGCAGACCTCGCGCTACTGCGCTCAGCTTTATGAGACTTCACTGAGGCTGCGTTTCGCACAGATTGAGGGTTTGTGGCGGCTCCACCCAGGCCGTCTGCTGGTGCCATTTTCCCAACAGCATTTGCTCACTTTGTGTCTCTGTCGTATTTGGGTAATTCTAATGGTATCTGAACTTTTCATTATTGTTACATTTGTCACGGTGACCTGTGATCAGCGATCTTTGATGTTACCATTTGTAGAAGTTTGGGGGCTCCATGTCTGCGCCTGCATGTGACGTGGTGTGTGTGTTGTGTGTTGTCAATGCTGTGTGTGTTGTGTCTGCTCCCCCCACCCTGCCTCCTCTCCTTGGGCCCCCTGCCTGTTCCCTGAGACACAACAATATTGGAATTAGGCCGGTTAATAAACCTGCAGTGGCCTCTAAGCGTTCAAGTGAAAGGAAGAACGCTAAAACACTGAACGGGTCAAAGGAAACACACCCGTGGCTGGCCTGAGCCTACTACCTACCTGCCCCGGTAAATGTGGGGGCCAGAAATTCCTTTAAATTTATATTCAGATTTTCTTCTTGAGTCTCAAGCTGCTGTGGCTTCAACATTTGCATATTTGAGAATAAATATAAGGTGGAGGGCAGCGCTCAGGGGTGGAGCGCACGTTTAGCACGCTTGAGGCCCTGGGTTCAATCCCCGGCACCTCCTCTCAAAGTAAATGAATACACTGAATTACCTCCCCCGCCCCACAAGAGAAAACATAGAAAATAAGGAGAGAAACGGTACTTAAAAGTGGCACCAGGGGGACCTCAAACTACTGGGAGAAAGGGCTGCTAAGCGTGTAAAGCATTTTCTAAAGCTGTGGAGCCTGACTGAGAGCTGAGGGCCGTGACCACAGACGAGGAGGTCCTCCTGCTCCCCTCGTGAGCCGCCAGAGCTTAGCAAGGACAGGATGTGCTTCTCGCCTCTGTCCTGTGGCCTGTGTCACTGGGTATGAGGGACCGGTCC